>NC_069503.1:848575399-848889774 GCF_027579735.1 Bombina bombina
GGCTGACCCCCCACCCCTTCAACCTCTGCAGCAATGTTTGCAGCACTCATACGTCTATTTCCCAAAGGCAACCTCTGGATATGACGCTGAGAACGTGCACTCAACTTCTTTGGTTGACCATGGCGAGGCCTGTTCTGAGTGGAACCTGTCCTGTGAAACCGCTGTATGGTCTTGACCATGGTGCTGCAGCTCAGTTTCAGGGTCTTGGCAATCTTCTTATAGCCTAGGCCATCTTTATGTAGAGCAACAATTCTTTTTTTATATCCTCAGAGAAAACTTTCCTGAAGTAAATGTCTGATCCCGCCAAGTAAGGTCAGCCCAGACCCAAAATACCAGGAACATGACAACCCCAGATGATCGTTTTGGCCTCCTATGGGCCTCGTCAGTGAGGTACAGCCACATTTCTCTAAGCACACTGGGCAAGGAGTCCACGTCTGGTTTTCCCCATCACCCATAGGGAAATCTCCCCAGGGTCATATTAATTTGCATACGAAGAGAGAAGCACCCTACCAGGAATGAACAACAGCTCCTCAGCTAGTTCTATGGCGATTTACCACCCAGGAGCAGCCTCTTTTAGACCAATGTGCTTTTCACAGAGGAAAACTTTCCTGAAGTATATCAGATTGATCCCACCAAGTAAGGTCAGTCCAGCCCCGAAATACCAGGCAATTCCTCTCTGAACAAGGAACCAAGGAACATGACACCAAACGATTATTTTGTCCTCCTATGGGCCTCGTCAGTGAGGTACAGCCACATTCCTCTAAACACACTGGGCAAGGAGTCTGCGTATGGTTTCCCCTATCACCCATAGGGAGACCTCCCAAGAGTTATATTAATTTGCATGCGAAGAGAGAAGTGCTCTACCAGGAACGAACAACAGCTCATCAACTAGTTATATGAAGATTTACCACCCAGGAGTAGCCTCTTTTAGACCAATGTGCTTTTCACAAAGGAAAACTTTCCTGAAGTATATCAGTCTGATTCCGTCAAGTAAGGTCAGTCTAACCCCGAAATACCAGGTAATTCTCCTCTAAACAAGGAACATGACAATTCCAGATGATCGTTTTGGCCTCCTATGGGCCTCATCAGTGAGGTACAGCCATATTCCTCTAAGCCCACTGGGCAAGGATGTATATGTATATACAGGGCTTGAAATTTCCAGTGATCTCTGATGACTTAGAAATTGCAGCAATGCCTTAGAAATTTGACTTTTTCCTATCTTTAACATTGGGTGGACTACTAACTTTTTCCGCAAGACCACACTAAATGCGGAGAGCAATACGCTCTCCACATTTAACATTGCACCAGCAGTTCACAGCTGACTCGCAGCCAATCGGCCGCCAGCAGGGAGCTGTCAATCAACCCGAGCAGGCGGACAGGGTTATGGAGCAGCGGTCTTTAGACTGCTGCTTCATAACTGGTGTTTCTGGCGAGTCTGAAGACTCGCCAGAAACACGGGCCATCAAGCTCCTTTCGGAGCTTGATAGATAGGCCCCTTAGTGCCTTGGTTTGCCATCCATGAGCTAGATTACGAGTGGAGTGCTAGTTTGCGCTCATAGTAAAGCAATAAAACCGCAATTTTTTGGCACTTGAAGATTTACGAGTTGAACTCATTGGACTTCTGTCTCTTTTCAACGTCAACTACTATGTTACTCTGGTAAGACCTTACCTTGAGTATGGAGCACAGTTCTGGGGACCAATCTCTAAAAAAAGACACTGGAGACAGAAAATATTCAGAGAAAGGTCACACAACTAATAAGGGGAATGGAGAATTTAAGCTATGAGGAGAGGTTAACCAAACTGGGTCTGTTTTCTCTAGAAAAAAGGCACTTGATAGGTGACATGTTTACTTTATATAAATATATTCAAGGCCCATATACAGAGAAGTGGAAGCTCTGGTTGTTCCAAGAATATTGTTTATGACAAGAGGTTACAATTTACAGCTGGAGGAAATGAGATTTAATCTCCAGCAATGTAAATGTTGTGTTCACTGTAAGAGCAATTAAATTGTGTAACTCATTACCTAACGAGATAGTTGTTATAGGTCTTCTCTGGCAACGGGTCCCACTTGACACCGATCAGCATTTTGCATGGCACCCTTTACCTGGAACTGAGTGTTTCACCGTTGCATGATATCTCAGAGAACAGAGATTAGACACAGACAGCAGGTAAAGTCTTAAATATGTTCTGTTTATTATTAGCAGTGCTGCACAAGATTGTTTAAGTAAAGTGTAAGAAACCATGAAGCATCAAACTTGGTACAGAGATAAGACAATTATGTGGTGGAACCATGCTATAAGGTGGGAGCATGTTTATAAAATAAAGGTGCTTAGCTACACATAGTTACAACATAGATATGTTTTCAATATTAGTTCAGAATGACTGAGCGGATACAAAATGGAGGAATAGAGACAAGATGGAGGATAGTTGGTTATATATATTCTTATAGTAGTAAATGCCAATACCTTAGATAGATTTAAAAATAGTTTATATACATTTTTGGCTAGAAACAGAATTCAGGGATATGATTGCAGTTGTTAAATGGGTCACCTTTTTAATGGGATACATGTAAGGTCAATTGGAGCTTTTATTGTAGATAAATTAAGATTTGTATAGGTTGAACTTGATGGACTTCTGTATTTTTACTATGTCTACTATGTTAATATAGTAATTTAGACTTTCTATGTTTAAGTTATGTAGCAAAACATACAAAAGTAGTGTCAACTCAACTGGAAGCCCATCTATCATGCCTGAACATATTCAATCCTTTCCAGTCAGGCTTCAGATGCGGCCATAGCAATGAAAAAGTGCTAATCCGAGTGCTAAATGATCTCCTCATGGCAAGAGACAAAGGTGATAACTCCATTCTAATCCTTCTGGATCTCTCAGCTGCATTTGACACCATTCACCTTAGGATTCTAATAGAGCGCTTGCAGCACATCTGTGGTCTAGGATGCACAGTCCTTAACTGGTTTAAATCTTTTCTTGCTGGTAGATCACAGAGAGTAATATCGGGATCAAGCTCATCAGTACCAACAGAACTGGCCTGCGGAGTTCCACAAGGATCCATCCTGTCTCCCATGCTATTCGCAATTTACTTACTACCACTGAGGGACATCATTAACTGACATGGCCTAAGGTATCATTGTTACGCTGATGACACACAACTCTACTTCTCCTTTGCTCCAGATTCTACAGACCCAGCATGCAGCATAAACAGTTGCTTAACAGACCTCATAGAATGGATGAATGCTAGCTGTCTCAAAGTGAACCCGGACAAAACAGAGTTACTTTTGGTGAGGGGAACCCGGGCATCAAAAATATCCCACGATCACCTAACTGGCCTGGAGCTTGGAGGCTCTGAACTTGTTAGTTCAGCAAAGGTACGAAACCTTGGAGTGCTGATTGACACTGGACTATCTTTTAAACAGCAGATATCCTCTGTAATAAAATCTGCCTACTTTCATCTGAAAAACATAGCCAGGATACAACACTTAATTCCACCGGATGATATGCCAACATTAATCCATACATTTGTATCCTCTAGGCTAGATTACTGCAATGCACTCTATTTGGGCCTCCCAAAAAAAGAACTCCATCACGGTACAAGACGCAGCAGCCAGACTACTGACCAATAAAACTCGCTCCTGCCACATAACACATGTTCTACACTCCCTGCATTGGCATGGCAAACATATTTTTAAATTGGCCTTCTGACCTTCAAAGCCTTAAACAACCAAGGCCCACAGTACCTGAAAGAGCTCCTGACACCCTACATCTCATCCCGCTCACTTAAGTTAGCCAACACATCCCTCCTCTCAGTGTCAAGAATAAGGACAAACTCAGGCTCCGGAGCATTCGTCCACGCTGCCCCTACTTTCTTTATGTTGGTATGTTTGTAAAGTGCTTTGAGTCTCAAAGGGAGAAAAGCGCCATATAAATCACAAATTATTATTATTATTATTATTCATTCTGACCTATTGCATTTTACAAATTAAGTTGAATACATTTGTTAGCCATTTTAACCCAGTATGTTTGAAGGCAGCCAGTAATAAAGACTGCTCAGACATTACCAAGAGGCAGGGAAGAGAAGAAAAATATTATTAAGGCTTCTAGACCTACCAAATATGTTTAACATCTAATAATCAGTGTATGTGTGTACTAATTAGTCTTTTAATATGTTGGTTTGTTAGGGCAAAGCATACACTACTGTATAAAAGTAGTTGGAAAAGAGGTACCCCCAATATTTGTGAATGATAATAGAATTGTATAAACCATCAATATAGTACAACCATGTAAGATAGCTATCATTAGTGTAACGTAAAACAAACTAATTGTGTGCCGTGACAACGAACAATTGACAAATGTATCCGCAAGTCTTTCCATCAAGAGGGTTTACTTGTCTCTGTGGGGGCAGGCTTAAAGTTATTTGTGCAAATATAGGACCTAGGGGCCAAGCAAGGTGATGGGATTTCCAAGTCCCAACACTTCAAACTCTGTAGGCCTATAAACAAGTCATTCAATGGAACAATGGTCAGATTTGCATCAGGAAACCTTTGAACAGTACAGTCAATATTATAGGGTCAGATTTTTTTTTATAATTGCTTAATTTTAGTGGCATGCATAAGATCTGTCCCAATATACCTGCAGCTTGTAACTATTATATGTTAGTGGACTTGATTAGTATTATAACCGATTAACATTAACATTAACTCTATAAATCTCTCTTTTTGTTAGAAGAATGTTTATTGTCTTGCAGTCTAGGGATAGGCCTCTTGAAAAGCCTCAAGTATGTATTACCTTATTTCCTTTGCTATAGCCATTTATGGAGAAAAATAAATGAGTTTATTTTCGGATTTCAATTACAGGAAAAGCAGGCAAAGATATAATGAATATGGGTTGCAAATTTTTTTTTAGCTAAATTACGAGTGGAGTGGTTTCTGCTCTTTTTTCTTACCTGAAAAAAGAGCTACCATTACATTAAAAAAACCTAACGTTACTTGAAAAAACTACCATTACGTAAAAAACCCCCCAACTTACCATTACAGAAAATAAAATAAATAGTAACCCATTCTCCAGAAAAAAAACAAAATTCCCTTCTAAGTGCAATGCCCAACCAAATGGCCAACCATCTTCATCCCTGGAGTGGTCTTCTATCTTCATCCCAGCGGCAGTCTTCTACCTTCATCCAGGCAGTGATCTTCTATCTTTAGCCAGACGACAGTCTTCTATCTTCTTCAATCTTCTTATCTTCGGATCTTCCATCCCTGATGTCCTCTTCATGCAGTCACCCGCAGCACACTGAAGATTAGAAGATGGATGAAGATAGAAGACCGCTGGTGGGATGAATATAGAAGACCACTGCTGGGATGAAGATGGACTGCCTCTAGGATAAAGATGGCCTGCCGCTGGGATGAAGATTAACCACCGCCACATAGGAACCAGATTTAACTTTGGTAAGTATGCTCTTTGGGGTTTAGTGTTAGGATTTTTTAGGTGGGCTGTTTTATTTTTTTAGAATACAGATTTTGTTTTTAGTTTTTAAAAAAGAGTTAAATTCCCTTCTTAGGGTAATGCCCAACCAAATGCCATTTTCAGGGCTACTTTTAGAGTAGTTTTTTTAGATAACCTTTTTTGGGGGGATATGGAGTTACTTATAGAAGGAGTTAGTATTTATTTTACTGTAAAAGACAAAAAGCCATTTTAAGGGCTATTGCTATAGTTTAGTGTTAGTATAGGTTTTCTATTTTTTGGGTGGCATTTTGTGATGGGGGTGTCACATTTCAGGGGTTACAAGTGTAGAGGGTACTTTGTAATGGGGGTTGTGGCATTTTAGGAGTTTTTAATGTATAGGGGTATTTTGCGATGGGGGTTGTTGTGGTTTAGGGCTTAATAGTGTAGTTGGGTATTTTGCAATGGGGTTGTGGTGGTTTAAGGGTTAATACTGTAGTGGGGTAGTTTGTGATGGGGTTGTGGAAGTTTAGAGGTCAATAGTGTAGAGGGGTAGTTTGTGATGTGGGGGGTGTGGCAATTTAGGGGTAAATAGAGTAGTTAGTGTAACGGTTTCCTCTGGCCAAACTCTTTATGCAAACCTTTTAGGTTGCGTAAAAAGTTTGAGCATTTAATGTGATTTCATTCGAACAGTCGCATTTTCTTTCAACTTGTAATACAAGCAGACATCACTGCTCAATGCCGTCCATTGAAAATATGGTGAGCGTAAACAGTGATTTCGCATAAACGAATTTGAGGTAATTTTTACAGTGCACCACTTGTAATATGGATTCGAGAGTAAAAAACACTGAGATCTTGCGATCGCGGATATGCTCCTCACGCTAACAATGGAGCTCTACTCATAATTTGGCCCTTTATAGGGATTTTTTTGGGATTTAACTCTTTTGTGATGGCTGCCGTACCCTGTTGGCAGTCTGTATCATTTCCAAGGACAAGACCACACTATTTCTGAGGCCATTCTGTACATCATGGCATGTGGCCATCTTGGAAACTCTGCCACCATAATATAAGGGCAAATCTATATGCTTTCCTTAAACATTGAACCTGTTTTGCACAGGGCAAAAAGAGGGGCCATATATGATACAGGTAAAGTGGTACCATTACTGGCTGTGGGTCCCAAATAGATCCATAGAGGTGTGGGTCCCATCTCTATTGATTTGTTGCAGACCCCTGTAATTATGCCACTGCCTGGACCAAATTATTCCTTTAGTATACCAAAACATTACACATTTATTTGCATTTGCAGTATGAAAGGGACATTAAAGTAATTTGTCTTGGCTGAATCTAAGGGCCCGATTCTAGGCTGGTAAGATTATATAAGAATGCTCACCAGTCCTTCTATTTCCCTGTGGAATTATATAAAGCCACTTTATACCCTGAAAACAGGGTGTCTCGCTAAAGGGCTTATACTGCATATTCGTATGGGAAGGAGATGCATACATTGCAAAAGTGCACAATGAAAATAATTTTTTAAAAATCATACCAAATGAATATTTGAGCCATTCACATGAAAAATCACTATTATCATTCTCCTAGATTACGAGTTTTTCGCTATAGAGGGTGCAAAACAAACGCAACAAAAGTTGTGTTATTTCATCCTCCATAGCGTTACCATTACAAGTTTCTGAAAAGCCTCCTTGTGCATCCGATATGGTGGCGATAAGCTCCATACCACACAAAATTCAAGGGCTGCTTTGACATGCTCGCACACACTTTCCCCATATACATCAATGGGGAGAGAGTCAGTGTTAGAAAAAACTAACACCTGAAGCGTGGAATGGCGATCGCCGTAACGCAACCCCATTGATGTCTATGGGGAAAAAAAGTTACGTTTAAACCTAACACCCTAACATAAACCCCAAGTCTAAACACCCCTAATCTGCTGCCACCGACATCGCCAACACCAAAATAAAGTTATTAACCCCTAATCTGCCGCTCCCGACATCACCGCCACTAATAACATTTATTAACCCCTACTCCGCCGCTCCCCGACATCGCCACCACTAATAAAGGTTATTAACCCCTAAACCTCTGGCCTCCCACATCACCGCCACTAAATAAACTTATTAACTCCTAAACCACCAGCCCCCCACATCGCAAAATACTAAATTAAACTATTAACCCCTAAACCTAACAACCCCCTAACTTTATATTACAATTACAATATCCCTATCTTAAAATAAATAAAAACTTACCTGGGAAATTAAAAAAACCTAAGTTTAAACTAACAATTAACCTAACATAACTATTATACTAAAATTAAAATAACTACCAATTAAAAAACTAAATTGCACATTAAAAAAAAACTAACACTACTAAAAAAATGTAAGTCTAAAATGACAAAAAATAAAAAAATACTAAATTATGAAAAATAACAAACACTAAATTACGAAATTATCTAGAATAAAAACAATTACGCCTAATCTAATAGCCCTATAAAAATAAAAAGCCCCCCAAAATAAAAACACCCCCTATCCTACAATGAACTACCAATTGCCCTTAAAAGGGCCTTTTGTAGGCCATTTCCCTAAAGAAATCAGCTCTTTTACCTTAAAAAAAAATAAAAGACCCCCCAACAGTAAAATTCACCACCCAACCAAACCCCCAAAATAAATAACCTAACTCTAGCAAAAACCTAATCTACCCATTGCCCTGAAAAGGTATTGCCCTTAAAAGTGCATTTAGCTCTTTTAACAAAGCCCAAACCCTAATCTAAAAAAAAACCGACCCAAAAAAAATAAAAAAATAACACTAACCCCCAAAGATCCACTCACAGTTTCTGAAGTCCAGACATCTATCCTCATCCAGGCGGTGAGAAGTCCTCATCCAGGCCGGCATCTTCTATCTTCATCCAGGCTGCATCTTCTATCTTTATCCTGGTGGTGTCTTCTATCTTCATTCTGGCAGCGCAGTGCAGATCCATCCTTGAAGACATCCGGCGCAGAGCATCCTCTTCATTTCTATTGGATGATTTGATTCTTGAAATTCGAATCAGCCAATAGGATGAGAGCTACTGAAATCCTATTGGCTGTTCAAATCAGTAGCTCTCATCCTATTGGCTGATTTAAAAAGCCAAAAGGGTTTCAGTAGCTTAGGTTTTTGTTAGAGTTAGGTTTTTTATTTTGGAGGGTTGGTTGGGTGGTGGGTTTTACTGTTGGGGAGTCTTTGTATTTTTTTTCAAGGTAAAAGAGCTGATTTCTTTAAGGCAACGCCCTACAAAAGACCCTTTTAAGGGCTATTGGTAGTTTATTGTAGGCTAGGGGGTGTTTTTATTTGGGGGGGGGGTTTATATTTATAGGGCTAATAGATTAGGTGTAATTGTTTTTATTTTTGATCATTTAGTTTGTTATTTTTCGTAATTTAGTATTTTTGATTTTTTTTTGTAATATTAGACTTAATTTTTTTTAGTAGTGTGAGGTTTTTTAATGTGGAATTTAGTTTTTTTTAATTGGTAGTTATTTTAATTTTAGTATAATAGTTTAGTATAATAGTTATGTTAGGTTAATTGTTAGTTGAAACTTAGTTTTTTAATTTTACAAGTAAGTTTTTATTTATTTTAAGATAGGGATATTGAAAATTTTAATTTAAAGTTAGGGGGTGATAGGTTTAGGGGTTAATAGTTTAATTGATTAGTGGCGATGTGGGGGGGCTGGCAGTTTAGGGGTTAATATGTTTAGTTAGTGTCGGTGATGTTTTGGAACTGCGGTTTAGGGGTTAATAGGTTTAGTTAGTGGTGGCTGTGTCAGGGAGCGGCGGAATAGGGGTAAATAACGTTAATATTGTGGCGGGGATGTGGGCGGGCAGCAGATTAGGGGTTAATGAGTTTTAAATATTGTTTGCAATGCGGGAGGGCAACGGTTTAGGGGTTAATAGGTAGTTTATGGGTGTTAGTGTACTTTGTAACACTTTAGTTATGAGTTTTGTGAAACATTTTTGTTACACAAAATCCATAACTACTGCTCTCAGAGCAAGCATTTTAGCGTCACCTGGATTGACGTTGCGTTACAGGCTAAAGTGGAGCGGCTCCATCTTCAAGACATCCGACGCAGAGCATCCTCTTCTAACGACATCCGACGACTGAATGAAGGTTCCTTTAAATGACGTCATCCAATATGGCATCCCTTCAATTCCGATTGGCTGATGGAATTCTATCAGCCAATCGGAATTGAAGGGACGATGCGGGAATCCAGACGTGGACCCGTTGCTCAGTGTGCCTAGAGGGATATGGCTGCACCTCACTGACGAGGCCCACAATAGGCCGAAACGTACGTCTGGGGTTTTGGTGTTTCCCTTGTTCAGAGAGGGATTGCCTGGTATTTCGGGGCTGTACTGTACTGTGAAGTCAGGATCTGACTGATATGCTACAGGAAAGTTCTTCTCTGTGAAAGGCACATATTGAGCAAAAAGAGGCTGCTTCTAGGGTGGTAACTAGCCATAGAACAAGCTATTATGCTATTGTTCGTTCCCAGGTTGAGCGCTTCTCTCTTTTTATTTATGCAAATTATGACACTTGGGGAAGTCTCCCTAAGTGTGATGCGGGAATCCAGACGTGGACCCGTTGCTCAGTGTGCCTAGAGGGATATGGCTGCACCTCACTGACGAGACCCACAATAGGCCGAAATGATCAGCTGAGGTTGCTTCTCGGGCCTTTGGCTTGGATCAAGTGCAGTTTTCTGTGCTTGGTCTTGGTTTGCTGCCTGGAGACCTGCTCCTTCGGCCTGGGGTCCTTTCCCTTTGGGGTTTGGGCTACTGCTGCTATTGGGGGGGTGGCTACTCCTTAGGCATAGAGCAACTGGTTAGTAGGGCCGTCCCCTTGGCCTTGTGGCATCGTCCTTGGACTTCAGCCACATGCTGCTTTTGGGGGGGCGCTCTGAAATCCAGCCTAAAGAGGCAATAGGGCAAATATGGCTACCAATGTGCCAAATGTTCCCCATACACTTCAGGTGTTGATTTCTGAGGACTTTCGAGAGAAGATTGGTTTGGCTCATGTCCAGCAGGTGGTTTTGGAGGGTGTTTTGAAGATGCCAAGAGCAAGTTTGCATTGTGTTCAGTCATTCCCTTCAAGAGGGATTTTTGATGTGGCTTTCACCGATGAGCATTATTTACAGACCTGCTATCAACGGACTATTGATATGGCTGCTGCTCCAGAGTTGGTAGGCATGAAATTTGTTGCCTGTGTGCAGAGGGAGAGAAGAATCCCGGTGACAGTACATATGTACAACCCTTGTGTCACTGATGTGGAAATTCGTCTGTTTCTTTGTCGCTACTTTGATGATGTTCAAGGAGGTAGCAAACTGAAGAATCAGTTTGGGACTTTCAATGGAAAGCGCAGGTTATGGGTGCGGTTTGTGCCTGATGAATTAGGTATTGGTGGAAAGAAACACCCTCCACAGACTTTCGCCATTGGTGGCAATAGAGGTTTCCTATACTATGATGACATGCCTCTTTTTTGCCGTAGTTGCAACCTGTTTGGTCACATTGCTGAAAATTGCCCAGGTGCCAGATGTCGAAATTGCGGTGAGGAGGATCATCTTGTTGCCCACTGTAGTAAACGCCGGTCCTGTGACCTGTGTGGTTCTTCAAGTCATCTGTGTAGGATGTGTCCTTTGATGATGTTGCAGGGGCTTGATAGAGTGAAGCCTTCCTATGCTGATGTTGCAAAAAAAATATCTTCAGTTGCAGTTGAGCCATCTGTGAATGAGGAGGAGGTCTCTGATGAGGCATTGAACTCTATATTACCTCTTTTGTGCAAGAAATCTGCATTTGGGGTCCCTGTCGGAGAGGTGTCTGATGCTCCTGTGGTGGTTCCTGTGGCTGAGAAGGTGGAGGAAGCCCAATCTCATCTTCAGGAAGTGGATCTTGCTACATCTAATGTGATAGCTGCTTCAGATGTTCTTGAAGCCCTGTTGCCCAATTCTGTGGATGATACTGTTGCTGTTCCTGGGACAGAGAATTTTTCCTTCACTGAGTCATCTTGTGATGCTGCTCCTGATGCTGTTCTTGGTGAAGGGGAGAACATTGATTGGTCTGCTGTTGTGTCCTCTAGTTCTGAGGAGGATATGGACACTGAAGGGAAAAAATCTGCCTCCAAGCGAAAAATAGATGCGGATTCTGATGGATGGGAGAGTCCTGATTTGAATCTTCCAGTAATTAAGGGTGCAGATCCAGATACTACAAGTGATGCTGACTCTTTAATTTCAGAGTTTCCTTCTGTCTCTACTAAAGACGTTCCTTCTGACTCAAGCCAGTGTATAGGTGACTTTTCTGATGCCTCTTCTGTTGGTTATCTAGATAAAAGAGATGTGAACCAACTTGCTGAAGTTACTGGTTATGAGGCTGGCAAGGGGGAGCCTAGGAGGTCGGAACGTCACAGAGGCAGATTTAAAGGATCTCCTTTGAGTCCTAAGAAAAAGAAAGGAAAGAAGAAGTCCTGATGTTATTTCTTTTTTTGTTTTTCTTTAATTTATTTTTGTGATGTTTCTGACCATTTCTTCCCTTAATGTCAGGTGTATGACAACTATAGCAAGGAGAGCTGCAATTTTTAAATTATTATCTGTATGTTCTGCTAATATTTTTTGTTTGCAGGAATGTGGTCTCTCTGAACATCCTAAATGTGCTGACTGGGAATATGGTCCTAAAGTATGGTCTTGTTCTTCTGATAGGAATGGGGGGGTGGGAGTTTTGTTTAAGGGGTTTAGTTTTTCTATCCTTAATGTAGTTCATATTGTCCCAGGTCGGGTACTTTTGGTTAGTTTTAGTTTTTGTGGGACTGTTTTTCGTTTGTTTAATGTATATGCTTCTCCAAATAGGGTAGAACGTTTGCTTAATTTTGAAACTTTAAAGTTTTTTCTGCCAGGTCGAGAGACAACTTTTTTGGTTGGGGATTTTAATTGTATTATTAAGAATGGGGACAGAGAGGGTGGGAGTGATTGTAGGGTGGATAGCTCAGGGAAGTTTTTACTTGATTTGCTTAAATCTTTCGGTTTGAAGGATGCCTTCGGGTCTGTTTCTTTTTCAGGGGAGGATTTTACTTTCTTTAGTGATAGTGGTGGGATAAAATCTCGAATTGATTTTTGTTTTTTATCTAAATTTTTATATGTTGATGATTTTTCTTTAAAGCGTATGCCCTTTACGGATCATGCCCTTTTGATGTGTAAGGTGAATTGTGATTTGAAGATCAAGTATGGTAAGGGTGTTTGGAAACTGAATGTGGATTTGTTAGAAGATGAGAAGTTTAAGCGTCAGTTTGTTTGCATGTATGAAAGGTGGCGTGAAAAAAAATGTGATTTTAGTAATGTGCTTATGTGGTGGGAATGGTTGAAGGTGGAAATAAAGAGTTTTTTTTTATTAAGAAAGGCTGTGAGAAAGCTAGAATGGAAAGGGAGTTGTATGATAAATGGTATCTGAGGTTGTTGTATTTGTATGAATTGAGAAATTGTGGTATTGATGTGCATGAAGAAATTGCTGAAGCAAGAAAGATAATTAAAAAGTGTATGCATGAAAAAGGAAAGAAAATTGTTTTTATGGCAAGATTGGAGAAAATGGAAAAGGATGAGTCTTGTAGTAAATATTTTTTTAAGAAAGCTTTTGAAGGAAAGACTGGTTTTGTTGGTGTTTTTGATAAGGTTGAGTGTGAAGTTAATGGTACGGATGGTGTTTTGCGTGAAGTTCATGAGTTTTACAGTGAGCTGTATAAAGAAAAAACAAGAGGTGTTTTATTGGAAAATGAGTTGTTGGAAAACATTGAGGTTAAGTTGGAAAAATATGATAATGATTTGTTAGAAAGGGATCTAAGTTTGGATGAGATTGCAGAGGTTGTTAGGAGTTTTAAGAATGTGAAGGTACCTGGTTGTGATGGTTTGCCTGTTGAATTTTATACTTGTTTTTGGAATTTGATTGGGGTGGATATGTTGGATGTTTGTAAGTTTGTTTTTAGAATGAATGTTTTGCCTGTTTCAATGAGGAAAGGTTGGATTGTTTTGTTATTTAAAAAGGGTGATAAGAGAGATTTGAGGAATTGGAGGCCGATTACGTTGTTGAATGTTGACTATAAGGTTATTGCAAAGGTGTTGGCAAATAGAATGCGTGGAGTGATTGGT
The DNA here is from genome assembly GCF_027579735.1 of Bombina bombina. Classification (NCBI taxonomy): domain Eukaryota; kingdom Metazoa; phylum Chordata; class Amphibia; order Anura; family Bombinatoridae; genus Bombina; species Bombina bombina. Next base: position 848,589,010 of record NC_069503.1, read on the forward strand.
AAGGTTGTGGGTGAAGAGCAAGTGTGTGCTGTTCCTGGGCGTCAGATTTCTGAAAGTTTGTTGTTACTATGTGATGTACTGTGGTATGTGAGGGAGAGGATGAGGTCTGTTGCTGTTGCTATTGTGGATTTTGAAAAAGCGTATGATAGGGTAGTGCATGATTTTATGTTTCATGTTTTAGAATGTTTAGGTTTTTCTGGTAAGATTATTGGATGGTTTAAATGTTTGTATAGTGATATTGTGAGTCAAGTCCAGGTTAATGGTTTTTTGACTGAGGAATTTTGTGTTAAATCTGGAGTGCGTCAAATAGAATGCGTGGAGTGATTGGTAAGGTTGTGGGTGAAGAGCAAGTGTGTGCTGTTCCTGGGCGTCAGATTTCTGAAAGTTTGTTGTTACTATGTGATGTACTGTGGTATGTGAGGGAGAGGATGAGGTCTGTTGCTGTTGCTATTGTGGATTTTGAAAAAGCGTATGATAGGGTAGTGCATGATTTTATGTTTCATGTTTTAGAATGTTTAGGTTTTTCTGGTAAGATTATTGGATGGTTTAAATGTTTGTATAGTGATATTGTGAGTCAAGTCCAGGTTAATGGTTTTTTGACTGAGGAATTTTGTGTTAAATCTGGAGTGCGTCAAGGATGTCCTTTGTCTCCTGTGTTATTTGTATGTGTCATTGAGCCATTATTAACTAGTTTGAGGAAGGATAAATTAGTTAGATGTGTGAGTGTTCCTGGTAGTAATGGAAGGTGTTTAAAAGTGATTGGGTATATGGATGATGTGAGTGTGGTATGTGAGACTCAGGCTGGTTTGAGGAGGGTGAAAACTTTAGTTGAATGTTTTTGTATGGCAAGTGGTTTCAGAGTTAATTGGAATAAGTGTAAAGTTAAAGTTTTTGGTAATGATAGGGAGATTGATTCCTGTGGATGGCCTGTGACTGAAGGTGCAATTGAGGTGTTGGGTGTGAAATTTGATGTGGATTTGAAAGGCTTGGAAAGTTGGGAGAATGTTTTTGATAAAGTGAGTAGAAAACCAGTTTTGGTCTTTAAGGACTTTATCTTTGGAAGGAAAAATGTTAGTTATTAAATCGGTTTTGATCCCTATTATGTTATATTTGGCGTTAGTTTTTCCGCCACCTGAGAGGATTTTTCGGAGAATTTTGAGAGTGTTGTTTTCTTTTTTCTGGAGTTCTGGTATGGAGCGTTTGAAAAGAGATGTTGTTGTTAAGAGTAAGAATGTTGGTGGTAAGGGTTTTCCAAATGTGGAGAGATTTTTGGCTGTGAAATATGTTAGTAGGTGTGTGGTTCTGAGTGGTAAGGATAGCATGGCTGGTTGTATGGTAAAGTATGCTTGTGGAAATGTTTTAAGACGATATGGTTTATTTGAGATTGATAGAAAGAAACCGGTATGTTTTGCTGTTCCGTGGTTTTATGTAAGGGTGGAATGTTGGATTAAAAAATATGGTTTGGGGAATGTTAGTAGGGAGATGTGGTGTGCAAACAGAATGGTGTTGAAAATGTTGGAGAAGAAGGAAGGTCTTGAGTTGATTGGGGGTTTGAATGAAAATGAATGTGTGTTGGTATGGAAAAATGTGTGTAATAAGTATTTGATGAATAGGCAGAAAGATATTAGTTGGATGAGTGTGCATAAGTGTTTGCCAACAAGGGATTTTCAGAGAATGCGTCGTTTAGTGGCTTCAGAAGTGTGTCCTAGAGATGGTTGTTTTCAAAGCGAGAGTGTTATTCATTTGTTTTGGAATTGTTAGTATGCTAGGGATGTTTGGAGAAGTTTGAAAAGGATGATTAAGGGTTTGACTGGAGTGCAGTTTTTTACTTTTAATATGATGATGTATGGTTTGTGTGGAAGTGGTGTGGAAAAGGAGAAAGCAAGATTGATATAGTTGTTGGCATGTTGTGTGAAGGAGGTGTTGTGGGATGTGCGTAATATTTAGATTTTTAAGAAAGAGGTAGTTACTGTAGGTAATTGTGTGGGTATGATCCATGGGAAGTTGTTTTTGTATTTTTCTTTTGATAGGAGGCGATATGGGGAATTAGATTCTGAAGGCATCTGGAAGACAAAGAAGTGGAAGGATTGGATTATTTATTTTTTATTTTTTTATTTTTTTCCTCCAGTTTGTTTTTGTCTGTATTTGAAATATGTTTAATTTTATTTTGTGTGATTATTTAAGTTTAATGTTTGCATTTTGATTTTTTTCTGATGACAAAAATTTGGGTCAATATTTCAGTTTTGTAACAAGAGATATTTTGTTTGCATTTGTTATTATGATTTTATTTTGTATATATGCATATATGATTATTTTTCTAATAAAAGAATTACGAAACGTACGTCTGGGGTTTTGCTGTTTCTCTTGTTCAAAGAGGGATTGCCTGGTATTTCGGGGCTGGACTGTACTGTGAAGTCAGGATCAGACTGATATGCTACAGGAAAGTTCTCTGTGAAAGGCACATATTGAGCAAAAAGAGGCTGCTTCTAGGGTGGTAACTAGCCATAGAACAAGCTATTATCCTATTGTTTGTTCCCAGGTTGAGCACCTCTCTCTTTTAATTTATGCAAATTATGACACTTGGGGAAGTCTCCCTAAGTGTGATGCGGGAATCCAGACGTGGACCCGTTGCTCAGTGTGCCTAGAGGGATAGAAAGGGTGGAATGTTGGATTAAAAAATATGGTTTGGAAAATGTTAGTAGGGAGATGTGGTGTGCAAACAGAATGGTTTTGAAAATGTTGGAGAAGAAGGAAGGTCTTGAGTTGATTGGGGGTTTGAATGAAAATGAATGTGTGTTGGTATGGAAAAATGTGTGTTATAAGTATTTGATGAATAGGCAGAAAGATATTAGTTGTATGAGTGTGCATAAGTGTTTGCCAACAAGGGATTTTCAGAGAATGCGTCGATTAGTGGCTTCAGAAGTGTGTCCTAGAGATGGTTGTTGTCAAAGCGAGAGTGTTATTCATTTGTTTTGGAAATGTGAGTATGCTAGGGATGTTTGGAGAAGTTTGAAAAGGATGATTAAGGGTTTGACTGGAGTGCAGTTTTTTACTTTTAATATGATGATGTATGGTTTGTGTGGAAGTGGTGTGGAAAAGGATAAAGCAAGATTGATATGGTTGTTGGCATGTTGTGTGAAGGAGGTGTTGTGGGATGTGCGTAATATTTTGATTTTTAAGAAAGAGGTAGTTACTGTAGGTAATTGTGTGGGTATGATCCGTGGGAAGTTGTTTTTGTATTTTTCTTTTGATAGGAGGCGATATGGGGAATTAGATTCTGAAGGCATCTGGAAGACAAAGAAGTGGAAGGATTGGATTATTTAGTTTTTTTTTTTTTTTCTCTCCAGTTTGTTTTTGTCTGTATTTGAAATATGTTTAATTTTATTTTGTGTGATTATTTAAGTTTAATGTTTGCATTTTGATATTTTTCTGATGACAAAAATTTGGGTCAATATTTCAGTTTTGTAACAAGAGATATTTTGTTTGTATTTGTTATTATGATTTTATTTTGTATATATGCATATATGATTATTTCGAATAAAAGAATTACGAAACGTACGTCTGGGGTTTTGCTGTTTCTCTTGTTCAGAGAGGGATTGCCTGGTATTTCGGGGATGGACTGTACTGTGAAGTTAGGATCAGACTGATATGCTACAGGAAAGTTCTCTGTGAAAGGCACATATTGAGCAAAAAGAGGCTGCTTCTAGGGTGGTAACTAGCCATAGAACAAGCTATTATGCTATTGTTCGTTCCCAGGTTGAGCGCTTCTCTCTTTTTATTTATGCAAATTATGACACTTGGAGAAGTCTCCCTAAATGTGATGCCGGAATCCAGACGTGGAGCCATTGCTCAGTGTGCCTAGAGGGATATGGCTGCACCTCACTGACGAGGCCCACAATAGGCCGAAACGTACGTCTGGGGTTTTGCTGCTTCTCTTGTTCAGAGAGGGATTGCCTGGTATTTTGGGGCTGGACTGTACTGTGAAGTCAGGATCAGACTAATATGCTACAGGAAAGTTCTTCTCTGTGAAAGGCACATATTGAGCAAAAAGAGGCTGCTTCTAGGGTGGTAACTAGCCATAGAACAAGCTATTATGCTATTGTTCGTTCCCAGGTTGAGCGCTTCTCTCTTTGTATTTATGCAAATTATGACACTTGGGGAAGTCTCCCTAAGTGTGATGCGGGAATCCAGACGTGGACCCGTTGCTCAGTGTGCCTAGAGGGATATGGCTGCACCTCACTGACAAGGCCCACAATAGGCCGAAACGTACGTCTGGGGTTTTGCTGTTTCTCTTGTTCAGAGAGGGATTGCCTGGTATTTCGGGGCTGGACTGTACTGTGAAGTCAGGATCAGACTGATATTCTACAGGAAAGTTCTTCTCTGTAAAAGGCACATATTGAGCAAAAAGAGGCTGCTTCTAGGGTGGTAACTAGCCATAGAACAAGCTATTATGCTATTGTTTGTTCCCAGGTTGAGCGCTTCTCTCTTTTTATTTATGCAAATTATGACACTTGGGGAAGTCTCCCTAAGTGTGATGCGGGAATCCAGACGTGGACCCGTTGCTCAGTGTGCCTAGAGGGATATGGCTGCACCTCACCGAGGAGGCCAACAATAGGCCGAAACGTTCGTCTGACGTTTTGCTGTTTCTCTTGTTCAGAGAGGGATTGCCTGGCATTTCGGGGCTGGACTGTACTGTGAAGTCAGGATCAGACTGATATGCTACAGGAAAGTTCTTCTCTGTGAAAGGCACATATTGAGCAAAAAGAGGCTGCTTCTAGGGTGGTAACTAGCCATAGAACAAGCTATTATGCTATTGTTCGTTCCCAGGTTGAGCGCTTCTCTCTTTTTATTTATGCAAATTATGACACTTGGGGAAGTCTCCCTAAGTGTGATGCAGGAATCCAGACGTGGACCCATTGCTCAGTGTGCTTAGAGGGATATGGCTGCACCTCACTGACGAGGCCAACAATAGGCCCAAACATACGCCTGGGGTTTTGCTGTTTCTCTTGTTCAGAGAGGGATTGCCTGGTATTTCGGGGCTGGACTGTACTGTGAAGTCAGGATCAGACTGATATGCTACAGGAAAGTTCTTCTCTGTGAAAGGCACATATTGAGCAAAAAGAGGCTGCTTCTAGGGTGGTAACTAGCCATAGAACAAGCTATTATGCTATTGTTCGTTCCCAGGTTGAGCGCTTCTCTCTTTTTATTTATGCAAATTATGACATTTGGGGAAGTCTCCCTAAGTGTGATGCGGGAATCCAGACGTGGACCCATTGCTCAGTGTGCCTAGAGGGATATGGCTGCACCTCATTGATGAAGCCCACAATAGGCCAAAACGTACGTCTGGGGTTTTGCTGTTTCTCTTGTTCAGAGAGGGATTGCCTGGTATTTCGGGGCTGGACTGTACTGTGAAGTCAGGATCAGACTGATATGCTACAGGAAAGTTCTTCTCTGTGAAAGGCACATATTGAGCAAAAAGAGGCTGCTTCTAGGGTGGTAACTAGCCATAGAACAAGCTATTATGCTATTGTTCGTTCCCAGGTTGAGCGCTTCTCTCTTTTTATTTATGCAAATTATGACACTTGGGGAAGTCTCCCTAAGTGTGATGCAGGAATGCAGACGTGGACCCATTGCTCAGTGTGCTAGAGGGATATGGCCGCACCTCACTGACGAGGCCCACAATAGGCCGAAACGTACGTCAGAGGTTTTGCTGTTTCTCTTGTTCAGAGAGGGATTGCCTGGTATTTCGGGGCTGGACTGTACTGTGAAGTCAGGATCAGACTAATATGCTACAGGAAAGTTCTTCTCTGTGAAAGGCACATATTGAGCAAAAAAGAGGCCGCTTCTAGGGTGGTAACTAGCCATAGAACAAGCTATTATGCTATTGTTCGTTCCCAGGTTGAGTGCTTCTCTCTTTTTATTTATGCAAATTATGACACTTGGGGAAGTCTCCCTAAGTGTGATGCGGGAATCCAGACGTGGACCCGTTGCTCAGTGTGCCTAGAGGGATATGGCTGCACCTCATTGATGAGGCCCACAATAGGCCGAAACGTACGTCTGGGGTTTTGCTGTTTCTCTTGTTCAGAGAGGGATTGCCTGGTATTTCGGGCCTGGACTGTACTGTGAAGTCAGGATCAGACTGATATGCTACAGGAAAGTTCTTCTCTGTGAAAGGCACATATTGAGCAAAAAGAGGCTGCTTCTAGGGTGGTAACTAGCCATAGAACAAGCTATTATGCTATTGTTCGTTCCCAGGTTGAGCGCTTCTCTCTTTTTATTTATGCAAATTATGACACTTGGGGAAGTCTCCCTAAGTGTGATGCAGGAATCCAGACGTGGACCCATTGCTCAGTGTGCTAGAGGGATACGGCCGCACCTCACTGACGAGGCCCACAATAGGCCGAAACGTACGTCAGGGGTTTTGCTGTTTCTCTTGTTCAGAGAGGGATTGCCTGGTATTTCGGGGCTGGACTGTACTGTGAAGTCAGGATCAGACTGATATGCTACAGGAAAGTTCTTCTCTGTGAAAGGCACATATTGAGCAAAAAGAGGCTGCTTCTAGGGTGGTAACTAGCCATAGAACAAGCTATTATGCTATTGTTTGTTCCCAGGTTGAGCGCTTCTCTCTTTTTATTTATGCAAATTATGACACTTGGGGAAGTCTCCCTAAGTGTGATGCGGGAATCCAGACGTGGACCCGTTGCTCAGTGTGCCTAGAGGGATATGGCTGCACCTCACTGAGGAGGCCAACAATAGGCCGAAACGTTCGTCTGAGGTTTTGCTGTTTCTCTTGTTCAGAGAGGGATTGCCTGGCATTTCGGGGCTGGACTGTACTGTGAAGTCAGGATCAGACTGATATGCTACAGGAAAGTTCTTCTCTGTGAAAGGCACATATTGAGCAAAAAGAGGCTGCTTCTAGGGTGGTAACTAGCCATAGAACAAGCTATTATGCTATTGTTCGTTCCCAGGTTGAGCGCTTCTCTCTTTTTATTTATGCAAATTATGACACTTGGGGAAGTCTCCCTAAGTGTGATGCAGGAATCCAGACGTGGACCCGTTGCTCAGTGTGCTTAGAGGGATATGGCTGCACCTCACTGACGAGGCCAACAATAGGCCCAAACGTACGCCTGGGGTTTTGCTGTTTCTCTTGTTCAGAGAGGGATTGCCTGGTATTTCGGGGCTGGACTGTACTGTGAAGTCAGGATTAGACTTATATGCTACAGGAAAGTTCTTCTCTGTGAAAGGCACATATTGAGCAAAAAGAGGCTGCTTCTAGGGTGGTAACTAGCCATAGAACAAGCTATTATGCTATTGTTCGTTCCCAGGTTGAGCGCTTCTCTCTTTTTATTTATGCAAATTATGACATTTGGGGAAGTGTCCCTAAGTGTGATGCGGGAATCCAGACGTGGACCCGTTGCTCAGTGTGCCTAGAGGGATATGGCTGCACCTCATTGATGAGGCCCACAATAGGCCAAAACGTACGTCTGGGGTTTTGCTGTTTCTCTTGTTCAGAGAGGGATTGCCTGGTATTTCGGGGCTGGACTGTACTGTGAAGTCAGGATCAGACTGATATGCTACAGGAAAGTTCTTCTCTGTGAAAGGCACATATTGAGCAAAAAGAGGCTGCTTCTAGGGTGGTAACTAGCCATAGAACAAGCTATTATGCTATTGTTCGTTCCCAGGTTGAGCGCTTCTCTCTTTTTATTTATGCAAATTATGACACTTGGGGAAGTCTCCCTATGTGTGATGCAGGAATGCAGACGTGGACCCGTTGCTCAGTGTGCTTAGAGGGATATGGCTGCACCTCACTGACGAGGCCAACAATAGGCCGAAACGTACGCCTGGGGTTTTGCTGTTTCTCTTGTTCAGAGAGGGATTGCCTGGTATTTCGGGGCTGGACTGTACTGTGAAGTCAGGATCAGACTTATATGCTACAGGAAAGTTCTTCTCTGTGAAAGGCACATATTGAGCAAAAAGAGGCTGCTTCTAGGGTGGTAACTAGGCATAGAACAAGCTATTATGCTATTGTTCGTTCCCAGGTTGAGCGCTTCTCTCTTTTTATTTATGCAAATTATGACATTTGGGGAAGTCTCCCTAAGTGTGATGCGGGAATCCAGACGTGGACCTGTTGCTCAGTGTGCCTAGAGGGATATGGCTGCACCTCATTGATGAGGCCCACAATAGGCCAAAACGTACGTCTGGGGTTTTGCTGTTTCTCTTGTTCAGAGAGGGATTGCCTGGTATTTCGGGGCTGGACTGTACTGTGAAGTCAGGATCAGACTGATATGCTACAGGAAAGTTCTTCTCTGTGAAAGGCACATATTGAGCAAAAAGAGGCTGCTTCTAGGGTGTTAACTAGGCATAGAACAAGCTATTATGCTATTGTTCGTTCCCAGGTTGAGCGCTTCTCTCTTTTTATTTATGCAAATTATGACATTTGGGGAAGTCTCCCTAAGTGTGATGCGGGAATCCAGACGTGGACCCGTTGCTCAGTGTGCCTAGAGGGATATGGCTGCACCTCATTGATGAGGCCCACAATAGGCCAAAACGTACGTCTGGGGTTTTGCTGTTTCTCTTGTTCAGAGAGGGATTGCCTGGTATTTCGGGGCTGGACTGTACTGTGAAGTCAGGATCCGACTGATATGCTACAGGAAAGTTCTTCTCTGTGAAAGGCACATATTGAGCAAAAAGAGGCTGCTTCTAGGGTGGTAACTAGCCATAGAACAAGCTATTATGCTATTGTTCGTTCCCAGGTTGAGCGCTTCTCTCTTTTTATTTATGCAAATTATGACACTTGGGGAAGTCTCCCTAAGTGTGATGCAGGAATGCAGATGTGGACCCATTGCTCAGTGTGCTAGAGGGATATGGCCGCACCTCACTGACGAGGCCCACAATAGGCCGAAACGTACGTCAGGGGTTTTGCTGTTTCTCTTGTTCAGAGAGGGATTGCCTGGTATTTCGGGGCTGGACTGTACTGTGAAGTCAGGATCAGACTAATATGCTACAGGAAAGTTCTTCTCTGTGAAAGGCACATATTGAGCAAAAAAGAGGCCGCTTCTAGGGTGGTAACTAGCCATAAAACAAGCTATTATGCTATTGTTCGTTCCCAGGTTGAGTGCTTCTCTCTTTTTATTTATGCAAATTATGACACTTGGGGAAGTCTCCCTAAGTGTGATGCGGGAATCCAGACGTGGACCCGTTGCTCAGTGTGCCTAGAGGGATATGGCTGCACCTCATTGATGAGGCCCACAATAGGCCGAAACGTACGTCTGGGGTTTTGCTGTTTCTCTTGTTCAGAGAGGGATTGCCTGGTATTTCGGGCCTGGACTGTACTGTGAAGTCAGGATCAGACTGATATGCTACAGGAAAGTTCTTCTCTGTGAAAGGTACATATTGAGCAAAAAGAGGCTGCTTCTAGGGTGGTAAATAGCCATAGAACAAGCTATTATGCTATTGTTCGTTCCCAGGTTGAGCGCTTCTCTCTTTTTATTTATGCAAATTATGACACTTGGGGAAGTCTCCCTAAGTGTGATGCAGGAATCCAGACGTGGACCCATTGCTCAGTGTGCTAGAGGGATACGGCCGCACCTCACTGACGAGGCCCACAATAGGCCGAAACGTACGTCAGGGGTTTTGCTGTTTCTCTTGTTCAGAGAGGGATTGCCTGGTATTTCGGGGCTGGACTGTACTGTGAAGTCAGGATCAGACTGATATGCTACAGGAAAGTTCTTCTCTGTGAAAGGCACATATTGAGCAAAACGAGGCTGCTTCTAGGGTGGTAACTAGCCATAGAACAAGCTATTATGCTGTTGATCGTTCCCAGGTTGAGCGCTTCTCTCTTTTTATTTATGCAAATTATGACACTTGGGGAAGTCTCCCTAAGTGTGATGCGGGAATCCAGACGTGGACCCGTTGCTCAGTGTGCCTAGAGCAGTGTTTTTCAACCAGTGTGCCGTGGCACACTAGTGTGCCGTGAGAGATCCTCAGGTGTGCCACGGCAGACTGACAACAGTGTGACATATTTTTTAAACTTTGCTTCTTTTTTACTCCCAGTGCAGGGGTAGTTTGTAGGAGGCATGGTATAACAGCACAATACATACAGTATGTGTGTGTTTGTGTGTATGTGTATATATATCTGCTGTATTAGGCTACAATGTGTGATCTTTTTTAAAATTTTGGGATGGTGGTGTGCCACAGGATTTTTTAATGTAAAAAAGTGGGCCAAGGCAAAAAAAAGGTTAAAAAACACTGGCCTAGAGGGATATGGCTGCACCTCACTGACGAGCGCTTCTCTCTTTTTATTTACACATGCTAGCAAGGGCTGTCAATCATACCGGTTAGAGAAGTCATGCGAGCCTGCAGACTGAAAGCACTCCAAAGCTGCATTCACAGCTTTTTAAATGGAGTGCAATTGTTTAGCTATTACTAGATGACACTTAAAAAGGATTAAAAGTCTAACAGAGGATGCCTATATAAATATAGCAGGGGGTGTCAATCAACCCAATCGTACTCGATTGGGTTGATTTCCGGTGATGTCTGTCCGCCTAGTCAGAGCAGGCGGACAGGTTATGGAGCAGCGGTCTTTGTGACCGCTGCTTCATAACTGCTGTTTCTGGTGAGCCTGCAGGCTCGCCAGAAACACGGGGCATCAAACTCCATTCGGAGCTTGATAAATATGCCCCTATGTGTCCTTTTCCTTCCATGCATATTATTCTGTGATCCTCTACAATCAAGCACCTGAGGCAGATTTTCTGCCTATTTGAACTTTCTTTCCACATATACTTGCTTATTTGCACTTTTTTGTTTTGTTATGTATGTATTTATTTTAGTGCTGGCAGTTTATTAGTAATCACCTAATTTTTATGTTTTGTTAAGTTAAATAAACGTGCCTAATATCAGCGCTTATACTGGAACAATAAGATCTCAGTGTTCACACATTAATAATGATAATACAATTATATGATAATTAAAAATTGAATAAAATGTAGTGTACCTACATTTAGAAAATAGATAAGTGGACATTGTGTATGAGCATGATGAAATGGCTGTAAATGTTTTAGTCGAAAAACGCATAGCTACATTTTATTAAAGTTTTTAATCATCATATCTGGACCTAGAGTCTGAAACAAAAAAAAAAAAGCTTTCTAAAATTAAGTAAAATGTTTTATTTGCCACTAAACATTATCCTTAGCAATAGTATTGGAAAATATCTTCTTTTTTAAAGAAAACAAATACTTTAGAAGAAGCGGCAACAGTAAAAAAAACAGCTAACTAGATATGGTTTATTATTCTTCTAATAACATGACCATTAAAGGGACATTAAACACTACTGTAAATAAATTCTAGGTAGAATGGTGCATTCAAAGAAAAGATTAGTCTGAGAATAACACGTAGATGTATTTTTTAAAGTTTCAGTAACTGTTTAAATAGTGACAAAATAAGTATACAGGGAGTGCAGAATTATTAGGCAAGTTGTATTTTTGAGGATTACTTTTATTATTGAACAACAACCATGTTCTCAATGAACCCAAAAAACTCATTAATATCAAAGCTGAATAGTTTTGGAAGTAGTTTTTAGTTTGTTTTTAGTTTTAGCTAATTTAGGGGGATATCTGTGTGTGCAGGTGACTATTACTGTGCATAATTATTAGGCAACTTAACAAAAAACAAATATATACCCATTTCAATTATTTATTTTTACCACTGAAACCAATATAACATCTCAACATTCACAAATATACATTTCTGACATTCAAAAACAAAACAAAAACAAATCAGTGACCAATATAGCCACCTTTCTTTGCAAGGACACTCAAAAGCCTGCCATCCATGGATTCTGTCAGTGTTTTGATCTGTTCACCATCAACATTGCGTGCAGCAGCAACCACAGCCTCCCAGACACTGTTCAGAGAGGTGTACTGTTTTCCCTCCTTGTAAATCTCACATTTGATGATGGACCACAGGTTCTCAATTGGGGTTCAGATCAGGTGAACAAGGAGGCCATGTCATTAGATTTTCTTCTTTTATACCCTTTCTTGCCAGCCACGCTGTGGAGTACTTGGACGCGTGTGTTGGAGCATTGTCCTGCATGAAAATCATGTTTTTCTTGAAGGATGCAGACTTCTTCCTGTACCACTGCTTGAAGAAGGTGTCTTCCAGAAACTGGCAGTAGGACTGGGAGTTGAGCTTGACTCCATCTTCAACCCAAAAAGGCCCCACAAGCTCATCTTTGATGATACCAGCCCAAACCAGTACTCCACCTCCACCTTGCTGGCGTCTGAGTCGGACTGGAGCTCTCTGCCCTTTACCAATCCAGCCACGGGCCCATCCATCTGGCCCATCAAGACTTACTCTCATTTCATCAGTCCATAAAACCTTAGAAAAATCAGTCTTGAGATATTTCTTGGCCCAGTCTTGACGTTTCAGCTTGTGTGTCTTGTTCAGTGGTGGTCGTCTTTCAGCCTTTCTTACCTTGGCCATGTCTCTGAGTATTGCACACCTGGTGCTTTTGGGCACTCCAGTGATGTTGCAGCTCTGAAATATGGCCAAACTGGTGGCAAGTGGCATCTTGGCAGCTGCACGCTTGACTTTTCTCAGTTCATGGGCAGTTATTTTGCGCCTTGGTTTTTCCACAAGCTTCTTGCGACCCTGTTGACTATTTTGAATGAAACGCTTGATTGTTCGATGATCACGCGTCAGAAGCTTTGCAATTTTAAGAGTGCTGCATCCCTCTGCAAGATATCTCACTATTTTTGACTTTTCTGAGCCTGTCAAGTCCTTCTTTTGACCCATTTTGCCAAAGGAAAGGAAGTTGCCTAATAATTATGCACACCTGATATAGGGTGTTGATGTCATTAGACCACACCCCTTCTCATTACAGAGATGCACATCACCTAATATGCTTAATTGGTAGTAGGCTTTCGAGCCTATACAGCTTGGAGTAAGACAACATGCATAAAGAGGATGATGTGGTCAAAATACTCATTTGCCTAATAATTCTGCACTCCCTGTAAAGCTTTAGGGGGGTAGTTATCAAGCCGTCAACCTCAAATACGCTGGAATTCCGCAGCGTATTTGTGGCGAGGCTGATTCGCCTTAGTTATCAAAGGCTAGAGACCGGCAAAAGTAGAATTTTGTGACATAAACTTCGATCCGCCGGACTCAGTCCGACACAGATCGATTCTTACGTCACTCCAGATGTTCCACACACAAGTGCGGCACAATCTGACTACTTTTGCTAGTTATCAAATGACTAGCAGGTACGCTCGGCACTTTTCCGGCCCAGCGTACCTGGTTTTCAAACCGCCGCCCTGGAGGCGTCGGATCCCATAGACCATAGCGAAAGTACAAGTTCGCTGTTGCCAGACATCCCATTGATTCCTATGGGAAATGTCTGCACCTAACACCCTAACATGTACCCCGAGTCTAAACACCCCTAATCTGCCCCCCTACACCGCCGCAACTAAATAAATATATTACCCCCTAAACCGCCGCTCCCGGAGCCCACCGCAACTATAATAAACTGATTAACCCCTAAACCGCCGCTCCCGGAGTCCACCGCAAGCTACTCTATACATATTAACCCCTAAACCGCCGCTCCCAGAGCCCACCGCAACCTACTCTATACATATTAACCCCTAAACCGCCGCTCCCTTACACCGCCGCAACCTACATTATACCTAGTAACCCCTATCCTGCCCCCTCTATACCGCCGCCCTCTATAATAAAGTTATTAACCCCTAATCTGCCCCCCTACACCGTCGCCACCTATAATACATTTATTAACCCCTATCCTGCCCCCCCTACACCGCCGCCACTGTAATAAAATTATTAACCCCTAAACCTAAGTCTAACACTAACCCTAACACCCCCCTAACTTAAATATTAATTAAATAAATCTAAATAATATTTCTATTATTAACTAAATTAATCCTATTTAAAACTAAATACTTACCTTTAAAATAAACCCTAATATAGCTACAATATAAATAATAATTATATTGTAGCTATCTTAGGATTTATTTTTATTTTACAGGCAAATTTCAATTTATTTTAACTAGGTACAATAGCTATTAAATAGTTATTAACTATTTAATAGCTTACCTAGCTAAAATAAAGAGAAATTTACCTGTAAAATAAAAACTAACCTAAGTTACAATTACACCTAACACTACACTATACTTTAATAAATTATTCCTATTTAAAACTAAATACTTACCTGTAAAATAAACCCTAAGATAGCTACAATGTAATTAATAATTAAATTGTAGCTATTTTAGGATTTATATTTATTTTACAGGTAACTTTGTATTTATTTTAGCTAGTTAGAATATTTATTAAATAGTTATTAACTATTTAATAACTACCTAGCTAAAAGAAATACAAAATTACCTGTAAAATAAATCCTAACCTAAGTTACATTTAAACCTAACACTACACTATCATTAAATTAATTAAATAAATTAACTACAAATAACTACAATTAAATACAATTACATAAACTAACTAAAGTATAAAAAATAAAAAAAGCTAAGTTACAAAAAATAAAAAACATAAGTTACAAACATTTAAAAAATATTACAACAATTTTAAGCTAATTACACCTAATCTAAGCCCCCTAATAAAATAACAAAGCCCCCCAAAATAAAAAAATTCCCTACCCTATTCTACATTAAAAAAGTTCAAATCTATTTTACCTTACCAGCCCTTAAAAGGGCCTTTTGTAGGGCATGCCCCAAAGAAAACTGCTCTTTTGCCTGTAAAAGAAAAATACAACCCCCCCAACATTAAAACCCACCACCCACATACTCCTAATCTAACCCAAACCCCCCTTAAAATAACCTAACACTAATCCCCTGAAGATCATCCTACCTTGAGTCGTCTTCACTCAGCCGAGCCACCCATGGAACTGAAGAGGAGATCCGGAGCGCCAGAAGTGATCCTCCAAGGGGCGCTGAAGAAGTCTTCAATCCGATGAAGTGATCCTCCAAGCGGCGCTGAAGAAGTCTTCCATCCGGGCGATGTCATCTTCCAATCGGAATTAATGTAGGAAAAATCTGATTGGCTGATTGAATCAGCCAATCAGATTGAGATCTCATTCTATTGGCTGATCGGAACAGCCATAAAATGCGATCTCAATCTGATTGGCTGATTCAATCAGCCAATCAGATTTTTCCTACCTTAATTCCGATTGGCTAATAGAATCCTATCAGCCAATAGGAATTGAAGGGACGCCATCTTGGATGACGTCCCTTAAAGGAGCCTTCATTTGTCGTTATTCTGTTGGGGAAGAAGGATGTTCCGTGTCGGCGGGATAAAGATGGATCCTGAAGCAAGAAGATTGAAGACCCCGCTTGGAAGATGACATCGCCCGGATGGAAGATGACCTTCAGTGCCGCTTGGAAGATGACATTGCCCTCCTTCAGCGCCGCTTGGAGGATCACTTCATCGGATGGAAGACTTCTTCAGCGCCCCTTGGAGGATCACTTCTGGCGCTCCGGATCTCCTCTTCAGTTCCATCGGTGGCTCGGCTGAGTGAAGATGACTCAAGGTAGGATGATCTTCAGGGGATTAGTGTTAGGTTATTTTAAGGGGGGTTTGGGTTAGATTAGGGGTATGTGGGTGGTGGGTTTTAATGTTGGGGGGGTTGTATTTTTCTTTTACAGGCAAAAGAGCAGTTTTCTTTGGGGCATGCCCCACAAAAGGCCCTTTTAAGGGCTGGTAAGGTAAAAGAGCTTTGAACTTTTTTAATGTAGAATAGGGTAGGGAATTTTTTTATTTTGGGGGGCTTTGTTATTTTATTAGGGGGCTTAGATTAGGTGTAATTAGCTTAAAATTGTTGTAATATGTTTTAAATGTTTGTAACTTATGTTTTTTATTTTTTGTAACTTAGCTTTTTTATTTTTTGTACTTTAGTTAGTTTATGTAATTGTATTTAATTGTAGTTATTTGTAGTTAATTTATTTAATTAATTTAATGATAGTGTAGTGTTAGGTTTAATTGTAACTTAGGTTAGGATTTATTTTACAGGTAATTTTGTATTTCTTTTAGCTAGGTAGTTATTAAATAGTTAATAACCATTTAATAACTATTCTAACTAGCTAAAATAAATACAAAGTTACCTGTAAAATAAATATAAATCCTAAAATAGCTACAATGTAATTATTAATTATATTGTAGCTATCTTAGGCCTAGATTTAGAGTTGGGCGGTAGCCGTCAAAACCAGCGTTAGAGGCTCCTAACGCTGGTTTTTACCGCCCTCTGGTATTTGGAGTCAGTCAGGAAAGGGTCTAACGCTCACTTTCCAGCCGCGACTTTTCCATACCGCAGATCCCCCTACGCCATTTGTGTATCCTATCTTTTCAATGGGATCTTTCTAACACCGGTATTTAGAGTCTTGGCTGAAGTGAGCGTTAGAACTCTAACGACAAAACTCCAGCCGCAGAAAAAAGTCAGTAGTTAAGAGCTTTTTGGGCTAACGCCGGTTTATAAAGCTCTTAACTGCTGTGCTCTAAAGTACACTAACACCCATAAACTACCTATGTACCCCTAAACCGAGGTCCCCCCACATCGCCGCCACTCTATTAAAATTTTTTAACCCCTAATCTGCCACTCCGTACACCGCCGCCAGCTACGTTATCCCTATGTACCCCTAATCTGCTGCCCCTAACATCGCCGACCACTATGTTATATTTATTAACCCCTAATCTGCCACCCCTGCTATCGCTGACACCTGCATATTATTATTAACCCCTAATCTGCCGCTCCGTACACCGCCGCCACCTACATTATCCCTATGTACCCTTAATCTGCTGCCCCTAACACCGCCGACCCCTATATTATATTTATTAACCCCTAATCTGCCCCCACAATGTCGCCGCCAGCTACCTACAATAATTAACCCCTAATCTTCCGACCGCATCTCACCGCTACTATAATAAATGTATTAACCCCTAATCCGCCTCACTCCTGCCTCAATCACCCTATAAGAAATAGCATTAACCCCTAATCTGCCCTCCCTAACATCGCCGACACCTAACTTCAATTATTAACCCCTAATCTGCCGACCGGAGCTCGCCGCTACTCTTATTAAATAAATTATTCCTATTTAAAGCTAAATACTTACCTGTAAAATAAACCCTAATATAGCTACAATATAACGAATAATTATATTGTAGCTATTTTAGGATTAATATTTATTTTACAGGCAACTTTGTATTTATTTTAACCAGGTACAATAGCTATTAAATAGTTAAGAACTATTTAATAGCTACCTAGTTAAAAAATCACAAAATTACCTGTAAAATAAATCCTAACCTAAGTTACAATTAAACCTAACACTACACTATCAATAAATTAATTAAATACAATACCTACAATTATCTACAATTAAACCTAACACTACACTATCAATAAATTAATTAAATACAATACCTACAAATAAATACAATGAAATAAACTAACTAAAGTACAAAAAATAAAAAAGAACTAAGTTACAAAAAATAAAAAAATATTTACAAACATTAGAAAAATATTACAACAATTTTAAACTAATTACACCTGCTCTAAGCCCCCTAATAAAATAACAAAGCCCCCCAAAATAAAAAAATGCCCTACCCTATTCTAAAATTAAAAAAGTTCAAAGCTCTTTTACCTTACCAGCCCTTAAAAGGGCCTTTTGTGGGGCATGCCCCAAAGAAAACTGCTCTTTTGCCTGTAAAAGAAAAATACAACCCCCCCAACATTAAAACCCACCACCCACATACCCCTAATCTAACCCAAACCCCCCTTAAATAAACCTAACAGTAAGCCCCTGAAGATCTTCCTACCTTATCTTCACGACGCCGGGTTCACCGATCGATCCAGAAGAGCTCCTCCGATGTCTTGATCCAAGCCCAAGCGGGGGGCTGAAGATGTACATGATCCAACTGAAGTCTTCATCCAAGCGGGAGCTGAAGAGGTCCATGATCCGGCTGAAGTCTTCTATCAAGCGGCATCTTCAATCTCCTTTCTTCCGGATCCATGTTCATGTTGGCTGTTCCGATCAGCCAATAGAATGCGAGCTCAATCTGATTGGCTGATCGGATCAGCCAATCGGATTGAACTTGATTCTGATTGGCTGATTCCATCAGCCAATCAGAATTTTCCTACCTTAATTCCGATTGGCTGATAGAATCATATCAGCCAATCGGAATTCGAGGGACGCCATCTTGGATGACGTCCCTTAAAGGAACCGTCATTCATCGGGAAGTCGTCGGTGAAGATGGATGTTCCGCGTCGGCGGGATGAACATGGATCCGGAAGAAAGAAGATTGAAGATGCCGCTTGATAGAAGACTTGAGCCGGATCATTGACCTCTTCAGCCCCCCACTTGGGCTTGGATCAAGACATCGGAGGAGCTCTTCTGGATCGATCGGTGAACCCGGCGTCGTGAAGATAAGGTAGGAAGATCTTCAGGGGCTTAGTGTTAGGTTTATTTAAGGGGGGTTTGGGTTAGATTAGGGGTATGTGGGTGGTGGGTTGTAATGTTGGGGGGGTATTGTATGTTTTTTTTTACAGGCAAAAGTGCTGAATTCTTTGGGGCATGCCCCGCAAAGGGCCCTTTTCAGGGCTGGTAAGGTAAAAGAGCTTTGAACTTTTTTAATTTTAGAATAGGGTAGGGCATTTTTTTATTTTGGGGGGCTTTGTTATTTTATTAGGGGGCTTAGAGTAGGTGTAATTAGTTTAAAATTGTTGTAATATTTTTCTAATGTTTGTAAATATTTTTTATTTTTTGTAACTTAGTTCTTTTTTATTTTTTGTACTTTAGTTAGTTTATTTCATTGTATTTATTTGTAGGTATTGTATTTAATTAATTTATTGATAGTGTAGTGTTAGGTTTAATTGTAGATAATTGTAGGTATTTTATTTAAGTAATTTATTGATAGTGTAGTGTTAGGTTTAATTGTAACTTAGGTTAGGATTTATTTTACAGGTAATTTTGTAGTTATTTTAACTAGGTAGCTATTAAATAGTTCTTAACTATTTAATAGCTATTGTACCTAGTTAAAATAAATACAAAATTGCCTGTAAAATAAATATTAATCCTAAAATAGCTACAATGTAATTATAATTTATATTGTAGCTATATTAGGGTTTATTTTACAGGTAAGTATTTAGCTTTAAATAGGAATAATTTATTTAATAAGAGTTAATTTATTTCGTTAGATTTAAATTATATTTAATTTAGGGGGGTGTTAGTGTTAGGTTTAGACTTAGCTTTAGGGGTTAATACATTTATTATAGTAGCGGTGAGCTCCGGTCGGCAGATTAGGGGTTAATAATTGAAGTTAGGTGTCGGCGATGTTAGGGAGGGCAGATTAGGGGTTAATACTATTTCTTATAGGGTTATTGAGGCGGGAGTGAGGCGGATTAGGGGTTAATAACTTTATTATAGTAGCAGTGAGATGCGGTCGGAAGATTAGGGGTTAATTATTGTAGGTAGCTGGCGGCGACGTTGTGGGGGGCAGATTAGGGGTTAATAAATATAATATAGGGGTCGGCGGTGTTAGGGGCAGCAGATTAGGGGTACATAGGGATAATGTAGGTGGCGGCGGTGTACGGAGCGGCAGATTAGGGGTTAAAAAAAATATGCAAGGGTCAGCGATAGTGGGGGCGGCAGATTAGGGGTTAATAAGTGTAAGGTTAGGGGTGTTTAGACTCGGGGTACATGTTAGGATGTTAGGTGCAGACATAGGAAGTGTTTCCCCATAGGAAACAATGGGGCCACGTTAGGAGCTGAACGCTGCTTTTTTGCAGGTGTTAGGTTTTTTTTCAGCTCAAACAGCCCCATTGTTTCCTATGGGGGAATCGTGCACGAGCACGTTTTTGAAGCTGGCCGCGTCCGTAAGCACCGCTGGTATCGAGAGTTGAAGTTGCGTTAAATATGCTCTACGCTCCTTTTTTGGAGCCTAACGCAGCCATTTGTGAACTCTAAATACCAGCGGTATTTAAAAGGTGCGGCCAGAAAAAAGCACGCGTAGCTAACGCAGCCCTTTGGCCGCAGAACTCCAAATCTAGCGGTTAGGGTTTATTTTACAAGTAAGTATTTAGTTTTAAATAGGAATAATTTATTAAAGTATAGTGTAGTGTTTGGAGTAATTGTAACTTAGGTTAGGTTTTATTTTACAGGTAAATTTCTCTTTATTTTAGCTAGGTAGCTATTAAACAGTTAATAACTATTTAATAGCTATTGTACCTAGTTAAAATAAATTGAAAGTTACCTATAAAATAAAAATAAATCCTAAAATAGCTACAATATAATTATTATTTATATTGTAGCTATATTAGGGTTTATTTTATAGGTAAGTATTTAGTTTTAAATAGGATTAATTTAGGCCTAGATTTAGAGTTTTGTCGGTAAGGACCCGCGTAGCTAACGCCGGCTTTTTTCTGGCCGCACCATAAAAATAATTCTGGTATTGAGAGTCCACATAAAGGCTGCGTTAGGCTCCAAAAAAGGAGCGTAGAGCATTTTTAACGCAGCTTCAACTCTCGATACCAGAGTTGCTTACGCAAGCGGCCAGCCTCAAAAACGTGCTCGTGCACGATTCCCCCATAGGAAACAATGGGGCTGTTTGAGCTGAAAAAAAACCTAACACCTGCAAAAAAGCCGCGTTCAGCTCCTAACGCAGCCCCATTGTTTGCTATGCGGAAACACTTCCTACATCTGCACCTAACACTCTAACTTGTACCCCGAGTCTAAACACCCCTAACCTTACACTTATTAACCCCTATTCTGCCGCCCCCACTATCGCTGACCCCTGTATATTATTTTTAACCCCTAATCTGCCGCTCCGTAAACCGTTGCTACTTACATTATCCCTATGTACCCCTAATCTGCTGCCCCTAACACCGCCGACCCCTATATTATATTTATTAACCCCTAATCTGCCCCCCACAACGTCGCCTCCACCTGCCTACACTTATTAACCCCTAATCTGCCGAGCGGACCTGAGCGCTACTATAATAAAGTTATTAACCCCTAATCCGCCTCACTAACCCTATAATAAATAGTATTAACCCCTAATCTGCCCTCCCTAACATTGACGACACCTAACTTCAATTATTAACCCCTAATCTGCCGACCGGAGCTCACCGCTATTCTAATAAATGTATTAACCCCTAAAGCTAAGTCTAAACCTAACACTAACACCCCCCTAAGTTAAATATAATTTTAATCTAACGAAATTAATTAACTCTTATTAAATAAATTATTCCTATTTAAAGCTAAATACTTACCTGTAAAATAAATCCTAATATAGCTACAATATAAATTATAATTACATTGTAGCTATTTTAGGATTAATATTTATTTTACAGGCAACTTTGTAATTATTTTAACCAGGTACAATAGCTATTAAATAGTTAAGAACTATTTAATAGTTACCTAGTTAAAATAATTACAACATTACCTGTAAAATAAATCCTAACCTAAGTTACAATTAAACCTAACACTATACTATCATTAAATTAATTAAATAAAATACCTACAATTACCTACAATTAAACCTAACACTACACTATCAATAAATTAATTAAATACAATATCTACAAATAACTACAATGAAATAAACTAACTAAAGTACAAAAAATAAAAAAGAACTGTTACAAAAAATAAAAAAATATCTACAAACATAAGAAAAATATTACAACAATTTTAAACTAATTACACCTACTCTAAGCCCCCTAATAAAACAACAAAGCCCCCCAAAATAAAAAATGCCCTACCCTATTCTAAATTACTAAAGTTCAAAGCTCTTTTACCTTACCAGCCCTGAACAGGGCCCTTTGCGGGGCATGCCCCAAGAAGTTCAGCTCTTTTTTTACAAAACCCCCCCCCAACATTACAACCCACCACCCACATACCCCTAATCTAACCCAATCCCCCCTTAAATAAACCTAACACTAAGCCCCTGAAGATCTTCCTACCTTATCTTCACCATACCAGGTTCACCGATCCGTCCTGAAGAGCTCCTCCGATGTCCTGATCCAAGCCCAAGCGGGGGGCTGAAGATGTCCATGATCCGGTAGAAGTCTTCATCCAAGCGGGGCAGAAGAGGTCTTCCATCCGATTGAAGTCTTCATCCAGGCGGCATCTTCTATCGACATCCATCTGGAGCGGAGCGGCAGCATCCTGAAGACCTCCGACGCGGAACATCCATCCTGGCCGACGACTGAACGACGAATGACGGTTCCTTTAAATGACGTCATCCAAGATGGCGTCCCTCGAATTCCGATTGGCTGATAGGATTCTATCAGCCAATCGGAATTAAGGTAGGAATATTCTGATTGGCTGATGGAATCAGCCAATCAGAATCAAGTTCAATCCGATTGGCTGATCCAATCAGCCAATCAGATTGAGCTCGCATTCTATTGGCTGTTCCGATCAGCCAATAGAATGCGAGCTAAATCTGATTGGCTGATTCCATCAGCCAATCAGAATATTCCTACCTTAATTCCGATTGGCTGATAGAATCCTATCAGCCAATCGGAATTCGAGGGACACCATCTTGGATGACGTCATTTAAAGGAACCGTCATTCGTCGTTCAGTCGTCGGCCAGGATGGATGTTCCGCGTCGGAGGTCTTCAGGATGCTGCCGCTCCGCTCCAGATGGATGTCGATAGAAGATGCCGCCTGGATGAAGACTTCAATCGGATGGAAGACCTCTTCTGCCCCGCTTGGATGAAGACTTTAATCGGATGGAAGACCTCTTCTGCCCCGCTTGGATGAAGACTTCTACCGGATCATGGACATCTTCAGCCCCCCGCTTGGGCTTGGATCAGGACATCGGAGGAGCTCTTCAGGACGGATCGGTGAACCTGGTATGGTGAAGATAAGGTAGGAAGATCTTCAGGGGCTTAGTGTTAGGTTTATTTAAGGGGGGTTTGGGTTAGATTAGGGGTATGTGGGTGGTGGGTTGTAATGTTGGGGGGGGGTATTGTATGTTTTTTTTACAGGCAAAAGAGCTGAACTTCTTGGGGCATGCCCCGCAAAGGGCCCTGTTCAGGGCTGGTAAGGTAAAAGAGCTTTGAAGGGCATTTTTTATTTTGGGGGGCTTTGTTGTTTTATTAGGGGGCTTAGAGTAGGTGTAATTAGTTTAAAATTGTTGTAATATTTTTCTTATGTTTGTAGATATTTTTTTATTTTTTGTAACTTAGTTCTTTTTTATTTTTTGTACTTTAGTTAGTTTATTTCATTGTAGTTATTTGTAGATATTGTATTTAATTAATTTATTGATAGTGTAGTGTTAGGTTTAATTGTAGGTAATTGTAGGTATTTTATTTAATTAATTTAATGATAGTATAGTGTTAGGTTTAATTGTAACTTAGGTTAGGATTTATTTTACAGGTAATTTTGTAATTATTTTAACTAGGTAACTATTAAATAGTTCTTAACTATTTAATAGCTATTGTACCTGGTTAAAATAATTACAAAGTTGCCTGTAAAATAAATATTAATCCTAAAATAGCTACAATGTAATTATAATTTATATTGTAGCTATATTAGGATTTATTTTACAGGTAAGTATTTAGCTTTAAATAGGAATAATTTATTTAATAAGAGTTAATTAATTTCGTTAGATTAAAATTATATTTAATTTAGGGGGGTGTTAGTGTTAGGGTTAGACAGCTTTAGGGGTTAATACATTTATTAGAATAGCGGTGAGCTACGGTTGGCAGATTAGGGGTTAATAATTGAAGTTAGGTGTCGGCGATGTTAGGGAGGGCAGATTAGGGGTTAATACTATTTATTATAGGGTTAGTGAGGTGGATTAGGGGTTAATAACTTTATTATAGTAGCGCTCAGGTCCGCTCGGCAGATTAGGGGTTAATAAGTGTAGGCAGGTGGAGGCGACGTTGAGGGGGGCAGATTAGGGGTTAATAAATATAATATAGGGGTCGGCGGTGTTAGGGGCAGCAGATTAGGGGTACATAAGTATAATGTAGTTGGCGGTCGGCAGATTAGGGGTTAAAAAAATGTATTCGAGTGGCGGCGATGTGGGGGGACCTCGGTTTAGGGGTACATAGGTAGTTTATGGGTGTTAGTGTACTTTAGAGTACAGTAGTTAAGAGCTTTATAAACCGGCGTTAGCCCAGAAAGCTCTTAACTACTGACTTTTTTCCTGCGGCTGGAGTTTTGTCGTTAGATTTCTAACGCTCACTACAGACACGACTCTAAATACCGGAGTTAGAAAAATCCCATTGAAAAGATAGGATACGCAATACTGCGGTATGGAAAAGTCGCGGCTGAAAAGTGAGCGTTAGACCCTTTTTTGAGTGACTCCAAATACCAGAGTTAGCCTAAAACCAGCGTTAGGAGCCTCTAACGCTGGTTTTCACGGCTAACGCCAAACTCCAAATCTAGGCCTTAGTTAATAATAGAAATATTATTTAGATTTATTTAATTAATATTTAAGTTAGGGGGGGTGTTAGGGTTAGTGTTAGACTTAGGTTTAAAGGTTAATAAATTTATTACAGTGGCGGCGGTGTAGTGGGGGGCAGGATAGGGGTTAATAAATGTATTATAGATGGCGACGGTGTAGGGGGGGCAGATTAGGGGTTAATAAATTTAATATAGGTTGCGGCAGGGTCCGGGAGCGGCGGTTTAGGGGTTAATAAATTTATAAGTGTTGCGGCGTGGTCTAGGAGCGGCGGTTTAAGGGTTAATACATTTATAAGAGTTGCGGCGGGGTCTAGGAGCGGCGGTTTAGGGGTTAGTAACTTTATTTAGTTGCGGGGGGTCCGGGGGCGCCGGTATAGGGTGTAGAACAGTATAGTATAGTGTGAGTGCTTAGTGACAGGCTAGCAATAAAGCTGTAAAAAAGCCGAAGAGCAGCGAGATCGGATGAGTGATAACTATCACAATCCGCTGCTCATCGCCCCGTACTTGGTGCTCGGCTTTTTGACAGATTTATTATTACAACGGGAGCTGCCATGTTGTAACTTAGGTTACCTTCTCTTCTGTGACCAATTAGGGACAATTATAAAAAGGTCACTAGAGTGTGCAGCCAATAGTAGTGTGGAAAATATAACAGTGTTCAGCACTTAACACAGGAACTGAAAAGCTCACAAATTCTGAATGGAATTAACAGGAAAGGGAGAGAAAATAAATAATGAAAATATATTTTTTTATAAATACGATTTATCATTTTATATTACCTTCTCAAAGTGTTTAGTGTCCCTTTGAATAAAGTCATTATTAGTGTCTGGTACTACTACATTGACAACAAGAATAACATTAGTGATGGAGAGGGTTAAAATGGACAATTATGGATCATTCTAATGACTAATGTAAGACAATAACAATTATCACTGCCTGAAACAAAATGAGTATTATTAATTATGTTTTTTGACAGAGCAATGCAGAGGTCTAAGTGTAATAATTAATACACATATATGAGTATTAGGAATGATTAGGACATGAGATTAGTTTTAGCCATCACTGGTATTATTTTAAGAAAGAACCTGATTTTTCAGATATATAAGTTGTTTCATTGAGGAATAATTAGCCAACCACAAATTCATTATATGCCGACTCAGCCCTTTACATTTTAACCTAGGAAGCAAATCAGTAATTTAACAGCCAAGAGAACTAGTAATTCATGCTTGTATTTGCAATCACACTTTAGTCACAGTGTTTGATGTGTTTTGTTCTATATTCATTTTAGTAATTTGTGAATAAAGAGTACATTTTACTCAGCCTGTTTTAGTTTTAATGCATTGTGAGTCTAAAAGATGCATTGGCCATTTTGTCAAGGCAACATACAACATATGGTATTTTTGAAGTGCATACAGTACACAATGATGCTCCTATGCCCTTTTACATCATCCACCCCAGGTGACACCAACAAATACTTTTGAAGGCCATATAAAGTCCCTGCATGTCTCTCATGATGTATATGTAATACATAGTTTCTTTGGGTCTCAGAATATATGGGCCTCTAGTTATCAATGTCTGTCGGACCTGATCCGACAGAGCGGATCAGGTCCGACAGACACCGCTGAATACGGCGAGCAATACGCTCACCGTATTCAGCACTGCACCAGCAGCTCACAAGAGCTGTTGGTGCAACACCGCCCCCTGCAGACTCACAGCCAATGGGCCGCCAGCAGGGGGGTGTCAATCAACCCGATCATACTCGATCTGGTTGATTTCCGGCGATGTCTGTCCGCCTGCTCAGAGCAGGCGGACAGGTTATGGAGCAGGGGTCTTTGTGACCGCTGCTTCATAATTGCTGTTTCTGGCGAGTCTGCAGGCTCACCAGAAACACGGGGCATCAAGCTCCATTCGGAGCTTGATACATATGCCCCATTGTCTTAACATTACCTATCAGTGCCCTGCTGATTTCAGGTTCTAACCTAGTTAACTGCAATCTCAACAAACAAACCAGTAAAATTAATATATTTGATGAAATCATCAGTAATTTAGTTCATAGGTAGAAAGAAAATATAGAAAATTTCAATACAGGGATTGAAAAAAGTGTACATATGAGAAGCACTCAGGCCTAAGTATAAAGGCTCAGAGTTGGAATCAGGAAGAAAGGGGGGGAGGAAACCGGTCTTAACCGTAACTAAACACAATTATAAAATATAACCTTTATTGGGATATTCGATTAAAAAATTAGGTAGACCACAGACAGACATACATACTAAATTAACACAGATCAAGGATATCTAGTGCAGCGTGGGTGAATAAATTCGTTTGGACTGGGGGGTGAGAATCCCCTCATGTAAGATTTCAACACTTAGTGGGTACTTAGTGTGCAGTACTCTAAGTTGTTTTAGTAAATGTATAGTACAACTAACAGTAATATAAGGAGCTTCTTTAATCTGTATGATACCCCTAATGGTATTTGGAACTCATATTATTCAGAAATACATCTGTACCACTAAGGTATTAGATTAAGGCTTCTTAGGTGAAAGCACTGTTATAAGAAATATACTTTTATATTCACGTTAGTACTTTTCCCTAGACTCTGTATAGCTTGTGATTAATATTATTTGTACTTCTATTCCTGAGCTAGATGATGAAAGAATCACAGCAGGTGATCTACACCATTGTCACAAGGTCAGTAATAGACTAGCAAACATTACGTTACTAGTAGATAACAGTCATAAACAAACAGGACTTCACACCATTAGTGCACATTGTTTTCCTCCTTCTTGATCGATACACAGGTCTTACACATGAGCAACACTCTCACTTTCGGTTTAATTCTTCACTCTTTTTCAATCTAACCGTCCTCTCAGTCACTCATGTCACCCCAGCAATTTTTCACTTTATATCGAAATTTAGTGATCGAGATTATTCACTTATCATCTTGTCCCCTTCACGTCCAATCACACTCCTTTCCCTTATAATTTCTTTAGTTTCACATCACCAACTCTGCATTAGTATCACAAATTATTTGACATTTTTATATGGTAATCAAAACTATGTCCTTAGTATTAGGCCAAGAACAGCCATCTGCACATGCAGGTAATTATATAACATCTTAGATTTATACAATGAGTTGCGAATATAGTGGGATACCGTGCGGACAATGGGAATCTAGGAATATTTAAAACTAATGAATTATAGAAGATAATGCTGATGTTAGGAATTTAAGCACATCAGTTGGCTATTCCCATACTGATTTTACACCTGTCAGGAAAAATCCCAAAATTAAAACGAAGATCCAATGTATATCCCCCTATTATTGACAGAAAAATCTTTGGCATTTACACATTGACATACATTGTCTATTATAATCTCATATGATCAGAACGATCTTACTCAAATCTATTACAGCAGTAACTCACCCCAGTCTCTTTATTATGATAACTGCACTCACAGGGATCCACTTAAAGTACATATTGAGTTGTGATTGTGGTGTATACTTATCGAGCATTATTCAAAAAAAGAGTCTTGAAAAGTAGCTGATTCACAGTATAACCGATACATTTGTTTCAATCATTTTCATTAATAATCACTAGGCTGTAAAATCCTCCAATGGAAAAGGAGATCATAGATTTTTTTCGCATACTAAAGTGATAGTGATTGGTTCTCAGAATCATAGATTGTTATTGGCTATGACATCACGGTAAAGGGGAGTAAGCAAGTCTATAAGAGATCACGCTGAACGCCGCGCCGTACCCTTTGAGAAAGCCACGTTAGTGGCGAAACATGTTAGGGCTAAGTTGTTAAGCTATAAGCAAAACTTGCAGATGACTTAGGAAACTGTATAAACCCGATCGCCTAGCTACCATAATTGTTATATACATCATTCACGGCTGTCTGCCGATAATAGTACTTGTTTATTAACGTTTGGTCAGCAAAGCAATTGGGAGATAATGTATGCAACAGTGGGTGTTACTATCAGCCTTATTTATTAAGTACATAGTAGCAATGGTTGTCTGTGGTATAAGATGAAAAATAGAACTAAAATATATATACTCTAACCGCTGGTGTCACACTTACTAACCAGGAATAGCATTAAGACCAGAGTAAATTACAAACAAATGCAGGACTATATATAGGGAGTGCAGAATTATTAGGCAAATGAGTATTTTGACCACATCATCCTCTTTATGCATGTTGTCTTACTCCAAGCTGTATAGGCTCGAAAGCCTACTACCAATTAAGCATTAGGTGATGTGCATCTCTGTAATGAGAAGGGGTGTGGTCTAATGACATCAACACCCTATATCAGGTGTGCATAATTATTAGGCAACTTCCTTTCCTTTGGCAAAATGGGTCAAAAGAAGGACTTGACAGGCTCAGAAAAGTCAAAAATAGTGAGATATCTTGCAGAGGGATGCAGCACTCTTAAAATTGCAAAGCTTCTGAAGCGTGATCATCGAACAATCAAGCGTTTCATTCAAAATAGTCAACAGGGTCGCAAGAAGCGTGTGGAAAAACCAAGGCGCAAAATAACTGCCCATGAACTGAGAAAAGTCAAGCGTGCAGCTGCCAAGATGCCACTTGCCACCAGTTTGGCCATATTTCAGAGCTGCAACATCACTGGAGTGCCCAAAAGCACAAGGTGTGCAATACTCAGAGACATGGCCAAGGTAAGAAAGGCTGAAAGACGACCACCACTGAACAAGACACACAAGCTGAAACGTCAAGACTGGGCCAAGAAATATCTCAAGACTGATTTTTCTAAGGTTTTATGGACTGATGAAATGAGAGTGAGTCTTGATGGGCCAGATGGATGGGCCCGTGGCTGGATTGGTAAAGGGCAGAGAGCTCCAGTCCGACTCAGACGCCAGCAAGGTGGAGGTGGAGTACTGGTTTGGGCTGGTATCATCAAAGATGAGCTTGTGGGGCCTTTTCGGGTTGAGGATGGAGTCAAGCTCAACTCCCAGTCCTACTGCCAGTTTCTGGAAGACACCTTCTTCAAGCAGTGGTACAGGAAGAAGTCTGCATCCTTCAAGAAAAACATGATTTTCATGCAGGACAATGCTCCATCACACGCGTCCAAGTACTCCACAGCGTGGCTGGCAAGAAAGGGTATAAAAGAAGAAAATCTAATGACATGGCCTCCTTGTTCACCTGATCTGAACCCCATTGAGAACCTGTGGTCCATCATCAAATGTGAGATTTACAAGGAGGGAAAACAGTACACCTCTCTGAACAGTGTCTGGGAGGCTGTGGTTGCTGCTGCACGCAATGTTGATGGTGAACAGATCAAAACACTGACAGAATCCATGGATGGCAGGCTTTTGAGTGTCCTTGCAAAGAAAGGTGGCTATATTGGTCACTGATTTGTTTTTATTTTGTTTTTGAATGTCAGAAATGTATATTTGTGAATGTTGAGATGTTATATTGGTTTCACTGGTAAAAATAAATAATTGAAATGGGTATATATTTGTTTTTTGTTAAGTTGCCTAATAATTATGCACAGTAATAGTCACCTGCACACACAGATATCCCCCTAAAATAGCTAAAACTAAAAACAAACTAAAAACTACTTCCAAAAATATTCAGCTTTGATATTAATGAGTTTTTTGGGTTCATTGAGAACATGGTTGTTGTTCAATAATAAAATTAATCCTCAAAAATACAACTTGCCTAATAATTCTGCACTCCCTGTATAGTAGAGCTCAAGTCATTAGCGTGGGCCTAACACCGTGCACAATTTATTTGGAGACAACTTATTAAGCACTTATTCCCTAATATTGCATATTAATTGTGCAGTGATCTGGCTCTTCAACTTTTGTGAAATAAGTACACTGCTATACTAGCGCAAACAAAGACAGGTTACTAATCTTAGAGTGAATACTGCTTTCAATATACTTTACACTGTCATGTCTAGTAAGCATTGATTTAATCACATATGGACCAAGTAAAAGCCGGTTCCTTAACCAATGTGTACATAACAAAGATAATGGAATATAAAGTGCCAATAATCGATCACCATCTAGGGATTATACCTATAAGAACAAGATTAATAATATGATTATCTTAGGAGGATTAACCACGCTATGACAGATTAACACCCTGCTCTTTAACAAAGGTGTACAAATAAACAAAATCAATATACAAAATTATTTTGTTTATTCAATACACACCACTAGGGTGGAATATTAAAAGAAGCTAGCCTAAGAGCACGCTCAGTTACACCAAACACCTCTTTCTATATCTGATAGTTCTGCACCATATTTTACTGAGTAAATATCAAGAGATAAGCATTTTTAAGCCTATTCTAATATCTAATACATGAACCCAGCTTAAAAATCTAGAATATTGTTTCAAGTCTATGTCAGACACCCATCTAGTTCGACACAAAGGTTAATGGGAGCCCTCTCAACGGGCAGTACTGGCAGAATTAGCCATACTCTATAAAAAGGACTTTAGCATTTCTTTCATCATCTAGCTCAGGAATAGAAGTACAAATAATATTAATCACAAGCTATACTGAGTCTAGGGAATAGCACTAACGTGAATATAAAAGTATATTTCTTACAACAGTGCTTTCACCTAAGAAGCCTTAATCTAATACCTTAGTGGTACAGATGTATTTCTGAATAATATGAGTTCCAAATACCATTAGGGGTATCATACCGATTAAATAAGCTCCTTATATTACTGTTAGTTGTACTATACATTTACTAAAACAACTTAGAGTACTGTACACTAAGTACCCACTAAGTGTCGAAATCTTACATGAGGGGATTCTCACCCCCCCAGTCCAAACGAATGTATTCACCCACGCTGCACTAGATATCCTTGATCTGTGTTTTTAATTTAGTATGTATGTCTGTCTGTGGTCTACCTGATTTTTTAATCGAATATCCCAATAAAGGTTATATTTTATAATTGTGTTTAGTTACGGTTAAGACTGGTTTCCTCCCCCCCTTTCTTCCTGATTCCAATTCTGAGCCTTTATACTTAGGCCTGAGTGCTTCTCATGTGTACACTTTTTTCAATCCCTGGATAGAATTTTTCTCTGTTTCTAGTACTAGAAAGTACACAGCACCTCACTCTGTTAATCAGTAATATATAAATACAGCATTGGTATACAGAGTATCCTAAGTAATACCCATAGTAGTGCCATTAGTCTTGTGTTTTTTTCGTGTAGAAAGAAAATATGTATATGTTCCTTACTCTGTTAAATAATAATTGCAACCTATGTTTATTTTTGTTTATACTTATGTGACACCATAGTGGCTGCTTGAAAATATGTACTGCTGGGGAGCACCAAAGTTATAAGACCTAGTTTTTATTATTATTAATCAGTTAAAAAGAAGCAGCATACAGGAAAGGGAACATGGACAGCCCTAAGATGTAAAAAAAATAAACTGACACGTTTTGGCATACAACTATAGTCTTAGGGGCCGCTTTATGAAAGTGCGAGCGGACATGATACGCTGTCAGCATTTATCATTACACAAGCAGTTATTATGAACTGCTTGTGCAATGCCGCAGATTCGCGGCCAATCAGCTGCTAGCAGGGGGTGTCAATCAGCCCAATCGTATAGGTCTTTAGACCGTTGCTTCATAACTGTTGTTTATGGCGAGCCTGAAGGCTCGCGCGAAACAGGGGCATCAGGCTCCATTCGGAGCTTGATAATTTGGCCCCATTGTCTCATCACAGTACAGTGGGTACTAAGTTTGTGCAAAATTATACTGCAATATTTTGAGTTTTCAATAATTCTCTTAACTAGTACATTTATTCAATTTATTTAAAACATATTTATACTATTATATGAATAGATGTCTGCTTATTCTCAAATAAGATATTTCTGATCATTTTAGCCTTATGTATATGTTGTTGAAATGTATTACCATATAACTACTTTGTACTGGATATGATATTCCACTATAAAGAATATTAGTTTTAGTAGATATTTAACAGTATAAAGTAGTGTAAGTAATTAGTGCAAACTGGGGAAAATTAAAAAAAGATTGTTATAAAATTAAATAGGAACCATTATATAGCCAACTCTCAACAGATCAGGCCCTTAGAGAGCTCAGGATCATATATTTACTGGTGGAAAAAATAAGGTGTTGAGAAATACCAGACGTGTGTGCTTCAATACATGGGATAAGGTCTTCGTTTGTAAGTCTATGTTGTGATTGTCCAGCATTGCATGCTGTATGTGGGTATACATGCTTATTGCCTAATTATATTAAATCTATTGGTTTTCTGTTTTTTCAGGGATGGAAAGGAAATTTACTATTAGATCAAAATGCGCCTCTTCTTAGCAAATTCTTCTGATTCTAACATAGTAGATCACATGTTCTTCAATATTGTCAATATTTCCATCCAAAGTCAAAATATTCTAGGCAGCAATATGATCTTTCAGAGTGTTTTGGTTTCATGTCTCATTAGTGTGGCTATGATTGGAAATGCTCTTGTCATCATTAGTTTTGTGATTGACAAAAATCTAAGGACACCAAGCAATTTATTTATTCTAAATCTTGCTATTGGAGACTTCTTTACAGGTAAATATAAATATATATCAGACATGTGATACTGTATTGTATTCATTATAATTGACAATAGATGGGTAGATCAGGAATAAAAACTAATATGATTTTTTTAAATTAAATTATAAACTCAGTGAAGGTTAATCCCTACCCCCAAAACACTTCAAACAGTTTTGTAATTGACAAAGTTATTGGAGACAACAAACAACTTCTTTCTTCTGACTTCTTCTCAGGTAAAAATTAATGTTGATTAGCTTTTAGCTGAAATAAAATCTTTGTAAAAAGTATAAAGTTATGGAGTCTTGAGGTCTGATTTCTTCTTCAACTTTATATTTTACACATGAACAAATTACATCCTTATTTTGGTAAACTATATCTGTGTATATTGGATTAAAAGAAAGAATTTCTATTTTAGAATAAGTTACTGCATGGGTCATTTATTCAAGGCAACATACAATATGTGTAGTTTAGATAAAAAAGGTGCCATTTTAGATGCAACCGCACACTGTATTAGACATGTCTGTAAAAGTAAAAGAAAGCGGAAACCAATTTGGTTTTCCAAAGAAGTAGCACATGCTGTAAAGACAAAAAAGATAGCTTATAAAAATTACAGACACACACAAGCAGATGATGATATGAAAATATGGAAACTCCAACAAAAAAAGACTAAGCAGTTAATTAGGAAGGTTAAAGCTCATGCAGAAGAGAAGATAGCACAGTCAGTAAAACATGGGGACAAAACATTCTTTAGATATATCAGTGAAAGAAGAAAAAATAAGGTAGGAATAGTAAAATTGAAATCAGTTGATGGTAGAATAATAGAAGGAGATAAGCAGATTGCAGACTGTCTCAATGATTACTTCTGTTCTGTTTTCACTAAAGATTGTGAAGATACAATGTCTACATTAAGGGATGCTACGCAAAATAGAAACAAGCTTAACAGTAATCTTTTTACAGAGGATGAGGTTTTGTTAGCATTATCAAAAATAAATGTTACAAAGGCAGTGGGTCCTGATAATATTCATCCAAGGGTTTTAAAAGAACTTCGATCAGTGCTAACTGTCCCATTAACTGATCTGTTTAATCAGTCACTATTAACAGGAGCTGTCCCAGATGATTGGAGAATAGCAAATGTAATACCCCTTCATAAAAAGGGCAGTAGAGAAGAATCT
The DNA here is from genome assembly GCF_027579735.1 of Bombina bombina. NCBI lineage: Eukaryota > Metazoa > Chordata > Amphibia > Anura > Bombinatoridae > Bombina > Bombina bombina. The sequence continues at coordinate 848,623,143 of NC_069503.1, forward strand.
GGCAACTACAGGCCAGTTAGTTTAACTTCAGTAGTAGGGAAATTAATGGAAAGCCTCTTAAAAGAAAGAATTATGACTTACATAAAGACAAACAATTTAGAGGACCAAAATCAGCATGGTTTTACTTCAGGGAGATCATGTCAGACTAATCTAATTGACTTCTTTGATTATGTAACAAAAGTATTCGACAAGGGAGGAGCAGTTGATGTAGCATATCTAGATTTCAGCAAAGCATTTGACACCGTCCCACACAATAAACTTATTCACAAACTATATCTCCTTGGTCTAGATTCAAAAATTGTGAACTGGGTGGAATGCTGGCTTAAGGACAGAAAACAAAGTGTCTTAGTAAATGGAGTTCATTCAGCAGAGGGGGCTGTTACTAGTGGTGTTCCTCAGGGGTCAGTTCTGGGGCCTGTTTTGTTTAACATATTTATCTGCGATATCAGCAAAGGGCTACAGGGGAAAGTATGTCTCTTTGCAGATGATACAAAAATTTGCAACAGAGTGGATGTTCCAGGGGGGGTAGACAAAATGAGAAGTGATATACAACAATTGGAGGATTGGACAAATGACTGGGGTCTAAAGTTTAACACAGCAAAGTGTAAAATAATGCATTTAGGGAAGAAAAATCCAAATGTTAATTACAGACTCAATGACACTTTACTGACTGTTACAGACGAGGAACAGGACTTGGGAATTATTATTTCAGATGATTTAAAACTTATTAAACAATGTAGTAATGCAGCGAGTAAGGCTAGCAGAATGCTTGGATGTATTGGTAGAGGTATTTGCAGCAGAAATAGTAAGGTTCTTATGCCACTTTATAGATCATTAGTTAGGCCTCATCTTGAGTATTGTGTGCAGTTCTGGAGACCATATCTTCAGAAGGATATTAACAAACTTGAATCTGTGCAAAGGAGGGCTACCAAAATGGTACATGGTCTAAAAAATAAAACTTACCAGGATAGGCTCAATGACCTAAATATGTATAGCTTAGAGGAGAGAAGGGAAAGAGGTGATATGATAGCAACTTTCAAGTACATTAAAGGGTTTAGTAAAACTGAGGCTGTGGGTATTTTACATAAAATGGAAAATTCAAGAACAAGGGGTCATGAGCTCAAGCTAAAGGGTAGTAGATTCAGAAGTAATTTGAGGAAGCACTTCTTTACAGAAAGAGTGATTGATTTATGGAATAAACTTCCTCAAGAGGTAGTAGCAACAAACACTGTGGGGGACTTTAAAAATGCATGGGACAATCATAGGGCTATCCTACGAACTAGATAAGTTTATACTGTTAGGTAAGGTCGGGCAGACTTGCTGGGCCTATGGCTCTTATCTGCCGTCAATATCTATGTTTCTATGTTTCTATAAATTGACAACATAACAAATACAACAAAACTAAAAAAAACCCATAATATTTCATAAAAAATATTGCCTTACACTGAAATGTATTGCCAGGTTTATGACTTTAAATCATCATGCTGTTATCAACTAGATAATTTTATGTAAAAAGTTTTAAGAATGTGTAGATGCATTTAAATCAAGATTATGTTATGTACAATTTATTATGCAATACAGCCATAGACATACAAAATGAAAAAAAAAAAACAACAACATATTTTCCATAAATAAAAATTTTAATATTTGTAATATAATTTATTTTATAGTACTGTTTATCAAAGACAATGTTCATTTTTCTACAGTTTCTCCCTATTTCTAATATTGTCAATATGAAATTTCAGATGCAATTTAATCATAGCATGAAATTAATGAATTGTCTTTTTTCTCAATAAAATGTCTATATGTTAGTATAAAACACAGCTTTAGAAAAAAAGCAAACAAAAATAAATGCTAAAGGAAAAGTTAGGTTATGTTAACAGGATAATGGGATTAAAGTTATTAATTATATGATTTTTTATTTTTTTAAGGAACAAACTACATCTATTCAATCAATTTTACATTGAATCAATCTAACTTGGATAGTACACTGAATTTAAGTGTAAAATTGAAAGAAAAAAAATACAACCTTTTTAGTATAACAGTATTCCTTTCTAAATGTCTTTTTTTAAAATATATTTTTTTAATCCTATGTTTGAATAAGAAACATATTCTATATTAATGCCTTAAATGTGTAGATACTACCTAACGCATGAAGAATATTGGCATTATAATATATTATTCAAAGAAAGGCATATTAAATAAAATATATCTATAAAAATAGGATAATTATAATGTGGGTTCAGACTAACATTCAAGATTGACTTGAAAAAAAAAGAAATGTTCTTGTATAGCCTGTTTGTCAAGTTCATGATAATAAACAATTCCATAACCCTGTTGCATGTTTGTTTCATATTCCTTTACTTTAGATCTGGACACACAACTGATGAATGAGAAATATCTTTAAAATGTTCATCATTATATATGCATTAATATGAGGTGTAGCTTTATAGTTAAACACCAAATAGAGGTCTGATTATTCTCATGTAATTTTGACCTATTCCTACCTGAATTTGTATCAATGTGACACTATAGTGGCTGCTTGAAAATATGTACTGCTGGGGAGCACCAAAGTTATAAGACCTAGTTTTTATTATTATTATTAATCAGTTAAAAAGAAGCAGCATACAGGAAAGGGAACATGGACAGCCCTAAGATCTAAAAAAATAAACTGACACGTTTTGGCATACAACTATAGTCTTAGGGGCCCCTTTATGAAAGTGCGAGCGGACATGATACACTGTCAGCATTTATCATTACACAAGCAGTTATTGTGAACTGCTTGTGCAATGCCGCAGATTCGCGACCAATCAGCCGCTAGCAGGGGGTGTCAATTAGCCCAATCGTATAGGATCGGGCGGATTGTAGGCCGCAGCCTCAGAGCAGGCGGACCAGTTATGGAGCAGCGGTCTTTAGACTGTTGCTTCATAACTGCTGTTTACGGAGATCCTGAAGGCTCGCACAGAAACAGGGGCATCAAGCTCCATTCGGAGCTTGATAATTTGGCCCCATTGTCTGATCACAGTACAGTGGGTACCAAGTTTGTGCAAAATTATACTGCAATATTTTGAGTTTTCAATAATTCTCTTAACTAGTATATTTATTCCATTTATTTAAAACATATTTATACTATTATATGAATAGATGTCTGCTTATTCTCAAATAAGATATTTCTGATCATTTTAGCCTTATGTATATGTTGTTCCGCAGCGTATTTGTGGCAAGGCTGATTCGATCTAGTTATGAAGCCCTACAGACCGGCAAAAGTAGAATCTAGTGACGTAAGCTTCGATCCGCCGGACTCAGTCTGACACAGATCGATGCTTACGTCACTCCAGATGTTCCGAACGCAAGTACTACTTTTGGTAGTTATCAAACTACTACCAGGTATGCTCGCCACTGTTCCGGGCCAGTGTACCTGGATTTCAATCCGCCGCCCTGGAGGCGGTGGATCCCATAGGAATCAATGGGAGTCTGACCATAGCGAAAGCTCATGTTCGCTGCTGCCCGATATCCCATTGATTCCTATGGGAAGTGTCTGCACCTAACACCCTAACATGTACCACGAGTCTAAACACCCCTAATCTGCCCCCCCCCCCACACCACCGCACCTAAATAAATTTATTAACCCCTAAACCGCTGCTCCTGGACCCCGCTGCAACTATAATAAACATGTTAACCCCTATACCGCCGCTTCCTGACCCTGTCGCCACCTATATTATACATATTATGTATGCCGCCCCCTATACCGCTGCCACCTACATAAACTAATTAACCCCTATCCTGCGGATCCCGGACCCTGCCGCAACTAAATAAATTGTTTAACCTCTAAACCGCCGCTCTCGGACCCCGCCGCCACCTATATTAAACTTATTAACCCCTATCCTGCCCCCCCTATACCGCCGCCACCTATATTAAAATTATTAACCGCTAAACCTAAGACTAACACTAACCCTAACACCCGCCTAACTTAAATATTAATTAAATAAATCTAAATAATATTACTCTTGTTAACTAAATTAATCCTATTTAAAACTAAATACTTACCTATAAAATAAACCCTAAGATAGCTACAATATAACTAATAATTACATTGTAGCTATTTTAGGATTTATTTTTATTTTACAGGCAACTTTGTATTTATTTTAACTAGGTACAATAGCTATTAAATAGTTATTAACTATTTAACAGCTACCTAGCTAAAATAATTACAAAATTACCTGTAAAATAAATCCTAACCTAAGTTACAAATAAATCTAACACTACACTATCATTAAATTAATTAAATAAATTAGCTACCAATACCTACAATTAAATAAACTAAACTAAATTACAAAAAAAAAACCCACTAAATTACAAAAAATAAAAAAATATTACAAGAATTTTAAACTAATTACACCTAATCTAAGCCCCCTAATAAAATAAAAAGCCCCCAAAATAATAAAAGTCCCTACCCTATTCTACATTACCAAGTAATCAGCTCTTTTACCAGCCCTTAAAAGGGCTTTTTGCGGGGCATTGCCCCAAAGTAATCAGCTCTTTTGCCTGTAAAAAAAATACAACCCCACCCCCAACATTAAAACCCACCACCCACATACCCCTACTCTAACCCACCCAACCCCCCCTTAAATAAACCTAACACTAACCCCTTGAAGATCTCCCTACCTTGAGTCGTCTTCACCCAGCCGGGCCAAAGTCTTCATCCGATGGGGCAGAAGAGGACATCCAGACCGGCAGAAGTCTTCATCCTATCCGGGCAGAAGAGGACATCCAGACCGGCAGAAGTCTTCATCCTATCCGGGCAGAAGAGGACATCCGGACCGGCAGACATCTTCATCCAAGCGGCATCTTCTATCTACATCCATCCGACGAGGAGCAGCTCCATCTTCAAGACATCCGGCGCGGAACATCCTTCTTGCACGACGACTACCCGACGAATGGCTGGTTCTTTAAATGACGTCATCCAAGATGGCGTCCCTCGAATTCAGATTGGCTGATAGGATTCTATCAGCCAATTGGAATTAAGGTAGGAAAAATCTGATTGGCTGATGCAATCAGCCAATCAGATTGAAGTTCAATCCGATTGGCTCATTGGATCAGCCAATCGGATTGAACTTCAGCCAATCAGATTTTTCCTACCTTAATTCCGATTTGGCCTATCAGCCAATCAGAATTCGAGGGACGCCATCTTGGATGACGTCATTTAAAGGACCAGGCATTCGTCGGGTAGTTGTCGTGCAAGAAGAATGTTCCGCGCTGGAGGTCTTGAAGATGGAGCCGCTCCTCGTCGGATGGATGAAGATAGAAGATGCCGCTTGGATGAAGATGTCTGCCGGTCCTGATGTCCTCTTCTGCCTGGATAGGATAAAGACTTCTGCTGGTCTGGATGTCCTCTTCTGCCCGGATAGGATGAAGACTTCTGCCGGTCTGGATGTCCTCTTCTGCCCCATCGGATGAAAACTTCGGCCCAGCTGGGTGAAGACGACTCAAGGTAGGGAGATCTTCAGGGGGTTAGTGTTAGGTTTATTTAAGGGGGGTTTGGGTGGGTTAGAGTAGGGGTATGTGGATGGTGGGTTTTAATGTTGGGGGAGGTTGTATCTTTTTTTACAGGCAAAAGAGCTGATTACTTTGGGGCAATGCCCCGCAAAAAGCCCTTTTAAAGGCTGGTAAAAGAGCTGGTTACTTGGTAATGTAGAATAGGGTAGGGACTTTTATTATTTTTTTTTTATTTTATTTTATTAGGGGGCTTAGATTTTGTGTAATTAGTTTAAAATTCTTGTAATATTTTTTTATTTTCTGTAATTTAGTGGATTTTTTTGTAATTTAGTTTAGTTTATTTAATTGTATTTAATTGTAGTTATTTGTAGGTAATTTATTTAATTAATTTAATGATAGTGTAGTGTTAGGCTTAATTGTAATTTAGGTTAGGATTTATTTTACAGGTAATGTTGTATTTCTTTTAGCTAGGTAGTTATTAAATAGTTAATAACTAATAACCATTGTATCTAGTTAAAATAAATACAAAGTTGCCTGTAAAATAAATATAAATCCTAAGATAGCTACAATTTAATTATTAATTACATTGTAGTTATCTTAGGGTTTATTTTACAGGTATTTAGTTTTAAATTGGAATAATTTATTTAATGATAGTGTAGTGTTAGGTGTATTTGTAACTTAGGTTAGGATTTATTTTACAGGTAATTTTGTAATTATTTTAGCTAGGTAGCTGTTAAATAGTTAATAACTATTTAATAGCTATTGTACCTAGTTAAAATAAATACAAAGTTTCCTGTAAAATAAATATAAATCCAAAAATAGCTACAATTAGTTATATTGTAGCTATATTAGGGTTTATTTTATAGGTGAGTATTTAGTTTTAAATAGGATTAATTTAGTTAATAAGAGTAATATTATTTAGATTCATTTAATTAATATTTAAGTTAGGGGGTGTTAGGGTTAGTGTTAGACTTAGGTTTAGGGGTTAATAATTTTATTATAGGTGGCGGCGGTGTAGGGGGGGGCAGGATAGGGATTAATACATTAATTATAGGTGGCTGCGGTATGGGGGGGGGGCAGGATAGGGGTTAATAGGTATTATGTAGGTGGGAGCGGCAGTTTAGGGGTTAACATATTTATTATAGTTGCGGCGGGGTCCGGGAATGGCAGTTTAGGGGTTAATATATTTATTATAGTTGCGGCGGGGTCTAGGAGCGGCGGTTTAGGGGTTAATCACTTTATTTAGTTGCGGGGGGCTCCGGGGGCGCCGGTATAGGGGGTAGAACAGTATAGTATAGTATGAGTGCTTAGTGACAGGGGTATCAATAAAGCTATAAAAAAGCCGAAGAGCAGCGAGATTGATGATTGATAACTATCACAGTCCGCTGCTCATCGCCCCGTACTTGGTGCGCGGCTTTTTGACAGATTGATTGATAACTTTGGCGAGCGTATTCAGGTCCGCGGCGGTGATGTGAGCAAAGCTTAGGCGAGCGTATTGGGGCCGGCGAAGGCAGGTAAGTACGGAGCTTCATAACTAGAGGCCTAAGAGTCTATCTAGGGCAGTGTAGGATAACACATTTGTTTTTCTGTTTAAATACATTTTCCTAACATATTATATTTGTCCTTATTTAATTTTACTAATTCAAATGATTGCTATTGTTATGGACAAGAGCATCTTGAAATAGGTTAGAATAAAAAAAAAATCACTACTAAATTAAATTACCAAGCCGTTTTACAAATAGATTTTAAATACAGATAGAAAGATTTTGAAATGTCCCTTTTCATTCCTGTGTAACCCAATCATTTTTTTTTATTTGTTTTAGCTACCTTTGTTCTTCCGGTATACATGAAAACTAACATTATTGATGGAAGATGGCTTTTAGGAAACACATTTTGTAAAATCAACTTAACAGTGGTGTGTACATTGTGTCAGTGTACAATTTACAACATTGTTTTGATCAGCTTCGATCGTTTCATGGCTGTCACCAAAGCTGTAAGTTTACATCTTAATTTTCTAAAAAAAAATCAATTTTAAACAACTTTCCAATTTACATTTATCATCAAAAATGCTTTGTTCTTTTGGTATTCTTTGTTGAAAGCTAAACCTAGGTAGACTCATATGCTGATTTTTAAGCCGTTGAAACCACCTCTTATCACAGTGCATTTTGACAGTTTTCCTAAGTTAGGCAGTGCTAGTTCATTTGTGCCATATAGATAAAATTGTGCTCACTCCGGTGGAGTTATCTATGAGTCGGCACTGATTGGCTAAAATGCAAGTCTGTCAAAAGAAATGAGATAAGGGGCAGTCTGTAGATGCTTATATACAAGGTGATCACAGAGGTAAAAGTATATTAATACAATATGCAAAACTGGGAATTGGTAATAAATGGATTATTTATCTTTTTAAACAATAACATTTTTTTAAATAGACTGTACTTTTAATGGTGGTTTGCTCCAATCAATTAGAAGAATCATGTAAAGAGTTGCATAAAATTGTTAACTGCAAATTGATATCAATAAAAACACAACTTCATTCATGAAGCATCCATCATCTAATACTGAAACAATTAGCTGCTATAGAACTCAAACAACAACAAAACACATATACAGAGCCCAACACAAACAAAATAAAAGTACAATTTTGATTTTAGAAAGTCCTTAATAGGAAAGTCCTTAATAGAAAACACATTTAGTTAAAATGTCCCCCGTGGTTTCAGATCTCACCACCTTTTTCAATTAGTCTTGCTTCTTTGGGGTCTATGCTGTCCTTCATTCACAACACCTGCAGCACTGATCTCATGATCACTGAACCATTAAGCACAAAAATTAGCACAGAGACCCTCTAAGCATAGTATTTTAAAACATTTTTATTTTCCAGTTTCAAATAAAAGAAACACACACAAACATTCATTAACCTCATGAGCAATATAACCCACAGGATTCGCTTATTCTCTCCTCTTTCTATACGTGTTGCAGTCATATACCGACCCCCTGGCTCCTCAACTCAATTTCTAGATCACTTGGCTGCCTGGCTACCTTATTTCCTTTCCTCAGACACCCCTTCCCTCATTCTTGGTGACTTCAACATCCCTCTTGACAATCCCACTACCTCCTATGCAAAACAACTTCTGCAACTCACTTTCTCTTTCGGTTTGTCACAATGGACTGATTCTCCCACTCACAAAGATGGTCACTCCCTTGAACTGATCTTTAGCTATCGATGCACTCTCTCAAACTTCACAAACTCACCCTTTCCTCTTTCTGACCACCATCTCCTTACTTGCAACATATCATCCCTCCCTACAACCCTCCCTCCTTCTGCTCCTCACACAAAACTTCACAGAAGCATTATGTCATTAGATCAACAACAGCTTTCTAATTCCCTCAAACCTCTCCTCTCATCCTTATCCTCCTTTTCCTGCCCTGACCAATCTATCTGCCACTATAACTCCACCCTTATTGTCCTTGACAATCTCGCCCATCTTACCATAGCTCTGAAATCAAACACTCATCCTCAGCCCTGGCATACTCCTCTGACACGATACCTACGCAGATGTTCCCGTACTGCTGAGCGGCACTGGAGAAAATCTAGGATTTCAACATTACAAATTTATCTTGAACTCCTACTATTCTGCCCTTAATTTCCATAAGCAACATTACTTCTCTACTCTTATCTCTAATCTTTCTTCAAACCCAAAACGTTTGTTCTCCACTTTCAATACCCTTCTCCGCCCTTCCCCACCTCCTAATACAACTTCTCTGTCAGCTCAAGACTTTGCAAGCCACTTCAATAACAACATTGACTCCATCAGAAATGAAATCAGCTCCCAACATAATTCCTTTCTCTTACCCCTTCAAATGCTCTCAATCAACCACAACCCCCATAACCTTAAACTTAGCTCATTTTCCCCTGTCACTGAGGAAGAAGTCTCTGCACTTATACTGCGCTCTCACCTCACTACCTGTCCCCTTGACCCTATCCCCTCACAGCTACTCCTCTCCCTCTCTGCTACCGTCACCCCTATACTTACACACACTTTCAACCCTCCCTCAGCACCGTTATATTTCCCTCATCGCTGAAACATGCACTGGTCACACCTATCCTCAAAAAACCTTCCCTTGATCCTACCTCCCCATCCAACTACCGCCCTATTTCCCTCCTCCCTCTTGCATCAAAGCTTCTCAAAAAACTAGTTTATGCATGCCTATCCCATTTCCTTACAATAAACTCCCTCCTTGACCATCTGCAATCTGGATTTCATCCCCATCACTCCACAGAGACAGCAATTGTTAAGGTTACCAACGACCTACTTACAGCAAAATCAAAAGGCCACTTCTCTCTGCTTATCCTCCTTGATCTGTCCGCAGCCTTTGACACTGTTGACCACCCTCTTTTGCTCCAAACCCTCCAATCCTTCAGCATCTGTGACACAGCCCTCTTGTGGCTCTCTTCCTACCTGTCAAACCATACCTTTAGTGTAGCCTTCTCTGGGGCCTCCTCTGCCCCGTCAGCACTTTCTGTCGGAGTACCGCAAGGCTCTGTCCTTGGTCCCCTTCTCTTCTCAATCTACACGTCATCACTAGGTTCCCTAATAAAGTCCCACGGTTTACAATATCATTTGTATGCCGACGACACCCAAATCTACTTCTCTGCACCAGACCTTTCTCCTTCCTTGCTAACCCGTGTCACTAACTGTCTTTCTCACATCTCTAACTGGATGTCCTCTCCACCCCCAATCTCTCTATAACTGTCGACAACTCCATCATTACCCCTACCCCACACGCCCGATGTCTCGGGGTCAAATTTGACTCAGATCTTTCTTTCACTCCTCACATGACCTCCTACTCTCCTCCTCTCTTGTCACCTCATCACACTCCCATTTACAGGACTTCTCCAGACTGGCTCCCATCTTGTGGAATGCTCTGCCTCGCTCCACAAGACTCTCTTCATTTTAAAAGCTTCAAGTGCTCGCTAAAGACTCTACTGTTCAGGGATGCATACAACCTACACTAACCTTTCCTAATACCAGTTCCTCTCCTCCATTGCTATCCCCTGAACCCCCTTAGCATGTAAGCCTAAGAGTCCAGCTGTTTGTAGATCACCTTCTTAAGAGTTGACTTCAACAGTGCAACTCTTGGCAGGGCCCTCTACCCATTTGATCCCTATAATTGTTTTGTTGTACTCCCCCTTTGTTTATAGCACTGCGGAATCTGTTGGCGCTCTACAAATAACCGATAATAATAAAAATAATATAAGGTAGTTCATAAACACTAAAATTACACTCCCATACCAGAAACCCAACGTCCTGCAGGACCCACTTTCTACACTGTCTCTTAACACTGATTCACCCTTAGTCTATAAACACAATAATATCCCTGTCTCACAACCCAGTCACAGCGTTGCTTCAGCTATGGGGCAGACTCCTGGAACTCCTATGTAACTTGGCTGTGTGACAAAGTGGGTGTGGCTGTATGCATTTCGTAGGATGCCTCCTACTTTGGCTAATTCTGCAGGACACTGGGATTTTTCTACAGGAGTGAGGAGAGTCTGTAGAAACTGTTTCTTGAGGTAGGACTGGATGCACTTTCATTTAAGTGTTTACAAACTACCTCATATTGTTCATATATTAGCTATCTCACTTTTACATTAACTGCAAAATCTTTGCATATCTTCATTAAAAATCCTATATAAAAGGCTGTTTGTTATAGTTTTTAAAGCGTTTAACTAGCTTTTAAATCCTGTACATAATTTGTTTGGATTAACTAAATCAAATAGCAAGTATTCAAATATATTGCAATTACTATCTAAAGTCATCTCACACTCCCTAACCCTCCTAGACCTTAATGAAACTTGTCTCGCTCCCTCTGATACAGCCTTTCCTGCTGCAAGGCTTTACTTTAGCCACAAACATGATTTTATGTCTTTACTGTACCTTTCCACAAACCCCATATTTCTTACCTTACATTGTCTTTCTTTGCCACCATAGGATTTGTTTTTGCTTGCCCCTTTCTCTACAAGTTGCTGTTATTTATTGCTGCTCTAGGACCTAGAGTCTAGGTCACCCACATAATTGATTGATCCTTTTACTGCCTGACTATCTTACTTCTTCTTCTCTGACAACCAAGCCCTCCACTAACAAATATTGCCACTCTATTGATCTGATCTTCAGTCACCATTGCTCTGTCTCTAATTTTATTGCCTCCCAATTGTCAGGGTTTTTTCCTGACTTGTTTGCCATGTGCTGCTGGCAGCCATTTTACTCATCTCTCTTGCTGACTTTGGTGCATTCTGGGAGATGCTGCTCACTTCCTGTACTTCCTTTTATGGCCCGACTGGTTTACATCATCCATGTGAGACAGGATGCAGTCTCAGAATTGTGATGTCATCACTTATTATTTAAAGGGCCTTTGTTCAGTATGCTTTGCCCTTGCGTTGTCTCAGACCTGTTTGTGAGAGCTCCTGTGTATTACCTGGCTGTCTGACGTCCCTCCTGGTTCCTGATCTCTGGCTTGTTCCTGACTCTGCTGTTCTCCTTGTTCCTGATTCCGGCTTGTCTGACTACTCGCTTTGGCTCCTGACTCGGCTTGTCTGACTACCAGCTCTAGGTTTGACTCCTGGCTTGTTATTTGACTTAAGGACTTTATTATTTTTTGCTATTAATAAAGGTGTGATTATTTTTGCACTTCTCGTCTCAGTCTGATTCCTGGTACCCTGACATTACGCAAGGGCCATGAATCCTGATGGTGCTAATAATCCACCTTTACCTGCCATAATTTCCAGGATGGATGAACAGGATCACCACTTGGATCAATTTGCACTAGCCCTGCAAACCCTGCTGACTCGCACTGCACATTTGGACCAAAGTGTCCCCCAAGTTATGGCTTCTCCTGTTTACACTGATGCACCTAGTCCTACCAGGAGCTTGTCCGGTCCTCCACCTCTACCTCAGCGATATGGAGGCGATCCTAATCAGTGCAGAGGGTTTTTGAACCAGGTGGGCATTTACTTTGAGATGTTACCTCAGGCGTTTCCCTCTGACAGAGCTAAGGTGGGATTTCTCATCTCGTTACTCTCTGACACAGCTCTTGCCTGGGCTAATCCCTTGTGGGAGACTAATAAACCTGTGATTTCAAATTACCCTGAATTTGTGGCCTCCTTTCGAAGGGTATTTGAAGTTCCAGCTCGCTCCTCCTCTGCTGCTAAACGACTCATGTCCATTCAGCAAGGTACAAGATCTGTTGCTCAGTATGCCATTGAATTCCGTACGCTTGCAGCAGAGGTAGGCTCGAACAATGAAGCCCTTGTTGCCGCCTTCTTTCATGGGCTCTCTGATGCGATTAAAGACGAAGTTGCTGCCAGAGATTTACCAGAAGATCTCGAGGCATTGGTGTCTTTTTTTATCCTAATTGACATCAGACTAAGTGAGAGGCCTTCTTTTAAGGAGCGCTTGCGGAAGCCTCCTGTACCGTTGTCTCCTACGTGTTCATTCCCACCCATGCCTCCCTCTCCTCTCATGCCTCCTGGTTCCGAGTCACCAGGTACTGCTGAGCCGATGCAGTTGGGATTCACACATGTTACGGTACCAACAGGATACCAAGGTTAATACCAGATGAACAATGTCCTGCATAGGGAATCAGCAATTCACAACCAAGCCAGTTTTCAGGTTTAAAACAGAATGACATTTATTAAAGGCTAGATGCCTAGTATTTATACAGGTTTGACACCCCCCCCCCCCAGATGGGGGTTGAAAGACTGTTGTACATTACATGGAGGGAACAAGCCCTTTGACATGATACAATAGAATTATATTACTTAAACACTTCAACCACAAGACACTCTTGGCCCTTCTTATCACTTAGGCGTTTTCTCTCTGGAGGTGATCAAACAATAGAATGCTTAGCACTAATTAGATTATAGCTGGAGCCAGCAACTCTGTCTTTAGAAATTAGTTTCTTAGCTAAACACAATTAACTCCTTCAGTCCTGACAGAAGGGTCTGTTACATATCTCCCCCGTTGTGGAACACTCCGGCAGACCCGGCTTGACCCTTTGGCGGGTCAACCTGGGGATGACCGGACTAGGAGGTGGTAGGCATGTCAGTTTGCCAGGACAATCCATCTGTATTCCCGTTATGAGAGAGAATTCCTGTCCATACAAAGAAGGGTTCAACTTCCTCAGTGCCCAGACTAGGGCTAAACAGTCCTTCAAAATCCCATCAGCTTCTTTACGAGTTTTCTGTACCTGCTCTTTATAGATATCCACAATCCCTTCATACTGACATAGGGTGCCCTTGAGTTGCTGCACCTCACTATGAGCCAGCGTCAGCTTCTCCTCAAGTGTCGCTAAGTTTGTCTTTAAGGTTTCATATCCCACTCTCAAGCTGGTGTTTTCTGCAGTCTGTCGGTGCAGCTTGTCTAGCAGAGATTCACGTTCTAAACGTGCTTTTTCCTCTGCGCTCCTCTTCTCCTTCATCAGCGCATTGTAACGGGACCTCCACATATCAATAGCGGATAGAGATTTACTGAGCTCAGCGTCCTGGGGCTTAGCAGCAGGTGGGTCAGTCTCTGCTGCACGGATCTGGGCACGGGTAGTCACAGAGTTAACATCAGCGGGACCCATAGGAGCGTAGGCAGAAACAAGGGGGGCCAAGTCATTTCCAAGAAGAACATCAGCAGGTAAGTCCTTCTTGACCCCCACATTCACAGGTCTAGCGCCCACTCCCCAATCCAAATGTACCCTGGCAACAGGTAGGCTGAACACATCGCCCCTTGCTACCCTCACAGCCACAGTGTCTCCAGTGTACTGTTTCTCAGACACCAAGTTCTTTTGAAGCAAGGTCATGGTAGCACCAGTATCCCGTAGACCACTGACCTTCTTCCCATTCACTTTAACCAGTTGCCGGTTATTCCGGTGGGCAGCTTGCACAAGGTCTGCCTCATGTAGGATGCTCCAGCATTCTTGCGCCTCTACGTAGCGGGCCGCAGGCTGAGGATTACGTGGGATTCCGCCGGCAGGTCTTCTCCAGGACTGCGCTTGGTTCGCTGCGTTTAGGGGACACTCTGGTCTTTTGTGCCCTAGTTGCTTACATCCAAAGCATCGAATCGGTTGTGAGTAGCCCCGCAAATTGAACCAGGCTCTCTGAGGGTAGTTCGTGGCCGGAGGCCGTGTGGTATAGCGGTGCGCCGGGGTTTGGTAACTGGCAGCTGCTGGGGTGACTGGGGGTCTGTACTCCACTCTAGCAGGGGGCTTAGTGGTAGCAGTGTCCAGTTTGCGGGCATCCGTATACTCATCTGCCAAGCGAGCCGCTTCCTGCAGGGTGGAGGGTTTACGGTCCCGAACCCACTCTCGAACTCCTGCGGGTAACTTGTCGAAGCAATGTTCCAACAGGAATAGCTGCAGCACCTCTTCCCCAGATATGGCTTGGCACCCCGCTATCCAGTGAGCTGCTGTGCGGTGCACCTTACATGCCCACTCAAGGTAGGAATCTCCAGCTAATTTAACAGTGTCTCTGAACTGCCTCCGGTATGCCTCTGGTGTAACCGCATACCTGGAGAGCAGAGCCTCTTTTACCGTATTATAATCCCTGACTTCCTCATCTGGAATGGCCCGAAAAGCCTCTCTGGCCCGGCCGGATAATTTTCCAGATAATATCGTGACCCAGTCCTCTGCGGGTACCTTGTGTAGTGCACATTGCCTCTCAAAATCCGCAAGGTACCCATCAATCTCTCCTTCTGTTTCCAGGAAGTTTTTAAAAGCTGCAAAATTTACTTTTCTCTTTTCCATCTTAGTCAGTATTGTAATAATCCCCCTCTTCCTGAGGTTACTGGCTTGTGTAGTTGCTCTTCTGGGCGATAAGGTTCATCCCGTCGCTTGCCACCAATTGTTACGGTACCAACAGGATACCAAGGTTAATACCAGATGAACAATGTCCTGCATAGGGAATCAGCAATTCACAACCAAGCCAGTTTTCAGGTTTAAAACAGAATGACATTTATTAAAGGCTAGATGCCTAGTATTTATACAGGTTTGACACCCCCCCCCCCAGATGGGGGTTGAAAGACTGTTGTACATTACATGGAGGGAACAAGCCCTTTGACATGATACAATAGAATTATATTACTTAAACACTTCAACCACAAGACACTCTTGGCCCTTCTTATCACTTAGGCGTTTTCTCTCTGGAGGTGATCAAACAATAGAATGCTTAGCACTAATTAGATTATAGCTGGAGCCAGCAACTCTGTCTTTAGAAATTAGTTTCTTAGCTAAACACAATTAACTCCTTCAGTCCTGACAGAAGGGTCTGTTACAACACATCTCTCTGCGGCAGAGAGGGCCTTTAGGAGGAGGGAGGGGCTCTGCCTCTATTGTGGTTTACAGGGCCACCTTTTGAAGTCTTGTCCTACACGGCCGGGAAACACTCACACCTAAGGTCCTGTCGGGGGCAGACCTTAGGTGGTTTATCCTTCAAATTAGAAGTGATTCAAATCTGAGGTAAATAAAAGAAGGCTTTATTGATATACATCCATATAAAAACACATGTTAGAGTAGGACTAACAGGTTTTACGTGTTTCGGCTGGGTGCCGTATTCATAAACCTTGTCCCCGGAACCGCTAAAGGAGAAACCTTTTGTCACGGTTGTCCTTTCCTGGGTGGACTCCTCCATAGTCACCCAGGCTCTTGTTGACTCCGGTGCTGTGGGCTATTTCATTGACAGTGCTTTTGTATCAAAGCACTCCATTCCTGTTTTGCCTCGGTCCGTTCCGCTTGCTATTGAGGCCATTGATGGCAGGCCCCTTCAGCCCGCACTCTTTACTCACGAAACCGCTCCGTTGTCCATGGCTGTTGGGGCTCTCCATTTTGAAACCCTCCAGTTCAAGGTGAAAACACTCTGCATGTTCCGGTTGTTCTAGGTTATCCCTGGCTCCAAAAGCACAATCCCAGTCTCGACTGGCGCAGGTACGAAATTTTGTCATGGTCTCCGCAATGTATTTCCACTTGTCTTCAGAAACCAGTTAAAGTCTTGTGCACTTCTTCAGTATCTCAATTGCCAGAGGAGTACCGAGAGTTCTTAGACGTTTTTGACAAGGTGCGTGCCGGTATGTTGCCTCCTCACCGGTCTTACGATTGTGCCATAGACCTGAAACCCAGGTTTACCCTCTGTCTCTGTCTGTTGCAGAGAATTGTGCTATGGAGGAGTATGTTTCCGATGCTCTGTCACGGGGGATCATCCGCAAATCCTGCTCTCCTGCAGGGGCTGGCTTTTTCTTTGTGAAGAAAAAGGGTGGCGAGTTAAGACCATGCATCTATTATAGGGTCTTAATCATCTTACCATTAAGAATGCTTACCCTATTCCGCTCATTACGGAACTCTTTGACCGCCTCAAGGGAGCTACGGTCTTTACTAAGCTTGATTTGAGAGGAGCGTACAATCTCATTAGGATCAAGGAGGGCCACAAATGGAAAACAGCATTTAACACCAGGAGCGGGCATTATGAATATCTTGTAATGCCCTTTGGCCTATGTAATGCTCCTGCTGTTTTCCAGGAATTTATTAATGATGTCCTACAAGATATGTTGCAACAGTGTGTTGTGGTCTACTTAGATGACATCCTCATACACTCACCCACACTTGAGGCTCATCGTTCTGATGTTACACGGGTTCTTCAGAGACTACGTGAGAACGGCCTGTTTTGTAAACTTGAGAAATGTGAGTTCCATCAGACTCAAGTAACCTTCCTAGGTTATGTTATCTCCATTGCATGGTTCTCCATGGATCCTGACAAGTTATCTGCAGTTCTGCAGTGGCCTCGCCCAGTTGGTCTTCGGTCTATTCAACGTTTTTTGGGGTTCGCCAATTACTATAGAAAGTTTATTAAAAACTTTTCTTCCTTGGTCAAACCTATCACAGACATGACCCGTAAAGAGAATGATCCACTCCATTGGTCACCTACTGCCATTAAGGCCTTTGATAGTCTTAAGACTGCCTTTGCTGCTGCTCCAGTTCTGGCTCATCCTAACCCTGTCCTGCCTTTCGTTCTTGAGGTCGATGTGTCTGAGACTGGAGTAGGTGCTCTCTTGTTTTAACGACCTACACCTGACGGTTCCTTGCATCCATGTGGTTTCTTCTCTAAGAAATTGTCTCCAGCGGAGTGCAATTATGAAATTGGCGACAGGGAATTACTGGTCATAATTTTGGCACTCAAGGAATGGAGGCATCTTCTCGAGGGTACTAGCGTGCCAGTGCTCATTCTTACTGACCACAATAATTTAACTTATCTATCTGAAGCAAAACGACAGGCCAGATGGGCGCTATTTTTGTCTCAGTTTAATTAAGTGGTCTCCTACCTGCCTGGTAGTAAGAATGTTAGGGCTGATGCCCTCTCTCGACAATTTTCACCTCTGTCCAAGGAGGAGTCTGTACCTACTCCAGTTATACCTCCTGACCATATTTTGGCTACTATACGTACTAATTTGACTTCTCCCTTGGGGGAGGAGATCCTGGCTGCACAAACCAATGCACCTCCTGAGAAACCTAGTGGTAAGTGTGTTGTTCCTGAGAATCTTCGAACTAAACTTTTGCACACTTACCACTATCCTAAAGCCACAGGTCACCCAGGCAAGAACCAAATGATTTGGTCTGTGACTCGACAATTCTGGTGGCCAGGTCTTTGTTCTGATGTTGCTGCATTTGTTGCCTCCTGCTCAGTTTGTGCACAGAATAAGACTCCTCGACATGTACCTGTGGGTCTTCTTCAACCTATTGCTAATGGTGAGTGTCCTTGGACACATCTTTCCATGGACTTCATTGTCGAGCTCCCTGTTTCCAATGGCAATACTGTTATCCTTATAGTGGTTGACCGTTTTTCTAAAATGTCACATTGCATTCCCTTGAAGAAGTTGCCTACCGCTCAGGAGCTTGCTTCAATTTTTGCCCGTGAGGTCTTCCGCTTACATGGGTTACCCAAGGAGATAGTGTCGGACCGGGGTAGCCAGTTTGTCTCCAGATTTTGGCTTTCCTTTGTGCTCAAATGGGGATCCAGCTCTCCTTCTCCTCAGCATATCAACCTCAATCCAATGGGGCTGCGGAACGGTCTAATCAAGCTCTGGAACAGTTCCTCCGTTGCTATGTCTCAGATAACCACAATAATTGGTCTGAACTGTTACCTTGGGCAGATTTTGCTCGTAATAGTGCTGTTAATGCTTCCTCCAAGTTATCCCGTTCATGGCAAATTATGGGTTTCAACCATCCTTGTTGCCCTATTCATTCATGTCTCAGGGTATTCCGGCTTTGGAGGAGCATCTCCGGCAACTCCGTTCCACGTGGGTGCAGATTCAGGATTGCCTTCATCGTTCTATGCAGCGCCAAAAGTTTCAGGCTGATCGTAGGCGTCTGCCTGCACCTTCCTACCAGGTTGGTGAGAAAGTTTGGCTGTCCTCCCGAAACTTGAACCTTTGTGTGCCTTCCAATAAACTGGCTCCCTGTTATGCTGGTCCTTTTTGAATACTCCGATGGGTCAATCCTGTGGCCTACGCTCTTGACCTTCCTCCTGCAATGCACATCTCCAATGTTTTTCAAGTCTCCCTCTTGAAACCATTGGTTTGTAATCGGTTTACCACTGTGTTGCCTCGTCCCCATCCTATCATTGTTGACAACCATGAGGAGTATGAGGTCAGCAGCATTATTGTCTCTCGTATGTCCAGGGGCCGCATACAGTATTTGGTTCATTGGAGGGGCTACGATCCAGAGGAGCGTTCATGGGTTCCCTCCTCTGATGTTCATGCTCCCGCCCTCCTCCGTGCCTTCCATGCCCGTTTCCCCAATAAGCCTTTTGTCCTCCCGCGGGGGAGGGGTCGTTGAGGGGAGGGTACTGTCAAGGTTTTTTCCAGACTGGTTTACATCATCCATGTGAGGCAGGATGCAGTCTCAGAATTGTGATGTCATCACTTATTATTTAAAGGGCCTTTGTTCAGTATGCTTTGCCCTTGCATTGTCTCAGACCTGTTTGTGAGAGCTCCTGTGTATTACCTGGCTGTCTGACGTCTCTCCTGGTTCCTGATCTCTGGCTTGTTCCTGACTCTGCTTATTCTCCTTGTTCCTGATTCCGGCTCGTCTGACTACTCACTTTGGCTCCTGACTCGGCTTGTCTGACTACCAGCTTTAGTTTTGACTCCTGGCTTGCTATTTGACTTGTGGACTTTTTATTATTTTTTGCTATTAATAAAGGTGTGATTATTTTTGCACTTCTCGTCTCAGTCTGATTCCTGGCACCCTGACACCAATCCCCTCTTTCTGATGACTATTTTTTTTACATACAGCCTCACTTCACATAGTGTACATCCACTATGTAATTTTAAAAAAATACTCAGATACTTTCCAGCTCTTTGGATATCCTGATTTTGGCAATGTCCATTTTTTTTGCCATGAAGAATCACTTCCTCTTTATAATTCCACACTAACCTTCACACTCTAGAAAATAGCCCCTCCTACTATAGATTGCAGTCTGTGCAAACATTCCCAAACATGGCTGATATGCAACTTAAAAAATGTTTTCCCTGCTACTGTGTGGCATTGGATGAAATCTCTCATCCTATATGATTTTTTGAACTACAAGTTTATGCTATAGTAACATAGGAGATAAGATTGAAAAAAGACAGAAGTCCATTAAGTTCCACCTATACAAACCTAATATACTTATATACTACAAAAAAAGGCTCCAGTTGATCTTAAATTAATCCCATTAAAAGGTGACCCATTTAACACAAGCAATCACATCCCTGAATTCTGTTTGTAGTCAGAAATGTATCCAAACCATTTTTAAATGTATCTTAGGTATTGGCATTCACTACTTCATTTGGTAATGAGTTGCTCTTACAGTGAAAAAATGTTTTGTTGCAGGAGATTAAATCTCCTTTCCTCCAGTCTTAAATTGTGAGTTCCTGTCACAAACATTTTTTTTTTAATAAATAGAGCTTCTGCCATCTCTGTATATGGGTCTTGAGTATATTTATATAAAGTAATCATGTCACCTCTCAAGCAGGGGTCAAATCAGGCGGGAACGCATGGGAATGGAGTTCCTGCACTATTTTTGCAGGAGGAACTAAGTTCCATCTAAATAAAACAATATTAATTGTGAGTGAGGGGGGAAGTCTTGGTGAGTTCCCACACTTTTTTTGTAGAACTTGACAAGCACCTTTTTTCTAGAGAAAACAGAACCAGTTGGGCTAACCTCTCCTCATTTCTTAAATTCTCCATTCCCCTTATTAGCTTTGTGGCCCTAAACTTTTTTTTTTTTATTTAAATAGTTTTTATTGACAGTTTTGCATTTAACACAAACAGGTAAATAGATAACAGAGATTAGTAAATATACATCCACATATAAATTCACTCCAATTCTTTACTAATCGCTTCAGTAAGAGTGATTAAGAGGGGGGGGGAAGGGAGGGGGAAAAAGGGGGGGATCAGAAAGGGGATCAAGGGGACAGGTAAGAGAGGGGCTAAGAAAGGAGAGAGATATAGTAGAACCTCCTTGCACTTAGTTTACTTGGAGATAGTAAAGTGTATCTTAGATAGTTATAAGATCTAACGTTATACGAGTGATGAAGGGCTACCTCTGTAGGTTAATGATGCTCTCTGTTCCCATAAAAAAATAATATCTAATATAAAGTCTTTCTTTCCTAAAAAACAATAATGTCTCTTTTCCAGGGATAGTGTATGTGTTACCTCAGCTACCCATTGGTTGAAAGTGGGGGGGAGTATTTGTTTCCAAAATCTAGGAATGATACGTTTGGCACAAGTGAGCATCAGTTGTAGGAGTTTTTTGCGATAAATACACTGCAAACTTGGGACTTGATTTAGTAAAATCATTGATGCTGAGAGAGAAAGCTGTGTGCTCAATGTAAAGTTAATGCAACGCTCAACTTGGGCCCAAAAAGTCGATAGTTTGTTGCAGGACCACCATATGTGAGAGAGTGTGCCTGTTTCACCACAACACCTCCAACAGCTGGAGTTAGCTCCCGGATAAATTTCATTTAATTTTTGGGGTGTGAGGTACCAACGTGAGATGATTTTATAATTAAGTTCAGTCAATGCAAGTGAGGTCGAAGAGGAGTGAGTCGTACGAAAACCTCGTAACCAAGCATCATTTGGGAGTTGTACCTGGAGCTCAGTTTCCCATGTAGAAGTATAGGAAGGTAATCTAATTGTATGTAATCCCCTTAAGAGCTTGTGTGTGATAGAGAGGTGAGATTTATGGAGATCCTTAGTAAGGCATAGTTTTTCGAAGGGATTGAGTGGACGGAGGCAATCGTTTTTGTGGGGGCCATTAACAATAGCTTGTCGGATTTGAAAATAAGAGAACCAGCTATGAAAAGGGGAACCTATTGAATCTCTCAGAACAGTTCTATCCTTTATTTGGGATGAATCTATAAGTAAGAATATAGGCATGTTTTTATACGATGCTTCCTCAGTTTCATATTTAAACTGGTGCTGGGTAAAAAAAAAGGGTATTATTCAGTAGTGGGGTCATTGGTGAGATTGGAGTAGAAAGAGTATTAGGGTGTTGGATAATAGAATCCCAGATAGCCAATGTGGCTTTAATACATTCACTAGCTTTAGTCAGGGGAGGTCGACAGGATTTAGGGAGCCAGCATATATCTCGCATTCCACTTTGTTTAAGTAAGGCTGCTTCAATTTGGATCCACACTTTGGAAGGAGGATTATGATTCCATGTGACTATGCGTGTCAGGTGTGTTGCCTTATGGTACTGTATTAAATTTGGAACGCTTAGGCCTCCCTCCTCTTTTCTCAAATACAAGGTGTTGCGAGACACTCTTGGCTTTTTATATGCCCAGATAAAGGATTCTAACATCCTCTGTTGGGTGCGTAGATAATGTCTCGGTATTATTATAGGGAGAGCTTGAAATGTATATAGATATTTAGGAATTATCATTATTTTTATTGTATTTATTTGGCCTGTCCAAGAAAGGTGACCCTGTTTATGCCATGTGTGCAATAAGGAGAAAACATTAGTTTGAAGTACCAAATAGTTTTTGTGGAACAGATCCTGAGGGTTTTTTGGGATATTCAATCCCAGGTATCTAAGCGTATTTGTGACTGAGAAGGGGGTTTTGTGTAAGATATAATCTATTTCTGCTGAGTTTATATGAAGAGGAATAATGCTGGACTTCTCCATGTTTATTGAATAGTTAGAAAATTGTTTATAAGTCTCCAGGACTTGTATCAAGGCTGGTAGGGAGGTTAACGGTGCTTGCAGAGTAAAGATAATATCGTCTGCAAAAAGAAGACATGTTTGCTGAATATTGCCAAATGTAATGCCTGTAATTTTTGGGTTATTTATAATCTGGATAGCTAAAATTTCTACCATAATGGTGAATAAGAGGGGGGACAGTGGGCACCCCTGCCGGGTGCCGTTAGATATTGGAAAAGTCTGTGAAATTGCGTCATTGACTTTAATAGAAGCTTGAGGGTTGTTATATAACGCTTGTACTCTGGATAAGAATTTGTCTGAGAGACCAAATTTTGACAGGGCCGACCACATAATATGCCAGTCAACTCTGTCAAAGGCCTTCTCAGCATCGGTGGAAAGAATCACCAGAGGGCTCATCAGATCGTGGGAAGTGTATAATGTATGAAGTAGCCTAGTGGTATTATATTTTGCTTCGCGACCCTTGATAAAACCAACCTGGTCCGGATGGATAACCTTCGGTAAAATATGACTGAGGCGGTTTGACAAAATCTTAGCATATATTTTAATATCGAAGTTTAATAAAGAAATCGGTCTGTAGTTACCCACAATGTCCCTAGGTTTATCTGGTTTTGGAATCACTGTTATCATGGCGTCTAAGAGGGACTGGGGGAACGCAAGGCCTTTATCTATAGACTGGAATAATTCATGTATGTGAGGGCCAATATTTCCAACTAATAACTGATAAAATTTGGTAGGAAGACCATCCGGACCGGGGGGACTATTTGGAAGGGATTTAATTGTATTTGCAATATCTGGTAGAGAAATGGGGGAATCCAACATAGTCAGATCCTCTTCAGGAATTGATGGAACATGTATTGAGTCTAGATACAATTTCAAGCTGTCACGTTTTTCCTGGTCGTTTGTATTTTTAATATTGTACAGTGAAGTATAGTATGTGACAAAGGTATTAATTATATCTTCATTTTTGGTGTACGTTGCTCCTGTAATATGTTTAATAGAATGGATATATGAGGTGAGTCTCTGCTTTTTCAAAAATCTGACCAGCATTCTTCCTGCCTTATTTGACTCTGCAAAAAATTTAGCTTTAGTTGCCATAGCACGCATATGTGCATTTTCGATTAAAAATTTATTAAGATTATCTCTAGCTTCTTTTACTTCTGTCAGCTTTTGCAGAGATTTCGGATCTTTTTTTGTGAGTTTTCACTATCTAGGAGAGTGCTGGACAGAGAATAAAACTGAGCAGATCTCTGTTTTTTAAGTTTTGCTGTTAGTTGTATAATGACACCCCTAATATAGCACTTGTAGGACTCCCAGTTATTTGCAGCATTTGTATCAGAGGAGATATTGAATGAAAAGTATTCATCTGTATATTTAATTAGTTGGTCAATGATTTCATTGTCTGTAAGAATGTATTAATTTAGTCTCCAATTCAGTCTGTGCCTGGGTTTATTGGTTCATTTAAAGATAGATTTAACTAAGCTGTGATCTGGCCATGAAGTATGTGAAATCTTTGAGTCAACAAAATTCGTCAGGAAAGCTTGGATACAAAATATATAGTCGAGTCTGGTATATGATCGTTGTGGGTGGGAGAAAAAGGTACAGTCTTTAGTGCAGGTGTGTACTATTCTCTAAGTATCAAACAGGTTGAGTGAATGAAGTGATGCATTATTGTTCTTAATCTGCAAGTATCTTAGATAAGAATGGCCTGTAGAATTATCTAGTGTGGGATCTGAAGGAAAATTAAAGTCCCCACCTAATAAGATGGGGCCCTTAGCTATGTCAAGTAACTTGTTCACGACTTTGCGGAAGAAGCAGGTCTGATTGGGGCATAAATGTTTGCAAGTGTAATGGGTTTGCCGTAATAAAGGCCTACGAAAATCAGGATCCTGCCCTCAGGGTCATTAAATTGCTGTAGTAAATTGAATGATGTGTTGCGTTTAAATAGGGTACAGACACCATTGTGTCTGGTTGGGCCTGAGCTAAAATAATGTTTGTCATAATATTTAGATAAGAGTGTTGGTTCATGGTTCCTCTTAAAGTGGGTTTCCTGGATCATTATGATATCTAGATTCTTTTTATGGAAGTCATGGAGGGCAATTGAGCACTTTTCATCTGATAAAAATCCTTTCACATTCTGGGTAGCAATGGTTATTGACCCTTCATACACACGGGTGGGCATTGTGGATGTCACAGATATATGTACTATCTAAGGGAGAGCAAGTTATAAGTGCAAGGGGGGAATTGGCATATAATGAAAGAGTAAGAGGTTGATGAGTTGGTATAGAAGATAAAAAGTTGGATCTGAAAAATTGTAATAATGTCAGAAGAGAAGTAACTGACTTAGGGTTGGTGGAGGCTTCTGGGCAAGCTGGGCATAGGCTTGCTAAAAAGTAGAAGAGGGGATATAGAAAATGGAAAGAAAAGGAGGAGAAGGAGAGAAGGAAGAAAAAAGAATAGCAAATGATATATATTAACATGTGGACCATTGTTAATCTAGGTGAAATATTTCAAATAACATAGTGCCTTGTAGTGAATATATAGAAGTATAAGGCAGTTTCATAACATAAAATAACCTTTCAACATTCAGAAACTCGGAGAAAAAGAGAGAGAAAAAACAAACAAAAAAAAGGCATGATTTTGCTAAAGATATTATAATCTTTTCTTAAATTATTTATGATACATCTAGGGACTAAATATGGAACTTATCGATAATTCTCTAGGGGAGTTCTGTATGTAGCCAATGCAAAATCTTTGACAGATTATCAGAGTATATAATAATGCCGTTTGATTAGCTACCAGGGAGGTGCCCAAATGTGTCGCCAGTATAGGCTAAACACAGTATAGGGGCGCGATCCGATATCGATCGCAGTTTGCGGCGCAAGCGAGGGAACCGGCGTCGCCCGCAGTTTTAGCTCGCAACTCGAGCTATCCCATATAAGTCGCCGTCAGATGCTAACGTGCCGTAAGTCTCACAAACCAGCGATGTCCAAAAATCTGCGTAAGTACAAATTTCTGGCGTCGCCAGTGACTTGCGGCACGTTAGAAACTGCCGGCGCCTATAAAACCTGACTAAAGTTTAAAACACCCGCACTGTCTAACACGCCTCCCTAACATAGCCCGCACTGTCTAACCCTCTATCCGCTATCCCCCCTCACTATCCTAACAATAAAAAAGCTATTAACCCCTAAACCGCCGCTCCTTTACCCCGCCGCAACCTAATAAATTTATTAACCCCTAAACCGCCGCTCCCGTACCCCGCCGCCAGCTATATTATATCTATAACCCCCTAAAGTGAGCCCCTAACACCGCCGCCATCTATATTAAAATTATTAACCCCTAATGTAAGCCCCTTACACCGGCGCCATCTCTATTAAAATGATTAACCCCTAATTTAATCTACCTACCCCGCCGCCAGCTATATTATCTATATTAACCCTAAGTATATTATAGTTAATATAGTTATTACATTATATATATTAACTATATTAACCCTAATTATATTAGGGTTAATATAGTTAATATAGTTACTATAGTATTTATATTAACTATATTAACTCTATCTAACCCTAACACCCCTAACTAAATTTATATTAAATTAATCTAATTCATTTATAAACTAAAATATTCCTATTTAAATCTAAATACTTACCTATAAAATAAACCCTAAGATAGCTACAATATAATTAATAATTACATTGTAGCTATGTTAGGGTTAATATTTATTTTACAGGTAAATTGTTAATTATTTTAACTAGGTATAATAGATATTAAATAGTTATTAACTATTTAATATCTACCTAGTTAAAATAATTACCCAATTACCTGTAAAATAAATCCTAACCTAAGTTACAAATACACCTACACTATCAATAAATTTAATAAACTACAAACATCTATCTAAAAATACAATTAAATTAACTAAACTAAATTACAAAAAAAAAAAAACACTAAATTACAAAAAATAAAAAAAAATGACAAGATATTTAAGCTAATTACACCTATTCTAAGCCCCCTAATAAAATAATAAACCCCCAAAATAAAAAAAATTCCCTGCCCTATTCTAAATTCAACAAATTTCAAAGCTCTTTACCTTACCAGCCCTTAAAAGGGCCTTTTGTGGGGCATGCCCCAAAGAATTCAGCTCTTTTGCATACAACAAATACAATACCCCCCCCCCATTACAACCCACCACCCACATACCCCTATTCTAAACCCACCCAAACCCCCCTTAAAAAAGCCTAACACTACCCCCCTGAAGATCTCCCTACCTTGTCTTCACCACACCGGGCCGAACTCCTGATCCGATCCGGGCGATGTCTTCCTCCAAGCGGCAAAGAAGAATTCTTCCTCCGGCGATGTCATCCTCCAAGCGGCAAAGAAGAATTCTTCCTCCGGCGACGTCTTCCTCCAAGCGGCAGCAAAGTCTTCATTCTTCCGGCGGCATCTTCAATCTTCTTTCTTCGCTCCGCCGCCGCGGAGCATCCATCCCGGCCGACTGCTGAACTTGGAATGAGGTACCTTTAAATGACGTCATCCAAGATGGCGTCCGCCGAATTCCGATTGGCTGATAGGATTCTATCAGCCAATCGGAATTAAGTTAAAAAAATCTGATTGGCTGATTGAATCAGCCAATCAGATTCAAGTTCAATCCGATTGGCTGATCCAATCAGCCAATCAGATTGAGCTCGCATTCTATTGGCTGATCGGAACAGCCAATAGAATGCGAGCTCAATCTGATTGGCTGATTGAGTGTTGATCTTGACAAAGGCTCCCTGGTGAGCTGAAACGCGTAGACTTGTCTATTATCCAGCCCTGCAGAAAGGAAAAAGACTACAGAGACATATTCACATTCACTCCCAGAACCGTCACGCCAGTAAGACTTGGAGGACCTGGCTATACGGTAGGAGTACAGATCAACCGTTTCTTCTACTAGTGTGCACACTAAGGATACCAAGAGAAGACCACCAGCACTTATTAAAGGTACTCTGAATGTATTTACAAAAGACTCACTAATTGCCGTTGAGGTGCTGAAGCACTGGTTTGCACCTGTGGAAGCTATTACAGCCATTGCCACCTAGGAGATTCTAAAGCCCTCACGGAAGAATGTTATAAAACAGCACTTATATGATCAAACTAACTTTGCTGCAAACAGACTCCCAATAGCGCTTTTATATATAAAGAACTGTGTTACTGCCATAAGAAGTTACTGCAATTGTTAACCAGTCTGGTTGTTTTTATAACAACACAATAGCTTTATTTAAGGCTTTTTTTCACAGTCAACATTGAGTATTAATGCACAGAGTTCCAAATATTGGTTTTTTGCTAACAGCTATACATAGTGGTTGGAAACTGTTCTAGAACCTTTTTCTGATTAGAGCGTTACATTTATTTGTTTAAAGTTTGCTCGAAAGTCTTTTAAGGACATTAGTAATTTTAAATTCTCATTTATTTTTCTATTCTTTTAGATTAATGGACACCGGTGTCACAGTATTTAAGTGATTTTATACTTATTTGAATATTCTGAATTTTTCTTTAATTATCAGGATTTTGTGTAATAAAATTTGTTATTTGATATTGAAACCTGCAGCACCTTGCATTTTTTAAGAATTTTTTAAGAATTTCCTAAGAAGTTCAAAGTCTGATAAAAAGTGGTTTGGGTTAGTCTAGAGAAATATATATTGAATTATTTTAATCATAAGGTCCAATTGTATTCATTCTGATTTATTGGGGATATGTATAACAGATATAGTTATTATTAGACTATTTAGATTCGATACCTACCCAGGTTTTTAGAAATTTATTTCAAAGTGCTAGATCGCCTCTTTTGGCGCCGCCTCCACCCCTTGTTTCTTTTAAATCTGAATAATACTTAAAGTAAGAGCTCGCTATTGCAAGTATTTTCACGATTATCTAATTGAGCTCAAAGAGCTAATGCAGCAATTTGACTATCAACAAAAGATTGGACATGTCTGCAGAGGAAGTTAAGGGCACCCCCAGATAAATATATCAAGGCCTACATGAATCTCGGGCTAAGTTACATGTAGGCCTATTCCAGCAACATTTATATGGGTAACATAAGCTTTCAATCAGAAATTCAAACAAAATTAGCATAACATAGTACAATAAATATTGAGATATAGTCTCTGTGGTACCTAGAAAGAAAATCAGATTAGTGAAAACAAAGGTATTGTGCTACTAAGATTTGACACCCTGTTATAGTTCCAGATGTAGATTTAAAACAAAACCTAGCAACAAACTTGGCAAAGGTTTCTGCAGAGATACAATACAAGAGGAAATCGATATAGGTGTAGAGCTTAAAGTAAAGGTCCTGGGTCTATATTGAAGATAGTGTCTGGGTATCTATTTAACAATTTTGTCAACCAAACCATGTCAACTCATACCATATAGTGTATACCAGTAGGTAATCAAGTGAAATCTTAATGAAGTTATGCGGGTTCACCTACTTAAGTGAAAAGAGATTTTGGGAGATCACTGCACACAATAGGGCCGGTCTTAGCAAAACAATATTAATATATGGGGCCGTAACAACTAGGTCACCAAACATATAACACAAACATGTCAAAAAGTAGCGAATAATCGAATACAGTCTCTTTGGTTTCTGAAAAAAAGAAATTTCAAATATGCATAGCACAGAAGTTAGTAACAATATCATATAGTTACGTGTCCCTTTTCAAGGAGGATCATCTTCAACACCAATGTTATTGGTTTGTCTTCTTTTATTCTGTGGTGCTGTGGTTTCCATCCAAGGTCGTCTCTGTGATTTAGGAGCTTCATGTCTAGTTGATGATGATTGTGGAGTTGATTCTTGTGATTCTGGCAATGATATTCCCAATTGTTGTCAAAATTGCTCAGCATCAGGTGGAAAAAGGCACTCAAATTTGTTCCCATTTTTAACAGCTATAACTGAGGTTGGAAACCCCCACCTATATGGAATCTTCAGAGCACGCAGGTGAGATATTAAAAAAGAGAAATCTCTCCTTTTTTGAAGCGTCCTTGCCGATAGGTCCTGAAACTTGTATTCGGTGGCCCTGGAACATGTTAGATGGTTGTTTTCTTGAATAATCGTAAATAGTTTCCCTGTGTTGAAAGTTCTGGAAATGAACAATGATATCCCGGGGAGGTAAGCCTTCAGATGGTTTAGGGCATAAGGATCTGTGGGCCCTGTCAAGTATAATGCCAGATAAAGTTCCTGAATTTCTCTTTATTAGATCTGTGAAAAAAGACTGTAGATAGACCTGAATCTCATTTCCCTGCACAGTTTCAGGAATTCCTCTGAATCGTAAGTTACTCCTCCTAGAGCGATTCTCTAGGTCGTCCAATTTGTCTTCTAAGTCTACCAAGCGATGATGATGCTGGAAAGCCTTAGAGGAGAAATTCCCAATTTTTTGGGATGACACCTATTCATGTTCCTCCAAAGTATCAACCCTATAGCACAGATCAGAAATGTCTTTTTTCAAGCCTGCACATTCACTCTTAATACAAGACTTAACCTGCTTTATAAGGGCTTCCATAGCGCCATATGTAATAATGTCGTCTTTTCACATTTCAATAGTTTTAGGCTGTAACTCCATTGCGGCATCTGTGGCCTCACATGAACTTTCATCCTGAGAAGTTGGCATTGTATCAGGGTCTTAGATTAGATTAGATTAGATTTTTGCTTATCAGCTTATTTGAAAAAAGAGCACATAGCTCTTTGGGCTGTTGGTGTTAATTTTTGAGATTTATCACTCCTGGTTAATTTCCTTTGTGACATATTGTAGGGATTTGGGGGAGTTACTAAATATGGCTATTATAAGAGAAAGTTCTGAATTGATATAGAAGTACACCGCTCCCTGGGGCTATTGTTCTCCCAGAGCAATCACGGGAAAAGGTAATGGATATGACCCACTGCTACCAGGAACAGTGGGAAAAGGAATAAGATGGTGTCTTGTTACATAGTGCAAGGTAAAGTCTAGCAAGAAAAAGTAGGAAGGGAAAATATACCTTCAGTGTAAATTCTGTTAATTACTTCGTTGCTGCCTCACAGCTCAAATACATATATGCAAGAAAGTTTCAGATCACTGCTCATTCTGAAGTTTTAGTGAATAGCTGTTAGGGCACCCAGGTCAAAATATATCCCCATAAAGCATTGTCACTGCTCAAAGTTATAAAGCTCACCTTTATTTTCTTTAAGGACTGGTCCGGTCCAGCTTGCGGTTCAATTTAAATAGGCATCCATGCGACCGCGTGGCTACAATAATCCATGACGCAGTGTGAAATGACCTCGTGGGCTTACCAGGTGCGGACCCAGTGTCGCCAGCAAAATCAGGTGAAACCGAACCAAAGTTACATCGGGTGTTCCGCAAGTGTTCCGGAGCTCAAGTGAAGGTCCTGTACCTCAATAGCTCCAGGCTTTCAACAGTTATGCGCCTTTATGCCCAGCTCGCATGAAGAGCTTCAGTGATGTGCGGCCATCTTGGTCAGCCCTTCTCTGAACTTTTTATAGGTCTGCAATGTCTTTTTTTTAGATTAGTCCCCAGAACTGAACTCCATACTCAAGTTGAGGTCTTACCAAGGATTTATATAGTGACAGAATTATGCTTTCCTTCCTTGCATCAATGCCTCTTTTAATACATGCTAGTATCTTATATGCCTTAGAAGCTACTGCCATGCATTGTGCACCCATCTTTAGCTTGTTATCTATTACTACTCCCAAATCCCTTTCCTACTCTGTTTGGCTAAGTCTAGTCCCATATAAATAATACATTGTCTGCTTATTTTTACTCCGAAAATGTAGAACCTTGCATTTTACCGTATTAAATCTAATTTTCAATTTAACTGCCCATGCTTCTAATTTTTGCAGATCCCCTTGTAACACAAGTTCATCCTGCTGTGACCTAATGACCTTACACAACTTTGTATCATCTGCGAATACAGAGATGTTGCTACTTAATCCTTGCTCCAAGTCATTCCTGTCATTTATTCCATTATTTATCCATGAGCTAAAATGTTCAGCTATTCAGTCTCTTCATTTTGTACATTATTCTCTCATGTGGCACTGCATCAAACACCTTTGCAAAATCTAAGTATATCACATCAACTGATTCCCCTTTATCTATATTTTTACTTTCTTGTAGAATCTAATTCAATTAGTTTGACATGATCTGTTTATCATAAAACCATGCTGATTTGAACTCATAATCTTGTTTATAAGAATATACTCATCAATATAATCCCTTATAATCCCTTCAAGTATCTTCCCCACTATTGATGTCAGACTAACTGGTCTATAGCTTCCTGGATCAGCCCTGCTTCCCTTATTGAAGAGTGGCACCACATCAGCCTTACGCCAGTCCTAGGGTACTATGCCTGATGATAATGAGTCTTGAAAAATTAAGAGTAGAGGTTTAGCTGGAACAGTACTAAATTTCTGTAAAACCCTTGGGTGTATTCCATCTGGGCCTGGAATTTTATTTACCTTAAAGAGATAGTAAACACCAACGGCTAGATGTAGAGTTTTGTCGGTAACGACCCGCGTAGCTAACGCTGGCTTTTTTCTGGCCGCACCTTTTAAATAACTCTGGTATTGAGAGTCCACAGAATGGCTGCGTTAGGCTCCAAAAAAGGAGCGTAGAGCATATTTAACGCAACTTCAACTCTCGATACCAGAGTTGCTTACGGACGCGGCCAGCCTCAAAAACGTGCTCGTGCACGATTCCCCCATAGGAAACAATGGGGCTGTTTGAGCTGAAAAAAAAACTAACACCTGCAAAAAAGCAGCGTTCAGCTCCTAACGCAGCCCCATTGTTTCTATGGGGAAACACTTCCTACGTCTGCACCTAACACCCTAACATGTACCCCGAGTCTAAACACCCCTAACCTTACACTTATTAACCCCTATTCTGCCGCCCCCGCTATCGCTGACCCCTGCATATTATTATTAGCCCCTAATCTGCCACTCCGTAAACCGCCGCTACTTACATTATCCCTATGTACCCCTAATCTGCTGTCCCTAACACCGCCGACCCCTATATTATATTAATTAACCCCTAATCTGCCCCCCACAACGTCGCCTCCACCTGCCTACACTTATTAACCCCTAATCTGCCGAGCGGACCGCACCGCTATTATAATAAAATTATTAACCCCTAATCCGCCTCACTAACCCTATAATAAATAGTATTAACCCCTAATCTGCCCTCCCTAACATCGCCGACACCTAACTTCAAACATTAACCCCTAATCTGCCGACTGGAGCTCACCGCTATTCTAATAAATGTATTAACCCCTAAAGCTAAGTCTAACCCTAACACCCCCCTAACTTAAATATTATTTAAATCTAACGAAATAAATTAACTCTTATTAAATAAATTATTCCTATTTAAAACTAAATACTTACCTGTAAAATAAACCCTAATATAGCTACAATATAAATTATAATTATGTTATAGCTATTTTAGGATTTATATTTATTTTACAGGTAACTTTGTATTTATTTTAACCAGCTACAATAGCTATTAAATAGTTAAGAACTATTTAATAGCTAAAATAGTTAAAATAATTACAAAATTACCTGTAAAATAAATCCTAACCTAAGTTACAATTAAACCTAACACTACACTATCAATACATTAATTAAATACAATACCTACAAATAAATACAATGAAATAAACTAACTAAAGTACAAAAAATAAAAAAGAACTAAGTTACAAAAAATAAATTTTTTTTTACAAACATCAGAAAAATATTACAACAATTTTAAACTAATTACACCTACTCTAAGCCCCCTAATAAAATAACAAAGACCCCCAAAATAAAAAAAATGCCCTACCCTATTCTAAATTACTAAAGTTCAAAGCTCTTTTACCTTATCAGCCCT
This sequence comes from Bombina bombina, assembly GCF_027579735.1. Taxonomy (NCBI): domain Eukaryota; kingdom Metazoa; phylum Chordata; class Amphibia; order Anura; family Bombinatoridae; genus Bombina; species Bombina bombina. The sequence continues at coordinate 848,656,749 of NC_069503.1, forward strand.
GAACAGGGCCCTTTGCGGGGCATGCCCCAAAGAATTCAGCTCTTTTGTCTGTAAAAAAACACATACAATACCCCCCCCCAACATTACAACCCACCACCCACATACCCCTAATCTAACCCAAACCCCCCTTAAATAAACCTAACACTAAGCCCCTGAAGATCTTCCTACCTTATCTTCACCATACCAGGTTCACCGATCGATCCAGAAGAGCTCCTCCGATGTCCTGATCCAAGCCCAAGCAGGGGGCTGAAGATGTCCATGATCCGGCTGAAGTCATCATCCAAGCGGGAGCTGAAGAGGTCCATGATCCGGCTGAAGTCATCATCAAAGCGGGAGCTGAAGAGGTCCATGATCCGGCTGAAGTCTTCTATCAACGGCATCTTCAATCTTCTTTCTTCCGGATCCATCTTGCAGACCTCCGAAGCGGAACATCCTGCTGGCCCGACGGACTACCGACGAATGAAGGCTCCTTTAAGGGACGTCATCCAAGATGGCGTCCCTCAAATTCCGATTGGCTGATAGAATCCTATCAGCCAATCGGAATTAAGGTAGGAAAATTCTGATTGGCTGATGGAATCAGCCAATCAGAATCAAGTTCAATCCGTTTGGCTGATCGGATCAGCCAATCAGATTGAGCTCGCATTCTATTGGCTGTTGCAATCATCTTGGATGACGTCCCTTAAAGGAGCCTTCATTCGTCGGTAGTCCGTCGGGCCAGCAGGACGTTCCCGCGTCGGAGGTCTGCAAGATGGATCCGGAAGAAAGAAGATTGAAGATGCCGTTGATAGAAGACTTCAGCCGGATCATGGACCTCTTCAGCTCCCGCTTGGATGATGACTTCAGCCGGATCATGGACATCTTCAGCCCCCTGCTTGGGCTTGGATCAGGACATTGGAGGAGCTCTTCTGGATCGATCGGTGAACCTGGTATGGTGAAGATAAGGTAGGAAGATCTTCAGGGACTTAGTGTTAGGTTTATTTAAGGGGGGTTTGGGTTAGATTAGGGGTATGTGGGTGGTGGGTTGTAATGTTGGGGGGGGGTATTGTATGTGTTTTTTTTACAGGCAAAAGAGCTGAATTCTTTGGGGCATGCCCCGCAAAGGGCCCTGTTCAGGGCTGGTAAGGTATAAGAGCTTTGAACTTTTGTAATTTAGAATAGGGTAGGGCATTTTTTTTATTTTGGGGGTCTTTGTTATTTTATTAGGGGGCTTAGAGTAGGTGTAATTAGTTTAAAATTGTTGTAATATTTTTCTGATGTTTGTAAATATTTTTTTATTTTTTGTAACTTAGTTCTTTTTTATTTTTTGTACTTTAGTAAGTTTATTTCATTGTATTTATTTGTAGGTATTGTATTTAATTAATGTATTGATAGTGTAGTGTTAGGTTTAATTGTAACTTAGGTTAGGATTTATTTTACAGGTAATTTTGTAATTATTTTAACTATTTTAGCTATTAAATAGTTCTTAACTATTTAATAGCTATTGTAGCTGGTTAAAATAAATACAAAGTTACCTGTAAAATAAATATAAATCCTAAAATAGCTATAATATAATTATAATTTATATTGTAGCTATATTAGGATTTATTTTACAGGTAAGTATTTAGCTTTAAATAGGAATAATTTATTTAATAAGAGTTAATTTATTTCGTTAGATTTAAATTATATTTAAGTTAGGGGGTGTTAGTGTTAGGGTTAGACTTAGCTTTAGGGGTTAATACATTTATTAGAATAGCGGTGAGCTCCAGTCGGCAGATTAGGGGTTAATGTTTGAAGTTAGGTGTCGGCGATGTTAGGGAGGGCAGATTAGGGGTTAATACTATTTATTATAGGGTTATTGAGGCGGGAGTGAGGCGGATTAGGGGTTAATAACTTTATTATAGTAGCGGTGCGGTCCGCTCGGCAGATTAGGGGTTAATAAGTGTAGGCAGGTGGAGGCGACGTTGAGGGGGGCAGATTAGGGGTTAATAAATATAATATAGGGGTCGGCGGTGTTAGGGGCAGCAGATTAGGGGTATATAAGTATAACGTAGGTGGCGGTCGGCAGATTAGGGGTTAAAAAAATTTAATCGAGTGGCGGCGATGTGTGGGGACCTCGGTTTAGGGGTACATAGGTAGTTTATGGGTGTTAGTGTACTTTAGAGCACAGTAGTTAAGAGCTTTATAAACCGGCGTTAGCCCAGAAAGCTCTTAACTACTGACTTTTTTCTGCGGCTGGAGTTTTGTCGTTAGAATTCTAACGCTCACTTCAGCCACGACTCTAAATACCGGAGTTAGATAGATCCCATTGAAAAGATAGGATACGCAATTGTCGTAAGGGGATCTGCGGTATGGAAAAGTCGCGGCTGAAAAGTGAGCGTTAGACCCTTTCCTGACTGACTCCAAATACCGGCGGTAGCCTAAAACCAGCGTTAGGAGCCTCGAACGCTGGTTTTCACGGCTACCGCCAAACTCCAAATCTAGGCCCAAAAATGCTATTGTTTAGAAAGACAGATAATCCCTTTATTTACCATTGCACAGTTTTGCATAACCAACACTGTTATAGAAATATACTTTTTACCTCTGTGATTACCTTGTATCTAAGCTTCTGCATACTGCCTCCTTATCTCAGATATTTTGACAGACTTGCATTTCAGGCAATTAGTGCTGACTCTTAAATAACATGAGCACAATGTTATTTGTATGAAATACATGAACTAACACCCTCTAGCTGTGAACAACTATCAAATGCATTCAGATAAGAAGCGGCCTTCAAGGGCTTAGAAATTAGCATATGAGCCTACCTACATTTAGATTTCAACTAAGAATACCAAGAGAACAAAGCAAATTTGATGATATAAGTAAATTATAAATTTGTTTAAAAGTACATGCCCTATATGAATCATGAAAGTTTAATTTGGACTTTACTATCCCTTTAATATTATCCAGTCTCCTGAATTCCTCTAGACATAACCCAGTTAATGGTATGGGCTTATATGTTTGTTTCAAAGTATCCTCCATTGGTTCCTCTCTTGTGTATACTGAAAAAATAATTGGTTTACTACCTCAGCCTTCTTTTTCAAAAGTGTTTTTATTAAGGCAAAAAAAAGAAACAAAGATAACGATCAAGGAATGAAGGGTAACATCTCCATACCAATAGTACAAATCAATAGTCTCATACAGTAATACAACATTAAGCAAAACGTTAATTGAGGCAAAGTATCACCCTTCATCTAAGCCTCTTTTTGTAATGTTTAAACACTCAGGCGTCTTCAATATATGAGAGATCCGCTTATGGGATCTGGTGACTGGGGCCAATCTGAAGACATCTTCAAGAATTTGGAGAGTCCTCATCATATGCTAGCTTGTTTTTTGGTATGAATTCATAGTGTCCCCTAACCAAGCAGGTCCAATCAAGTGACCAGTGACTGCATTAAACCATTGAGGACATGATGATGAAGTTAATAATAAAAGGACCAGTTTCAGTGTATATAAATTATAGGCAAACTTTGAGTTAAACAGATATACACACAAATGAAAGTACAAAAATGGTATCAAGATTACTCTACCAGCTGGTATCGGTGATGTACCAGAACAGGTCTCAGTTGCCACTATAAGCATAAATTGACATTCGTACTGAACATTGATAGAAACGTGAACATTAGCAAAACCATAGTTACAAATAAACTTTGATAAGCCAAAATACACTAAACAAAGGAGAATATCCTGTATTAGGGCCCGAGGAACCTTTTCACATGAATGCAGGGGAAAACTTAGCCCTAAGTCTTCGGTTTAGGTAGAGACTGCTTAACTCTACCAGAGAGGAGTGCGGAGGAGAAAGTATTCATCCCTACCGCACAAGAGTGGCAGGGGTCGGAAGATAGACCAGTAATAACTTATCCTAATATTGCTGGTTAGCATACTTAACAGATATACAAGCTCTGGTATTAAGGATAGAATAAGAAAGAGGATTGGGATACAGCCAGATCCCAAGGGATCACATGATGCATGGTAATCTATCCGCGGTGCGTATTAATAGTAATAGAGAAGTGTATATTTTGACCATAATTTGATAAAGCGAAAACCCAGATGTTAAAATTTACTTATTGTCTGGTATAGGGTACTATAGTGGGGGTAATGTCTACTTAATTTACTACTAGGGACATAGGATTAAACATTAACAGTGCCTAGCAGATGTGCATAAATCCAGTCAGTCAAATAACAACATCATGTGAAGCAATATGCACAGAAAAAAATGGCAATATGAATAGTTAGGCATAATACATCCTAGTCACCCAGCCAAAGGGCTGCAGCATAATGTGAAGCTGTAGTCTTATAGGAGTAGCAGCCATCAGCCCCTTAAATGGATCAGACACATGAGCTACAGTAATATACACCTTATAAATAGGTAAATGGCCATCGGGACCAGATCACAAAATATAGGGAGATGCTAGTGTAGGGGTCAGCTGGGGATGCAGGATGCACATCCCCTGGTTATAGAGCAGTAGAAAGCAATTGTCATTTCAAGCCCCCTTTGCGCAGAGTATGCTATTATACTATTCAAAACACACTAAAATGGTGGTATTTTAGAATAAACAACCCATAACAGTCACACAGTAAACATAAAGAAAACGGAAGGAATACACCATACACTGTACCAGGAGAACAGGAGGACACAAAATGTTCATTAAACATCTATATTGTGAGTCTATTCATATATATCCACCCTTTACGATGCACATGTAAAGCAAAGGTTTCCCAATAAACAAGTAGCTGTCGCAATCCTCTGCATCAGGGTGATAAAAAAAAAAAAAAAAAACAGTCTCACAGTGTCTCTCTGTATCAGCGTTCTGGATCCCAGGGATCAGCACAACTACCCCACACCAACCCTCTTGGGTATGATGGCCATGATCGTGAGGCAGACACTAATATAGTTCATACTGTACTGAGTGTGCACGGAGGCGACCGCTGCATATGAGGTGTTGGTGATTAGAGAGGTGCGCTGCAGGCCTCTCGTCGCCTCCATACACACCCCAGGCAAGTCCAGGCAGCATTTCAGGGAACCCATCATACCTCCCCAGCTGACCATCCAGGTATCTCTCCAGGCATCTTCCCCCCCAGAGCTAACTTTCCGCCAGACATCACGCGGTCCAGTGGACTCACTGCCGCTGCCGGGCTACATCTCCGAAGGGACGGATCAGCGGGGGGTTGCAACTCGCACGGCTGCTCTCGAGGGTTCATGAGCTCCCCTCTCCCCCCTTCATCTGTTGTCGGTACATGAGTGGGTGCGTGGGAAACAGGTCCTGTAGGGATCGTCTTTAGAGTCGGTGTTGCGCCTGCTACTTTTCTGCTCCTCAAGTCGTCTCTCACTTTATTCACCGTCTCAATCATGCTGTCTATTCTTTTGCAGAATGTCTTCTCAAGTTCCTCCATGTAGGTCTGTAACACAGTATAAATCTCCTCCATGATAAAGGATCTATCGTAATGTGCCGCTCAGAGTCCACTTATCCTCCGCAGTATATTTAGAGATGCGTGTTTCTTCTGTAGTAGGCCGCAGCCGCGGTCTTTCCTACTATTTTATCAGTGGTGTTTAGGAGGAGATTGCTATGAGACACTTTACAGTCTTGTGGGTGTTATTGCTAGTATCCTGGAACTCTCCCGGCCACTTAGTAATAATTTTCAAGCTTTCCTATTTAGTTTAAATATCATTTTTCTGTCAGTTTTAGCAGAGCTCTGATTCTGTGCAACTGTCCTGAACTGCAGTTGGCTCCGCCCCCTTACCTCAGCCTTCTCAATGTCACTGTTAATCATGCTACCCTCAACACATTTTAATGTACCTATATTGTCTCTTAGATTTGTTGCCATTTATGTACTTAACTTAAAAAAACTTTTTTGCAATTAATATGTCACTTTCAATTTTGGCTAATTTGATTGCTTTTTTACATGCTTTGTTACAAACCTTATAAATTTAGTACATTGAGTCTGTACTATTTTCTTTTAATAATTTAAATGCCCTACATTGTTTACTAATTTCTCCTTATACATTTTTATTTAGCCACATTGGCTTGGATTTATTTATTTTACTTTTATAACCTTATGGTACGTGTTGATATGTATATTTATTTAACAAAGTTTTAAATGTTATCCATTTATCCTCTGTATTTTTATTAGAGAATACTTTGTCCCAATTTATGTTATTTAATGATTTCCTTTAATTATTGAATTTTGCTTTCTTAAAATTAAAAGTATTAGTAAACCTTTAAGAAAGTGATTTCAAATGTGACCATTTTATGATCACTATCACCCAAATGTTCTTTGACATCTATGTTTGATATTATATCTGTATTGTCTGATAGCACTAAATCCAATATAGCTTTATTCCTAGTTGGCTCCTCTATAATTGTGATAAGAAGTTTAAAAATCTATCACCCTTCGCTAAATTACTGGTTTCATTTACAGCACTGTTATTATTAGCAGCCTTTCCTATTTTCATTAGTAGTTGAGTTTCCTCCATATCAGTAATGTTGAGGGGCTTGTACCATGTTCCTAGTAATATTTTTTTTAGGATCCCCCCCCCCACACTCCTTATTTCAACCCACAGGGTCTCTACATTATCACCGGTATTATCATAAATATCTTCCCTTATTGTAGGTTTAAGGATAAGTTTAATATACATGCAGATTCCTTCACCCCTTTTATTACTCCTGTCCCTCCTAAATAAAGCCTCTAAATTAACTGAACAGTCATGTGAATCATCCCACCAAGTTTCAGTTATACTGATAATATCATAGTCCTCTTCTGAAACTAAGAGCTCCAGCTCCCCCATTTTACCCGTCATGCTTCTTGCATTTGCTGTCATACATTTAATTTTCATGTCCTTTCTGCTGCTACTTGGTGCGCTTTCCTCCAAACTTTCTAATGTGACATTTCCTAAGTCATCTCTTCTTGAGATATTCTAGGTATGACATATTCACAGACTGATCTTTCTGTTCTATTATGCTATCATGCTCCTACCCCTCTGCCTTCAATCCCTCCAAGCAAATCTACTTTTCAGCTCATATGTTCTATGTATTCTAAACCTAAACATATTGTTTCCGCTCGTAATGCCTGCTCGTAATTCTGGTGCCCAATATCACTTTCCATTACCTCTGAGCAAAAGACTTTGACATGCACTTAAAGCAGAAATTGGACTCAATTCAAAATGAAATAAGATCACACCACAAAAAAAATTGTACTCTGAACAAATTATCTCACATAACCAAGAAATTATTTTGAGCCTATTACAGAAAATGTTTTTATGCCTTTTTCATGCCTGTCATCTCACTATCTGTTCCCCTTGATCATATTCCCTCTGATTGTTAAACTTCCTTTCACCTACTCTTATATCTATTATTTTCCTTAATTCCAGGTGAATTTGTGATACAGCTCTCTTGGGGTCATCATTTGGCATATCTTCTTCCACTATGGCACTCTCTGTTGAGGTGCCTCAGGGCCTAGTTCTAGATCCCCATTTTGGTACAATCTATGCATCATCTCTAGGTTCCTTAATCAAGTCATGTGGGTTTCAGTATCATCTGTGTTCCCATCATATCCACTTCCTTGCTCACTCCTGTTACCAAACTGCTTATCTAGTATCTCATCCTGAATGGCCTGTCATTACTTGAAGATAAACAACTCTTCAATTGAGCTCTTTATACAGTATTTCCCTCCTTCTTACAATTTCCTTGGTCCTCAAAGCTCAGTTACTGTGGATTACTAAGCACTTCAACCACTCAGGCTAATGCCTTGCGTCACATTTAACCCAAAACTGTGTTTTTCTCACCATATTAAGTCCTAAGTTAATTTCTCCTTTCCCCCCAAATATATCTAAACAAATGTGTCAGTTTCTCACGCAAGATACAGTTAAGATTCTATTTCTCTTACTTTTTATTTCTCATCTTAACAATTGCAATTCTATCCTTTCTGTTTTCCATAGCTACTGCCAGTCCCCACTGCATTCCATAATAAATGCCTCTGTCAGACTTATCTTCCTTGCACATCACATCTACTACACCTCTCTTCCATTCCCTCCACTGGCTTCCCTTAGCAAGAATAAAGTTCAACAATTTTGGTTTTGTGGTCCCTTTAAAAACAAATTAAAAAAAAAGATTGAATAGTGGAGAAAATGAGGGATGTCTATGTAAGAGCGAAAGAAAACCAATATGGTTTTCAAGAGAAGTAGCACATGCAGTTAAGACAAACAAGACAGTCTATAAAAAAGATAAGGAAAAATGGAGAACCCAAAGATAAGAAAGCAGTTAATGAGAAAGCCTAAAGCTGATACAGAAGAGAAAATAGCACAATCTGTAAAAAAAACTGTGACAAAACCTTCTTTAGATATATCAGTGAACAGAGAAAAGCTAATGGAGGTAGAGGGTTGTGTTCAGAGCGCCTCAATCAAAGCAAGGTGGCTGAGAATCTTAGAGAAAAACTAACGGAGGGATAGTAAGACTGATGATAGAGTAGTGGAAGGAGACAAACAAATAGCAAACTGTCTAAATGATTACTTTTGTTCAGTTTTTACAACAGATTGTAAAGATAGTGAGATTCTATTAAGGGATGGGACTTTAAATGATAATGTGAGTAGTACTTTTCTTTTTACAGAGGAAGCTATTTCAAGTGCTTTATAAAAAATAAAAGTAAATAAGTCTGTGGGTCCAGATAATATTCATCCAAGGGTTCTAAGAGAACTGTGATCCGTTATATCTACTCCATTAGCCAATTTAGTTAATCAGTCACTGTTAACAGGAGTTGTTCCAAAAGATTGAAAATTGCCAATGTAGGGTAGTAGGGAAAATTCTGCTAACTATAGGCCAGTCAGTTTGACCTCAATTGCAGGGAAAATTAATAGAAACCCTTTTAAAGGAAATACTTTTGTCTTACCTTCAGACAAACAACTTAGAAGACAAAGGACAATATGGTTTCACTGCTGGAAGATCATGTCAGACTTATCTAATTGATTTCTTTGACCATGTAACTAAATTAATATACCAGGGAGGAGCCCTAGATGTTGCATATCTAGGTTTTAGCAAAGCATTTGACATTGTCCCAAACAACAAATTTATTCCCAAAATGTATTGCCTTGGAGTAGATGCTAAGATTGTTAAGTGGGTAGAATGCTGGCTTAAGGATAGAAGGCAGAGGGTTTTAATTAATATAGTACATTCAAATGAGGGGTCAGTTACTAGTGGTGTTCCCTAAGGGTCAGTTATTAGGCTTGTTTTGTTTAACATGTTCATAAGTGATAGTGGAAGTGGGCTTCAGGGGAAGGTTTGCTTGTTTGCTGATGATAAAAAAAAATTGTAACAGAGTTGATGTTCCAGGAGGGGTTGATCAAATCAACAGTGATATTAAAGTGTTGCTGTACCTACCAAAGTCAATTTCTCAGTGATTGCACTAACTGGAGCACTAGACCGGACAGTTTATGAGGTGAGGTGACAGTCTTGTAACAACAACCCTAACCCCCCCCCCCCGGTACAGCAAGTATATCTAACTGCTTATACAAAATGGAAGAGAACCAAGAGATGGATAATAGATTCAACAACCTTAGACTGGCCTTAAAAAGTGGTTTTACGGTAGAGGAAATTAGACATTCAGCTAACCTGCTATCAGATATCAACTTTCAGCCTGCCGACCTATCAGATGCTCTGCAGCCATTTACTTTGCAAGCAGAAAAGCCAAAAGGATCCTTAAAAAACTACCACAAGGGACAACAGCTTTAACATTTCATCATCCTCCGATGGATTACCATCGCCAGACAGTCCTAATATAGAATCCAAACAAGAAGAACATTTCCCAAGATCTGACGGAAAGCCGCTCCTAGCATTGCAGACACTGACGCTGTCATTCCACATCATGCTCCCTCACGGGAAAGCGAAAATTCATAGCCCACCTCTGGCTTTTCATCAGGAAGGAACATCTGACTTCCACAATCGAGTTCCAGAGCCTTTGCCTCTTTCTTCATCTAAGGCTCCAGCGATGTTGGAGCTGCTAGGCAATAGGCTGATGGCTTCGCTCATAATCTCTGCAGGGGACACTCTCACATCTCCAGATAAATTTGGCTCCGAAATTCATGCGAGTTATACACCGCAGAGTTCCTTATGGGCTCAGAACTGGAATAGGCTGACCATTAGAGAATGTGTGAACTGATTCCCCTGTATGTTTTATTATCTTTTTTGGGGGGTCACAATGGCTCAGTGTCATTTTCAGAGATGATCTTAACTGGACTCTAGCCTTGGGACTTTATTATGTTATAATCAGACTGCTGCATACTGCTCTCATATAGTTAACATAATAACCATATTTTAGCAATGTTTCTAGAGATATGATAAATGGCTTTGTTCCCTACTTAGTGCTACCTTTATATCTCCTTGTGTCCCATTACTACTTAATCTCTTGTTAACACCATAAAGTTGGTTCTTTGTATAGCGATAGTTATTTTTCTCTTCATAGTCAACTTTGCACATAGAGCCCACTGTCCCAATAATTCACAGATAACCCAAACTTGGTTTAACAAATCATTACACACAGCAGTAGCTGTATTTCAACTAGGATAAGGTTTCTGAACATGGGAGCTCTCACTATACCAATTGTTTCTATGTGTTCTGTTTGCCATGTTAATGTTTGGGTAGAATTTGTGAACTGAAAGCAGTGTATGATTTGTGGTTGGGGTCATGGTCACACTGTGTCCTTCTCAGAGTTGACTTTCATTGGGCTCTAGCTGTGGGTCTCTTTTTGTCTTAAAAATTAGATTGCCGCATGACCTAACATTTTGTGCCCACATAGTTATCATAATAGCCCTACTTTCAGATTGAGTGTATTGTTATGATAAATTCCGCTATTGCCAACCTTATGCTACCTACTATTCTCCGTGGGTCTTAATATCACTAAATCTCCTGTTAACATCATAAAGTTAGTCTTGTGTATAGTGATAAAGTTATTTTTATCTTCATAGCTAATTCTACCCATAGAGCCCACTGCTCCAGTAATCTACAGATACTGTCAACCTTCCTCATTATATCCTATTAAAGGCTAGAATATAATTTATCCAGTATAAGTCCACTTGGTTTCCACAGATCATTCCCTCCACCAGCATCTGTTTATTAATTAGGACACGGTTTCTAAACATGGGAGATCTCACTATACTAACTACTCACTATGTGTTCCGTTTAATATGATGACAGCAAGAACTGCTGGTGCAATGATAAATGATGACAGCGTATGCTGTTGGCATTTATCAATGTGCAGCGGACATAGTTTGCTATAGTGGATCATGTCTTTCCGCAAAATGATGAATGGACACCTATGCCCTAAATATGTATAGTTTAGAGGAGAGAAGAGAAAGAGGTGACATGATAGAAACCTTCAAATATATGAAGGGACTTAATAAAGTGAAAGCTGAAAGCATTTTCCACAAAAACAAAAACAAATGCCAAAACAAGGGGTAACAGTCTAAAGTTATAATGCAGCAGATTCAGGTGAAAATTTGAGGAAGCATTTTTTTACAGAAAGGGTGGTGGATTCATAGAATAAACTTCAAGTTGAGGTAAACAAAAAGGGGCCTATTTAAGAAAGTGCGAGTGGACATGATCCGATATTGCGGATCATGTCCGCTGCACATAGATAAATGCCGACAGCACACGCTTTCGGCATTTATCATTGCACTAGCAGTTCTTGTGAACTGCTGGTGTAATACCGCCCCCTGCAGATTCGTGGGCCAATCGGCTGCTAGCAGGGGAGTGTCAATCAACCTGATCATATTGGATCGGGTTGATTTCCGGCGATGTCTGTCTGCCGCCTCAGAGCAGGCGGACAGGTTATGGAGCAGTGGTCTTTAGACCGCTGCTTCATAACTTGTGTTTCTGGCAAGCCTAAAGGCTTGCCAGAAACACAGGACATCAATCTCCATACAGAGCTTGATAAATAGACCCCAAAGACTGTAAAAGAATTAAAAAATACCTGGGACATGCATAAGGCTATCCTTAGTAAAAAGTAACATCCTATGGGTAGACTTGATGGGCCCTTTTGCTTCTTATCTACCATCAAATTCTATGTTTCTCTGTTGCTATAAAAAATGGTTCTAAGAGAAAGAATGGAAATAAGAAGGGTTTGGAGAGTTTTGCAAAATAAAGACGTTGAAAAAGGACATTAATGTCTGACAGAAGGTTCCGATTCTGCATATCTTAAGAATTTATTCTTATATACTTTTTTTAAATGTGTTTCCTTATTTGTGAATTAAATGTAACTCCCTGAACAAACACCACAAAGTGCACTTACTTTTGATTTTAGTGCTACCCATCAAAGCAGGAGATATCTCATGTGATACCAGCAGTACAGGGAGTGCAGAATTATTAGGCAAATGAGTATTTTGACCACATCATCCTCTTTATGCATGTTGTCTTACTCCAAGCTGTATAGGCTTGAAAGCCTACTACCAATTAAGCATATTAGGTGATGTGCATCTCTGTAATGAGAAGGGGTGTGATCTAATGACATCAACACCCTATATCAGGTGTGCATAATTATTAGGCAACTTCCTTTCCTTTGGCAAAATGGGTCAAAAGAAGGACTTGACAGGCTCAGAAAAGTCAAAAATAGTGAGATATCTTGCAGAGGGATGCAGCACTCTTAAAATTGCAAAGCTTCTGAAGCGTGATCATCGAACAATCAAGCGTTTCATTCAAAATAGTCAACAGGGTCGCAAGAAGCGTGTGGAAAAACCAAGGCGCAAAATAACTGCCCATGAACTGAGAAAAGTCAAGCGTGCAGCTGCCAAGATGCCACTTGCCACCAGTTTGGCCATATTTCAGAGCTGCAACATCACTGGAGTGCCCAAAAGCACAAGGTGTGCAATACTCAGAGACATGCCAAGGTAAGAAAGGCTGAAAGACGACCACCACTGAACAAGACACACAAGCTGAAACGTCAAGACTGGGCCAAGAAATATCTCAAGACTGATTTTTCTAAGGTTTTATGGACTGATGAAATGAGAGTGAGTCTTGATGGGCCAGATGGATGGGCCCGTGGCTGGATTGGTAAAGGGCAGAGAGCTCCAGTCCGACTCAGACGCCAGCAAGGTGGAGGTGGAGTACTGGTTTGGGCTGGTATCAAAGATGATCTTGTGTGGCCTTTTCGGGTTGAGGATGGAGTCAAGCTCAACTCCCAGTCCTACTGCCAGTTTCTGGAAGACACCTTCTTCAAGCAGTGGTACAGGAAGAAGTCTGCATCCTTCAAGAAAAACATGATTTTCATGCAGGACAATGCTCCATCACACGCGTCCAAGTACTCCACAGCGTGGCTGGCAAGAAAGGGTATAAAAGAAGAAAATCTAATGACATGGCCTCCTTGTTCACCTGATCTGAACCCCATTGAGAACCTGTGGTCCATCATCAAATGTGAGATTTACAAGGAGGGAAAACAGTACACCTCTCTGAACAGTGTCTGGGAGGCTGTGGTTGCTGCTGCACGCAATGTTGATGGTGAACAGATCAAAACACTGACAGAATACATGGATGGCAGGCTTTTGAGTGTCCTTGCGAAGAAAGGTGGCTATATTGGTCACTGATTTGTTTTTGTTTTGTTTTTGAATGTCAGAAATGTATATTTGTGAATGTTGAGATGTTATATTGGTTTCACTGGTAAAAATAAATAATTGAAATGGGTATATATTTGTTTTTTGTTGTTGCCTAATAATTATGCACAGTAATAGTCACCTGCACACACAGATATCCCCCTAAAATAGCTATAACTAAAAACAAACTAAAAACTACTTCCAAAACTATTCAGCTTTGATATTAATGAGTTTTTTGGGTTCATTGAGAACATGGTTGTTGTTCAATAATAAAATTAATCCTCAAAAATACAACTTGCCTAATAATTCTGCACTCCCTGTATACTACACGTGCAAGGGGCAAAAAAAATGTCTGCAGTAGGTTAATCTGACGAACAAATATATTGAAAAGGAAATACATTTAATTATAAAAATATGTTGGAAAATTCTTGTCTAGGTTTATGGAGTGGAAACAGTATTAAAAGAATGGTATTCCAATTTAAGCTTCACTAATCTAAATAATTCAGTTTATTGTGCTTATATTGAAGGTTTATGAGAAAATAGATCTCAATCAATTCAACTTAATAGAAATAACACATTTCAGCCTACTGTAATATGTGGTATATGAATATAAACAACTAGTAATTTGCTGGCAAGACATGCTGTTTCATTAATACATTATTTTAGTGTCACATTTTATGCTAATTAAGGATTTACTTTTTCATTTTTCTATAGGTTAAATATCGAGACCAGCAAAATAATTTGAAACTGGCTTTCATAAAGATGGCAGCTGTATGGATTATAGCTTTCCTAATTTTTGGGCCAGCTGTTTTAATATGGGATATTGTGGTAGGTTACAGTGCCATGCCTAAGGATGAGTGCCTTCCTGAATTTTTTTACAATAGTAATTATCTATTATATTCTTCAGTTTTTGACTTCTTCATCCCAATGACTGCAATAGCATTTTTTAACATAAGCATTTATTATAATATAAGTTGTCGCATAAGAAGCAAATTAAGAAAAAAATCTACAAACATTAATAATACTTCCTCAGAGTGCGCAAAAGAACACATTTGTGTCATAGATACTAAATATGACATCTCAAATGATACATCCACTGTGCCACCACAGGCCCAATCCAAAAAGCACAAACTTAATGTATTTAGATACATACTAACAATATGTCAAGGACATTCAAAACACCAAAGAAAAAGAGATGAAACTATAGAAAAACCTAGCGTAACCCAGACAAATTATGCAGTCCAAGATGGAACATTAGCTAGAGATAGGAAGATGGCTACGTCATTAGCAGTTCTTGTTTGTACTTTCTGCATCTGCTGGTCCCCATCTGCTGTTATTACGGTAACGAGGGAGGTTTTTTGCAAGATATGCATAATACCAACTTTTATAAATGAAGCAGTGGTTTTGTTTTTATTTTTCAACTCTTCAATTAATCCATTTATCTATCCACTGTGTCACCCAGCATTTAAGAAAACATTAATGCAACTCCTTTGTCTTAAACAAACAGCATGAGTGACAATAAAAGTTTAGTAAAACAAACAAGACCGTACAAAATAAAATACAAATGAAAAAACAAAAGTTTATATGATAGAAAACAAAAATATTTTTTGTGGAATAGAAACAAGGGACATGGAAGTTTTATGGTTCAGACAGGGGCTTCTATTTAACAAGGTCTGGTGGACCTGATCTGTCAGTGCAGATCCGGTCCCCCAGACCTCGCTGAATACGGAGAGCATTACGCTCTTCATATTCAGCATTGCACCAACAGCTCACAAGAGCTGCTGGTGCAACACTGCCCCCTGCAGACTCGCGGCCAATGGGCCACCAGCAGGGGGGTGTCAATCAACCCGATCGTACTCGATCGGGTTGATTTCCCGCTGATGTCTGTCCACCTGCTAAGAGCAGGCGGACAGGTTATGGAGCAGCGGTCTTTGTGACCGCTGCTTCATAACTGCTGTTTCTGGTGAGTTTGAAGACTCACCAGAAACACAGGCCATCAAGCTCCTTTTGGAGCTTGATAGATAGGCCCCAGAGAGTACAATTTTAAACAACATTCTAATTTATTTCTATTATCAAATTTACTCTGTTATTTTGATACCCATATACATACTCCTGAGCATTATAAGGTAGAAGTGCTTGGATGTGTTGAGAACTGATGTCAACAGTGTTTACAACAATGTTTAACATTGCTACAAATATTGCTGAATACACTGCTGCCTAATAGGCATGCTTCTAAGCCTACCTGGCTATGATCTTCAATAAAGAATCCCTAGTAGTGTGCAGTAGCTTGGTATAAACAGACCATATTCTGAGATAAAAAATAAAAGTTATTTTATAAACATGTATTTTTAACATTTGTTGCTACTTCTGTTATGACATATTGTAAATACTAGACTTCAGCTATAGTCACATTTTCCATAGCACCACTGCATGCAAGTAGAGCTAAGCTATTGTTTTCCGTGTGGTACCTGTTCTCCTTGGGGCACATGGAGCTTTTTGTAAACTCAATACTTCTTCTTTCATTATTTTTTGCCCCTATGGTAAACATTCAATGTATGAAATCAATTTGTATCAGTTCTACCCAGAAGCACATCTAACGTGCCCAATTCTAATTCCCTGCATGGGCTGATCAGCTGATCGCTCACTGTGACTAAGGGCCTGATTCTTTAAAGCTCTCGTGTCTGGTGAGATTCTATATAACAAGGCTCCTCAGGGATGGTTTTAAAGGCAATTTGTACTTTTGGAACTGGGTATCTCATTAAAGGGAGTTCAGTAATATTCTTTAGGCGACAGCGAGACACTTACTTTACAGTATAGATTTCAGTAAAATAAGTTGATAATTTCTCTCCATGACAGCGAGCTTTTGAGAATTGGGCCCTAACTTAACTGTACTCAGATAAAGAAATCCTTAGAACCTTTTTCGTTTTGGACTGAAGTTGAGGTACAATGATATAAAATCACAGGTAAAAAAAGCCAGGCAAAGTGTACCACTGTGAAAAAGTGTCACAACGATTAATGCCAGATATAGGGCCATGGTAAAATGTGCCAGGTAAAGTGTATTATACCCAAGTATGCCACAGTTAAATGAGCCTGGTAAGCTGAGTATGTGATGAAGCTAGATGCAGAAATGTAACATGAATATTACTTCCATGAATATGTGTTTGTTTTTCTTTCTAATGTAAGTGACACAATATTAAAGAACTATATGTGTGTTTTGAAATAAATTCATGAAAACAGAAAAAATGTCTGATTCCAGTCTGTTACATTCCGGGATATGCACAATTACCTCATTATATTTATGTAATATATAATATATAAGATTTATATGCTGTTCTGGGGTACATGTATGCATGTTTCTACTCATATATTACAAGTGGTGCTATGTATATATATATATATATATATATATATATATATATATATATATATATATATATATATATATATATTCCACAGTAGAGCACACTCTCACATTAAAGGGACATAATACTCATATGCTAAATCACTTGAAACTGATGCAGTATAACTGCAAAAAGCTGACAGGAAAATATCACCTGAGCATCTCTATGTAAAAAAGGAAGATATTTTACCTCACAATCTCCTCAGCTCAGCAGAGTAAGTTCTGTGTAAAAAGTTATACTTCACCTGCTCCCAGCTGCAGGTAAAAATAAAAAAGAAATGAAGAAATGAACAGCAGCCAATCAGCATCAGCAGTGCTGAGGTCATGAACTCTTACTGTGATCTCATGAGATTTGACTTAACTCTCATGAGATTTCATAGTAAGCTTCCTTTACCTGATTGGTGAAATAATATGAGAGTTCACGAGGCTCATCCCCTAAGCTGTCCTAGGACAGACACACTAAAATGCTGCTTAGAAATCCTTTACAATGGGAGGTGGCTACTGAGGAACTTTTGAGGTAAAATATCTTTCTTTTTTACATAGAGATGTTCAGGTGATATTTTCTAGTCAGCTTTTTACAGCTATACTGCATCACTTTCAAGTGTTTAAACATTTGGGTATTATGGCCCTTTAAAGACAACTACCAGGGTGCAAAAAGCAAAATTACAATTCCAAAAAGGCATGTACTCACTAGGTTTGTGCAAAAAGTGCTTTATTGGCACATTAGAAAATGAGTGACGTTTCGGGGATCAATCACACCTTCATCAGACTAGGTGAAATTGTGAGAAACAAACAGTGTATATAACAGGTGTTAACCCCACCCCCAATAAGAGAAGAGCAGCCCATAAATGTCAAGATGTGAAACATATGCATAATAAACACAGAAACCAAAAACGTATACAAAATTTCTGTACTAACCAGTACAATCAGTACATATATGTATATATATATATATATATATATATATATATATATATATATATATATATATATATATATATATATATATATATATATATATATACACACACACACACATATATATATATATATATATATATATATATATATAAGAACTTGACACATTTTTCCATAAAATGTTTAGCTTCTTTAATACCAGTAAAACTGTCACTTTTCACTGTGTCCAGCAAGCAATGCCGGAACAGCCACAAAGCTAAAATCATTAATCCCTTCGCTACCTCAAGTTGGCATCTCACAAGTGAAAACTATTAAACCTGAGCTGACAGACCACAGTAATATTGTGTTGGTAGAATCCCACAAGTGTTAACCCCTTCACTGCTGCCATGTTTGTTTGCTGTATATTTTACAGCAACTCCTAAGAAGCCAGCAGAGAGGAAAGTAAACCCAACACAGCATATAGCAAACAGGTTTTCTCAACCTTCTAAATTTGACATGATGGGAAATAAAGATCCCATCTGAGCAACTGTAACACATTGACTGGAAGAATATATAACCAATCTGCCTCCATCTATTCAGCATTTCTAAACTAACACTGAACTATGGTGTTTCTCAATATATTTGCCTTTGTCATTCTCAACCGTAGTCTACCCATTGACCATCATGCCTTGCACAACTTTATAGCTAGAGGAGGCAAGAGCTGCAATATGAAAAAGTGGATGGTCAGCATGATTGCAGAAAGCAAGGATCACAAACCTTGGGGACATGCCTAATTTTTGAGGTTCCATTTGTGCCCTGGGACATGAGTTTATCAAGCCTAGCACAGTGAACACAGACAACCAATTAGGCTTAGTCTTCTGGAACTCCAGGGCATGTTGTCATCTCCAGTTTCACTCTGCTTGACTCAGGTTCTCTTACCACAAGCGCTTATCAGAGATAACACTGACCTTTCATTATGACAACAGTGTTAGAGCACATGCAGCATAGTAACAGCGTCACCATAACAGGGCACACCACTATGCTGGGGAAAACAATGCCCTCCAATCACTCCCTTCAGAAACACCACTGCTGAGGGTCCTTGTTGTAAAGGTAAGGTCATCTCTTAACATCCCTTCACCTATCTTTCCTAGGATGTTAGCATGCCACCTTTTCTGGTAGAAAAATAAACAAATAACAAACAAAATAAAATAAAACTGTTGCCCACAATGATGCTCACAAACTCGTTAAGTTTGCCCATATAGGAGGAAAGAGTCCATTGGGATGAAGCTGCAGGCATTCAGGAGCCCGTATGATTTTACGTCTTTTAAAAGACCTTTAGCATATCAGACTATGGGGCCCATTTATCAATCTCCGGATGGAGCTTGAGGGGCCGTGTTTCAGCAGTTATGAAGCCTGAATTGAACTTTTGAGTGCTGAGGATCATTATTGATACATTTGGTTCGTTTGAGGACTTGGCAGTGTCTTCAGGTCCTACGTGCACCCCTCCAGAATTGTGCTGTTTTGTTCTCATTTTTTCTATTTGAGCAGTTATGAAGCAGCGGTCTAAAGATCAGGTCAGCCAGACCTTTGATAAATATCCCCTTATGTCCACATTGATATCTGGGAGAAAAGGACAATTACATCTAAGTCTGATTTGACATGCTGTATGTAGAGAAGAGAAGAATATACAGTGGGGGTGTGTAGAAGAGGATAGAGGAGGGAACTTGAGAAGAAGAAGGATAGGGAGAAAGGGTTTATCTCAGGTCCTGAGGAAGAGAACCCCACTACTTCCAATAAATCTATTGTATTGTTTTGGGGTGTGTAGGTTAGGGCTGAGAGCTGTGTTGGGACTGCAAACTACCGCTAAGTGACTGAAGTGATTCCTCCCAGTAGAACCTGACATCCAAAAAGAATGCTAACTTATTGCATTTAGGGTATCCATATTCCTCCAAGCCTAGGAGGTCTGTCACTCTATCCAACCACATGGACCTTGTGGAGGCATCTGGTGTTTTCCATGATCGGGCAATCAATGATCTTATACAATTGAGTCTGATTTGAAGAAGGAGAGATTTGATTTTCCAATGGAGCTTGGGAAAGTCATTTAACAATGCAATACTTTGATTTAACTTAAAGGTTTCCCTAATGATTAATTGAAAATGGAGCTCTACTGCCTTCCCAGTGCAAGCAGCACTCATGCAGGCCCAGAACATGACACTCCCACCATCATGCTTGACTGTAGGCAAGACACATTTGTCTTTGCACTCCTTACCTGGTTGCCGCCACACACGCTTGACACCATCTAAACCAAATAAGTTTATCTTGGTCTCAACCGACCACAGGACATGGTTCCAGTAATCCATGTCCTTAGTCTACTCTTCTTCAGCAAGCTGTTTGCGGGGTTTCTTGTGCATCATCTTTAGAAGAGGCTTCTTTCTGGGATGACAGCCATGTAAAACAATTAGATGCAGTGTGTGGTGTATGGGTGAGCACTGACAGGCTGATGCCCCCACCCCTTCAACCTCTGCAGCAATGCTGGCAGCACTCATACGTATATTTCCAAAAGACAAGCTCTGTATATGACGCTGAGCACTGAGCATGTGCATTCAACTTCTTTGGTTGACCATGGCCAGGCCTTTTCTGAGTATAACCTGTCCTGTGAAACTGCTGTATGATCTTTCCCACCATGCTGCAGCTCAGTTTCAGGGTCTTGGCATTCTTCTTATAGCTTAGGCCATCTTTATGTAGAGCAACAATTCTTTTTTTCAGATCCTCAGAAAGTTCTTTGCCATGAGGTACCATTTTGAACTTTCATTGACCAGTATGAGAGTGTGAGAGCGATAACACCAAATTTAACACACCTGCTCCCCATTCACACCTGAGACCTTGTAACACTATCGAGTCACCTGACTCCGGGGAGGGAAAATGACTAATTGGGCCCAATTTGGACATTTCCACTTAGGAGTGTACTCACTTTTGTTGCCAATGGTTTAGACATAATGGCTGTGTTGTCAGGGTGCCAGGAATCAGACTGAGACGAGAAGTGCAAAAATAATCACACCTTTATTATTAGTCAGGAGCCAAAGCGAATAGTCAGATGAGCCGGAATCAGGAACAAGGAAAACAGCAGAGTCATGAACAAGCCAGGGATCAGGAACCAGGAAGGACGTCAGGCAGCCAGGTAATACACAGGAACTCTCACAAACAGGTCTGAGACAACGCAAAGGCAAAGCATACTGAACAGAGGCCCTTTAAATAATAAGTGATGACATCACAATTCTGAGACTGCATCCTGTCTCACATGGATGATGCACACCAGTCTGGCCATAAAAGGAAGTGCAGTAATTGAGCAGCATCCCCCACAATGCACCATAGTCAGGAAGAGAGGTGAGTAAAATGGTTGCCAGCAGCACATGGCAAACACAACAGGGAAAAAACCCTGACATGTGTGTTGAGCTATTTTGAGGGGACAGTACATTTACATTGTTAAACAGGCTGTACACTCACTACTTTACATTGTAGCAAAGTGTCATTTCTTCAGTGTTGTCACATGAAGATATAATAAAATATTTACAAAAAATGTGAGGGGTGTACTCACTTTTGTGAGATACTGTATATTTTATTAGTGTGTAAACAGGTTCTGATTAAAAATTGGCCCAGAATGAATAGATTAGCTTAATAGCAGTAGGCTCAAAATCCAAGTGGAACTGTATTTACTTAGGCTCAGTGTTATATATACAGATTACAGGCTCTTCACTCAGTGACAACACTGAAGAAATGACACTTTGCTACAATGTAAAGTAGTGAGTGTACAGCCTGTTTAACAATGTAAATGTTTATGTTTTCACATATACATATACACATACACACATACACACACACATACACATAGACACACACACATATATATATATATATATATATATATATATGTGTGTGTGTATTGTCACACATTATTAAAAAAAAAAAAAAAAACAAGATAAAAATACAAGAACCCCCCCCACACTAAAATCTTTTCACGAGTTAGATAGTGATTTTTTGTACCCAATTGTTTTGCTTTTTTTTTTCACAATGTAGTTGTTATATCACAATTCATGGAAAAATTTGTCACACAGATGAAACAGAATTCACCCAAAATGCCTGCTAAATCTAAAGATAAAAAAACTAGAGCAATTGATTCGAGCTCTGACTCAGTTTAGATACACACACTATGGGACCGAATTATCATTGTGCAAGTGGACATGATCCGATATTGCAGAGCAGGTGTCTCAGAGCAGGTGGACAGGTTATAGAGCAGTACTCTGTTACCGCAAGCTTTAGGGTTCCAACCACATCAGCTCCTTTTAGATATGAAAAGAGCACATAGAGTTTCTGCGATAAAATTTTCCCCAGATGGCTATAGCAGAAGCAGAATGAGTATTTTTAAAGTACTTAAACATCAAGACAAATTATAGATCATAAAATTATTTTAAAAAATGGAATCATGTACACTTGGAAGGAATAAGATTTTTCCTCTGAACTCTCCATGAAAAGGAAACTCTTTGTACAGAGTTAATAAATAGAAGGCTTAAAGCCCTATGATTTACCCAGCTAAACTTGTGTTAGAGAATGGAAATAGGCTAACGTTTAATAATGTTGCAGAAGTAAAGGAATAAATGGAGCCAAAGTAAGATACTTTTGTAATTATCTTGGACAATGGCTTTATACCTCTTTTTTTATGTTTGTTGAACTGCAGATTTTTTGTTGTGGGAAACATATCATGATATATATCATAATACATAGTAAAGCCAGATTCATCTCATAGAGTAAACCGTTAGATAGCTTTTATTCACATGTTCTTTTCCTTCACCCCCCCCCCTTATTCCCTGGTCAAGTTTTAATCTTTTCTTCATTTGGTGTCTTTTTTTTTTGCTCGCCCTCCCTCTTCTTCTGACTCCTTAAGGGGCCCAAGTTTTTTTAACAACCCTTTAACCCTATGATCTCTTTGTTAGAGAATTCTAATATCCTCTCATAGAACATAGGGGGATAACTTCCACTATGAAACGCAAGTTTATAATTAAATAGTTAGCCAAAGCTAAACCGGACATTGTCTTTAGAGGAAACCCAATTAAATGAATTAGAAGGAGCAAAATAAAAGATAAAATGGGTTGGAAAAGTTTTAGCAACCCCCACGCTGAATAGAAAATGCGGTGTAGCTATTTTGTTGAATAAGGAACTTAGCTATGACATTATAAAAGTTGAAATCGACTCAGAAGCAAGATTTATAATACTCCAAATACAAATAAAGGATAGTAGATTTATATTATGTAATCTACATGACCCAAATGGTTTTTCTATAGAGTTTTGGGGCGAAAATCAAAGTTAAATTATTCCCTTTTATTATTGAGAACCTCATTGTCAGGGGCAATTTTAATATTACCCTCTGCCCTGAACTTGATAGACTGGCATGCAAAAATGTCAAAATATACAATAGTAGAAAATATTTTAATAAGTTTTGTAATAAATTTAAACTAGTAGATATATGGAGAGTCAAGAATCCTGATTGTCAGGCTTATTCCTGCGAATCTAAAGCGCACAAGTCCTTTTCCAGAATTGATTTTTTTTGGTATCGGAATCACTATCTATTCAGAAAATGGAGACTACATTAGGGGAGATCTTGATATCAGATCATGCTATCATTTTATTATCGTTCCTTGCATTAGGTAGATCAGAAAATAAAAATCAAAGGTTTTTTTCCCCTCGTTTTCTTGCTTATAATCCTAGGTTTTCAGTGTGGTTAAAACAAAAATGGAAGGACTATTGCTATAACAATATTGCATATTATGCTAAAATAGAATTGTTTTTGAAGGCTTTTAAAGCTGTGATACGTGGGAAAATCCAAGTTTATATGTACAGATGCAATAAAAAGAGCAAGATTATAGAAATACAATATGATAATCTGGTTAGAAATACATTTAGAAGTTATTGTATGGTTTCTTCCAAATCTAATTGGAAAAAATATCTAGAGGCAAGAAAAGAGAGATATTTTTTTATAGAACAAAAATCTCAGGAAGAAGATCTAAAGATTAATATGCATTTCAAAGGGTATAACGGTTGCTCAGCAAAGTATCTAGCCAAACTAGTTAAGAACAGAAAGAAAAAGAACTTTATATCTGCTATTAAAATAGATAATAGATATACAGAGAATATAGATATCAATAATGTGTTTTATGAATATTTTCAACGGGCTTATACATGATTGGAGATAAATAGTCTTAAGCAAGAAAACTTCTGGTCTAAAATTAAGATCCCGAAAATCTCTGAGGAAAATAATATTTTACTGAATGCTCCAATTACAGTAGAAGAAAATAGCAAGGCCATAGATAAGATTAAATTAAATGAGGCAGCTGGCCCGGATTCTTTACCGGCAGAATTTTATAACATCCCCGCAAAGGATATCAAAATGACCTTAGAAAAATTATTTAATAATTATTTTATATCAGACAAACCAATGGCTATATATTTTTACGCAGCTAATATTTCATTAATCTATAAAAAGGTAAAAATCCAGAAGAGCCGTCCTCATATAGACCAATATCAGTACTCAATACAGACTATAAAATATTATCATCTACCATTGCATCCAGATTAGTATCCTGTATGGATAAGATCATATACCCTGATTAGACTAGAAACTCTGCAAAAAAGAGAGGTTGTGACTTTTTTAGATTATTTCTGTAACATAGAAAAAATAATCAGAAAAATAGCTTACAGAATACAGCAATCCTCACTTTAGATGCTGAAAAGGGAATATTTGTTTAAAGCTTTAGATAAATTTGGATTAAAAAAAAAATCAATTTTCCCAGTTTATACATAAGAGACTGTCACTAGTGAATACTCTCTAGAAACAATCTATTTACCAGTACCATACTCACTTCTGCCTTAAAGCCAACGGAGTGTATTGCCTGCTGACAACATATAGACCCAAGCATACACTGACTCTGTAACCTACGGAAATACTGGACACATATTGATACCACTAATTAGGGGATACAGCAGATGAACTGGCTTTTTGCATTTACCCCTGTTGCACAAGTTGGGTTACCATATTGGTTTAAAACAACAAATTGGATTGGTCTGTCACCTTCATTCCCATTGTGCACTTGGATCACCAGACTGACCAAGAATAAAGGACTGCATAACAACAACCTAGAGGAAGTTTCCTCATTTAGCAGCATAGATCGAATTTCAACCTACTTTTTGATTGTGCATTGTTATAATTGTTATAATTCTGCGTGTGTAACGATGTATTATATATCTACTACCAATTAGAGCAAGGGGTTTAAACATCTCCATACATCCCCTAGAGAGTCTATACTAACTAAAGCTATCTAAGTCTTATACTTAATGACTCTGAAATTTGCCTTTTTGTACACACCTATACTTATACTTTTACTGGCACATCACCGCAGCATATATTAACTAATTAATTAATTAATCAATCAATTGATCGTACAAATTGGTCGCTGATCTGAGCTTTTTATTATACCACACCAAATATTAACTTAGAAAGCATATCTACCACCTGCTTTCTATCATCTCTATTATTTCAATAGCTAATACAGTAAAAACATTTTAGAGTACACTATGCTAGCTTCAAGCTAGGAAACTAATCCTATGATCCCTCTTACAGGATCTCTAACCTCCCTAGTTTCCTAACTAATAGAGTCAGGCTCCCACATACATTCTTGTACTTATACATAGACATATCACACAAACTGCAACACATTAGCTTATCATTATGGCTGAAAGTAACACTCTCACAGGAGTACTAGACATAGATAGACGCAAACTCATAATGAGTAAAGCATTAAAAGGTGACTCCGTCAGAACAGAAGAACCACTAGAGAGGGACTTAACACACATCTTCTCAGACTTGGAAAGCAAAAAATATAAAGAAAGTAATCTGTGGTGGGACATTGAGTTCTTAGAACTTTATATCAATGAAAGAAAAGTCCCTAGGGGACTCAGGATGAAGAAATATCCTTCCTTTGCACGACACAACCAAATGTTCATGGAGGAATGGAATAACAACTTCACCAACTGCTCCATCATTTTGATGAAGCAGTTGCTCAAACACAAGAAGGAAGAGAGGGATTCTTTATTAACACAGATTGAAGAGATCACACAGTCTCTCACACCTTTTAAACAGACAAAGAAATACATAGACTATAAAACACAATTAGACTCAACCATGCAACAACTAGACTCTACACTCTCAGAAAGAAAAGTCAGTAAATACCAAAGAGATGTAAAGGATTACGAATTAGATATAGTGTATTCCTGGCAACAGGACAAACCCAACAGACAAAGAAATCATTCCCAACACAGTAACAAAATCAAAAATAGAAACAAAAGAAAAGGCACTTTTCAACACACATCAAATGCCAAACGAGTCACATTTTCAAGCATTGATACAGATAACACGGAGGGCTCACAAAGTCCAGAAGATACACAAGCACACACTTCCACTAACGAAACACCCAGTCACAGCACTTCTGATGGCAGGGTAAAATTATCAACTCTAGTCCAAACACCCATCACCACTAGTACACCAAAAAAGGACCAACCACTACGTTACCCAAGCAGAATAAAAAAAGCCACACAGAAGAAGTAGGATCCATAATAAATTTATCTCATATCACCCTCACTAGTTCACAAATTAGTTTATTAAACAAAGGACTATCCTTTGCACCTTCCACTCACTTTGATTTGTTTTCCACTATTTTGGATGTAAATGCCCTAGTGAGAAAAATCACACTTTACAAACATTTCTCACAAATAACATATTCAGATCATGAATTAGAGCACAATTCACCTCCAGCAGATACAGCACACAAAATTGTTGAATCCGTAGGCCTATTATTTACAGACCTATGTGATCTCCATACACTCACCTCACTCCAGGCCACCACACTCAGAGAAGCCAGCATCCATAATACTGCCCCTGCATTTAAAACTTCATCCAATACCAAATCTTACTTCTACCCAGTCCACAGCAGAAGTGAGGCGATAGAGATGTTTCAAAATCTCGTAGAATCTGAACTTACTAGTTTACACATTTCCCTAGAGAACACCACTAGCATCACAAATAATCACACTAGGAATCACAATTTATCCATCACTGAGCAATCAGCACTTAAATCACTCAGCATGAACAAGGATATAGTGATTACCCCGGCGGATAAGGGAGGGGCAGTAGTAATCCTCAACACTGAGGATTACAAAAAAGAAGCATACAGACAACTCAATGATAGTGAGACATACCAAAAATTGACTTACAATCCAACACACAAATTTAAACAAGAACTCCATACATTACTAGATACAGCGGTGGAAGATGGTTTCCTAACTCAAGAAACTGCCACACTCTGTCTTGTTGAACACCCCACCATCCCCACCTTTCGCACAGTACCGAAAATACATAAAACTCTTATTAATACACCAGGCAGACCAATAGTAGCCAGCAGAGGCTCACTGTGCGAAAGAGTGGGGAATTGGTTAGACGGTGTCTTACAACCCATAGTTAAGTCCTTACCGGGGTACATACGTGATAGTACCCACCTGATACAACAAATCCAAACCATTACTTGGCAAGACAGCTATACCTGGCTGTCCATAGATGTCTCAGCACTCTATTCCAGCATCCCCCATGAGGAAGGCCTCAAGGCCCTAACATTCATGTTAAAAAGACATACCAATTATCCAGAAGAATTCATTATCTTCATTGAGGAACTCACTAGATTCCTCTTAACTCACAACTACTTTGTCTTCGAGGGCCATTACTACCTCCAGAAATGTGGCACCGCCATGGGGGCCAAGTTTGCCCCCTCATATGCAAACTTGTATATGGGGTATTTCGAACATCTCCACCTATTTGGGGGTGGACTGGCCCTCGAGGACAAAGTAGTAGTATACGGTAGATTTATTGATGACCTGATCATGATCTACAAGAAAAACACAGAACTTACCATTCAGGAGATCATTGATCACTTCAACAATAACACACTGAACCTGACTTTTACGCACCAGCATAATGACCACATTATTAACTTTTTAGACCTCACATTAGAAAACAACAATGAAGGAGAAATAACAACCAGTACCTTTAGGAAACCATTGTCGAGAAACACGATATTAAGAGCAGACTCCTGCCATGCCCCACACACACAAAGGGGTATCCCTAAGGGCCAATATCTTAGACTGCGGAGAAACTGCAGCACCCTCAAGCTATACACCAAACAAGCAGATGAACTCACTGACAGACTAATAGCTAGAGGATACAAAAAAAGCTTCCTTCTCAAAGTTAAGTCCCAAGTAATGAGAATGGATAGGTCATCATTATTAAACAATAAAGTAGCTCACAACACACTGAACAGTCACAATAATAACACCATTACATCTACACCTAAAGAAGACATATGCTTTGTCACCAGCTATAGCAACCAATTTTACACTATCACCAGAATCATCAAGAAATATTTACCAGTTCTCAATGGCGACATTATCTTAAGAAATAAACTGCAGGGACACATTAGATTTGTAGCGAAAAAAGCGCCAACAATACGAGACAAGATTACACATCAGTTCCACCATAAAATCTTACCAACCACCACCTGGCTTACTCCAATAAAAGGCAACTACAGATGTGGCCATGTGCCTTGCAAAAGCTGTAAATACACAGACAAAAGTCTCACTTTTACTTCCTCACAGACACACAAATCGTATCCAATAACCACTAGAATGGACTGCACATCAACATACATCGTTTATCTGATTACATGCTCATTCTGTCAACAACAATATGTAGGAATTACGACACGTACCCTAAAAGACCGCATAAGAGAACATCTTCTCTCAATAGAAGAAGAACTCCCCAGAACACCGGTGGCGAAACATTTTCATACACACGCACAAAAGCTAACTCACTTTACATTTAAAGCAATAGAACACATAATTAGTAACCCATTAGGGGGAGACAGAAATAAAACTCTCCAAAAGAGAAGTATATTGGATTTTCACGTTACAAACTAGGGTACCCCAGGGCATGAACAAAAGATATGATGTAAACCTATATATAGAATAAATAGGACTCACTCCACCATGATTTTTGATAAAAACACATGATAAAAATACATGATAAAAATACATGATAAAAATATATGACAAAAATACATGATAAAAATACTTTATAATCCTTTAGAGTTTTCTGACCCTATACATAAACAGTAAGATTTTCTCTATTCTTCCAGTGTTCCTTTCCACACTTTAGAATCCTCAAACATATGAAAACACAAGAGATAAGAAAGACAAAGAGTCCAACCAACATCTATAATATACCCACCATTGAATATAATTAATCTAATGCTATCCCAACCAAGTCAGACTAGTCCCTCCTAGAACATATATGAAAAAAGCAAGGTTAGCCCCAAGCTTTATACACTTATGATCTTATTATGCCAATCCATTAGTCATTAACCCCCCCCCCTCTCTAGAGTGCCATCTTAGAGCTGGCTAGGTATATAACATATTCCAGCTCCCCATAAGATCTACAATCATTTGAGCCACCCTCTCCCTTTATTGTATACACAAGTATCTTGGAGAGGACTAGAACATTAAGGTTCATATACACATTTACTAAACAGAACTAAGTCTATTTAACAGCCAAATGTTTCTTAAAGGACACCAACACAGAGAGGTATACACATTCCCTGCCCCTTATAGATTTGAAACGTAGTATTCTTACACTAGAATATACATAGGGTTTATAGAATGTTATTAAGGTTTTAACTAATTGATGCTTTATACATATTTAGAGGACCCTTGGAGGCCTACATTATGTCGTGTTTAGTGCAGTATTGACATAGCTTTATTTCAGATTAAGGGGCCCCACTCAATCTAAAAATTTGCTAAATAAAAATTTTTTTTTGCATCATTATAGCATAAGTTGTCACTGACATCGAAAGTGGAATCACAACCAATACTTAAGATTTATTTAGCACACTCTATATGATTTTCCTATAGAGACCCCTGTCAAGATTGTTTCTATTTAAATGCTAATATTTTTGTGTCTGAAATATAGAACATAAGCAAGTACTACTCACAGTGACAATTGTTTATATATAATCTGTTCTGTCAGTCTCATGCCGACCAGGATCTATGTGATCACATTGAAGGTGCTTTTCCATCACTTCTGTAACACACCTGTTTCTTAATGGCCAATTATCAGAACCAAACTGATTGGGCCACTACACCTTCATATGGATCCTGGCCGGCAGAGACTGACATCTCTGATGAAGCGCATGTGCCCATGCGCGAAACGCGTAAGATAGGAGCTTACCTGACATGTTGAAGCCTGCTCCACAATAAACTCTTACTAATTTGACTCCAGGACTCAGCTTCCTTTTTCCTCATCTTGTAAGATATATCATAACCCAATTTCTTTTCTCCTAATAATTTACTATCTTCAAAGAACCTTACAGAGAGTTAAGAGACAGGGATGTTCACTGTCCCCATTACTGTTTAACATTGCCCTTGAACCCTTAGCTATAGATTTAAGAGGTGTCATGAAACCCATTATGGTAGGTCCACAGCAGTTAAATATTTTATTATAGGCAGATGACGTGCTTTTATTTCTGGATAATACTCGCTGCTCAATACCTAAGATATTACAATATCTCAATGAATTATGACTCGTGATATAAAATACATTTTACAAAGAGTTAATTATTATGGGTTAAGAAGTCCAGATCAAGATGTCATGACCACTCTTTTAGAGTAGTTGATGCTATCAAATATTTAGGTATATATTTACACAAAAACCCGAAATTATGGTACAAGGTAAATTTTTCATCTTGTATTATCTTCCTGCGCCTGTTATACTTGATACAGAATCTACCACTACTCATATTAAACTCAGATCTATGTGAGTTATTATCCTGATTTTCTAAATTTGTCTCAGGAAATAAGACAACACATATTTCTATAAATAAATTAATGCAAAAGAGGGGACTAGCAGGTCTTGCCCTACCTAATGTTAAACTCTATAATTTTGCATCTATAGTCAAGATAGCTATAGACTGGATTGCGGAGACTAACATCTTCGCTTCTTTTGAAATGGAAAGCTATCTTATTGCTCCCTTCTCTTTAAAGGCTATACTACACTGTGCATATAAGCAACTCCCACCTAATATCCTTGGCCTTATGTCAATTAAAAATAGTCATAGCTTGGCATAAATTATGTTCAATATTAGAATTAGACCACAGTTTTACAGAATTTTTGCCCATAATTGGTAACCCTCAATTCCTACGTGGAATCTATCAAAAATCTTTTTAAGACTGGTTTGAAAAAGGGCTTGATTTGTGTCTATCAATTAATATCTGAGAATAGGCAGATTTTATCTTTTCAGGAAATTGTTCAACAATATGACATCTTCAGAACTTCTTTTTTGGCATATTTGCAAATTAGACATTATGTAAATTCTTTAGGGGTGGAGCATAGTCCTCTGATCGCATGGTCTGATATCAAGATTTGTATTAAAAAATGTATTGCGGGCAATAGCTCTATTTCTCTGATGTATGATATTATGTTGACTAAACAAAGCTTGTCTTTTTTAGATAAACTACGTAAAGCATGGACATTTATATCACTGGAGTTGGACACAGAAAAAAAATAAAAAAAGCTTTGGAGTTCTTAATTATTGTGTGATTTCAATGAATTGGAACGAGTCACATATGAAGCTTATTAACAACTATTATTTATCCTCACTTAAATTGTCTAGACTGTATCCAATAAAATCTTTGCAATGCCCACATTGTTGTAATACTGCAACAGATATACTGCATATGTTTTGATACTGTCCAAAAGTTTATCAATTATGGCAAAAAAATTATTATTGGTTTATGAAATTATATAATGCTCCTGTCATTTTTACTTCAGAAACCATAGATTTTCTAGATACACAAAATCATCGACATGGTAAATATACTAATGTCTTAAACACTATCATTCTGATTGTCAGGCACTGAGTACTTAAAAACTGGAAGTCAAACTCTGCACCCACTCTTTCCATGGTATTCAAAGAAATGCAATCTCAAATAGTGTATGAATCTTATCACCTACAATCTGCATCAGAAAAAAAATAACATTTTATTATTAGACTGGCTACCTATAATTAAATCTTATACGTTAACCATGCAGAAACGTATTGTATATCCGTTTTTAAGCTCAGATAGCTTTGTGAATCTAGTACGCTTAGATTTTTTCGCCCCATTGTGGATTTCAAATTATAGAGAAGTGTATATAGGGCACATATTTATATAAATGTTAGATCTAACAAGGAGATTGGATCTCCCTAAGAGGGGAAGTGTTAGTGTAAGTTTTTGGTCAAGGTCTCTTGGGCTCGTTGGAGCCGGAATAGAGTGGGGTCTATCTGTTTTTTTTTGTTTTTCTTCTTTTTTCCTTCTCTTTTTCTTTTGTACAAATCAATTCACTATATGCTATTATTGAAATAGGTGGTTGAGTATGACAAGCACTTGTATATGAATGAATAATAGGAAATGTTATGTTAAGACATTAAATATGGAATCAGATGATTTACATGGATAAATTATGATTAGTGATTTTGTTAACGGTAATATTCAAGGTATAATTGTTGTATTGCTGGATTGTTTTTGGTTATTTTTTTTTCTCTTTTGAGGTTGAATTTATTTATTAAGCTGAAAAAATAATAAAATACTGATTTAAAAAAAAAAAAAAAAAAAGATTTATAATTAGATTCTATTACACTGAGAAGTGTCACCATGATAGCTTCTTTATTTCTAACTTTGACCTGAAACCTTAAAAATACCGGCCATGGACTAATTTCCATTGAGCCGAAACTGGGTTTTTGCAAGGTAGCAAAATGAAAAAAATTGCTTTGGAAGCCCTTACTGTAATTGCCAGTTACCTATGGTGCATTTTCCATCATTACCAGCAGCCAGGGATTAGTTGGCAAAAAAAAATTACTTTTCCCATAGAAAATAATTGAAGCCGAAAAGAGCAAATTTATACTCGGTTTCTATTGAATGTGCAAACAGGTAAAACTCTGTTGGAAGCTGTTGACATGGTCTTAAACTTTACGGCATGCTCAGCTAGGTATAAAAGAGGACAAAATAGCTATCTGAGGGCTCTTTTTCATTGAGATATTAAGCTTTTCAAACAATACAAGTGTAATATTTATTGATGGCCTAGGTGTTTGGAGTTATGTTCCTACTTAAATAACAATATGTATTTACATATAAAATTATTATCAAGCACATATCTCCAAAATTTCAACTAGGACTATGCCTATGGCAGCACTAATTACTAAATATATTAATGCATTTTTAAAATGTAATAAAACAAACAAAATATTTTTTTTCCATTAAACAAAAAATATTTTCAATGTGTTTCATTTGTTAATTAATTCAATGTATCTTTGTTCTTGTTTCTCTATAGAGGCAATCACAGGTAAGGAGTACAGACATTAAACGTAAATGTTATAGTGTAAAGTCGTGTTACCATAGCAAAAAACTTGATATGGAGCAATTTTCAAGAAATCCAACGTTGGATGGAAGCGTTAACACAACATTAACTTTTACCTACACGAAAAGTACAACTGCATGCTATGCGCAAAATATTTCAATGGAAACTTGGAACTAAAATGGAGCCGTAAACTTTTAGTTGTTGGCAACTTTGGGAGCTTACGGCTCTATTTTTAACAACTCAATGGAAATGAGCCCCATGTTGGTGAAATACTGGCTGGGTGACAGCCCTAGTTGTTGTTAGTGAGTGTTTAACATATATAGTTGCGTGAGTTACCAGTACATGATATCTCACACATCAAACAAGAACCTCTAGCAACATTGAAAAGCAATAATTACAACTCTACACTTACAAAACTATTTATGTAAATGCTTGGAAATTTGGTGGTGCTATACAAATAAATGATAATAATAAAATATTCTGTTTTTTGTTAATGATAAAGAAGTCCCGCTGGTGCCACTGTGGGCATTTTGGGATATTCTATGGGCGTGGTCAGGATTATTTGCCTACACCCCAGCTCAGCATGCACAGTTCATAAACACTATTGCCTGGGTTTTTTTTTTTAATTTAGGCCATTGTATACATATGAATATTATTTTGAACAGTGGTGCTCCTAATGAATTATGTTAGATGAAGCCAAAAAGCATTCATGCAATACATTCTTATTAGATCTAAATATACTTGTATTTGTAGAAAACTAACGGCTAGATTTGGAGTTTGGCGGTAAAAGGGCTGTTAACGCTCCGCGGGTTTTTTTCTGGCCGCACCATAAATTTAACTCTGGTATCGAGAGTTCAAACAAATGCTGCGTTAGGCTCCAAAAAAGGAGCGTAGAGCATTTTTACCGCAAATGCAACTCTCGATACCAGAGTTGCTTACGGACGCGGCCGGCCTCAAAAACGTGCTCGTGCACGATTCTCCCATAGGAAACAATGGGGCTGTTTGAGCTGAAAAAAAACCTAACACCTGCAAAAAAGCAGCGTTCAGCTCCTAACGCAGCCCCATTGTTTCCTATGGGGAAACACTTCCTACGTCTGCACCTAACACTCTAACATGTACCCCGAGTCTAAACACCCCTAGCCTTACACTTATTAACCCCTAATCTGCCGCCCCCGCTATCGCTGACCCCTGCATTACACTTTTAACCCCTAATCTGCCGCTCCGTAAACCGCCGCCACCTACGTTATCCCTATGTACCCCTAATCTTCTGCCCCTAACATCGCCGACCCCTATGTTATATTTATTAACCCCTAATCTGCCCCCCACAACGTCGCCGACACCTACCTACACTTATTAACCCCTAATCTGCCGAGCGGACCTGAGCGCTACTATAATAAAGTTATTAACCCCTAATCCGCCTCACTAACCCTATCATAAATAGTATTAACCCCTAATCTGCCCTCCCTAACATCGCCGACACCTACCTTCAATTATTAACCCCTAATCTGCCGACCGGAGCTCACCGCTATTCTAATAAATGTATTAACCCCTAAAGCTAAGTCTAACCCTAACACTAACACCCCCCTAAGTTAAATATAATTTTTATCTAACGAAATAAATTAACTCTTATTAAATAAATGATTCCTATTTAAAGCTAAATACTTACCTGTAAAATAAATCCTAATATAGCTACAATATAAATTACATTTATATTATAGCTATTTTAGGATTAATATTTATTTTACAGGTAACTTTGTATTTATTTTAACCAGGTACAATAGCTATTAAATAGTTAAGAACTATTTAATAGTTACCTAGTTAAAATAATTACAAATTTACCTGTAAAATAAATCCTAACCTAAGATATAATTAAACCTAACACTACCCTATCAATAAAATAATTAAATAAACTACCTACAATTAACCTAACACTACACTATCAATAAATTAATTAAACACAATTGCTACAAATAAATACAATTAAATAAACTAGCTAAAGTACAAAAAATAAAAAAGAACTAAGTTACAGAAAATAAAAAAATATTTACAAACATAAGAAAAATATTACAACAATTTTAAACTAATTACACCTACTCTAAGCCCCCTAATAAAATAACAAAGACCCCCAAAATAAAAAATTCCCTACCCTATTCTAAAATACAAAAATTACAAGCTCTTTTACCTTACCAGCCCTGAACAGGGCCCTTTGCGGGGCATGCCCCAAGAATTTCAGCTCTTTTGCCTGTAAAAAAAAACATACAATACCCCCCCCCCAACATTACAACCCACCACCCACATACCCCTAATCTAACCCAAACCCCCTTAAATAAACCTAACACTAATCCCCTAAAGATCTTCCTACCTTGTCTTCACCATCCAGGTATCACCGATCCGTCCTGGCTCCAAGATCTTCATCCAACCCAAGCGGGGGTTGGCGATCCATAATCCGGTGCTCCAAAGTCTTCCTCCTATCCGGCAAGAAGAGGACATCCGGACCGGCAAACATCTTCTCCAAGCGGCATCTTCTATGTTCTTCCATCCGATGACGACCGGCTCCATCTTGAAGACCTCCAGCGCGGATCCATCCTCATCTTCCGACGACTAGACGACGAATGACGGTTCCTTTAAGGGACGTCATCCAAGATGGCGTCCCTCGAATTCCGATTGGCTGATAGGATTCTATCAGCCAATCGGAATTAAGGTAGGAATATTCTGATTGGCTGATGGAATCAGCCAATCAGAATCAAGTTCAATCCGATTGGCTGATCCAATCAGCCAATCAGATTGAGCTCGCATTCTATTGGCTGATCGGAACAGCCAATAGAATGCGAGCTCAATCTGATTGGCTGATTGGATCAGCCAATCGGATTGAACTTGATTCTGATTGGCTGATTCCATCAGCCAATCAGAAAATTCCTACCTTAATTCCGATTGGCTGATAGAATCCTATCAGCCAATCGGAATTCGAGGGACGCCATCTTGGATGACGTCCCTTAAAGGAACCGTCATTCGTCGTCTAGTCGTCGGAAGAAGAGGATGGATCCGCGCTGGAGGTCTTCAAGATGGAGCCGGTCGTCATCGGATGGAAGAACATAGAAGATGCCGCTTGGAGAAGATGTTTGCCGGTCCGGATGTCCTCTTCTTGCCAGATAGGAGGAAGACTTTGGAGCACCGGATTATGGATCGCCTACCCCCGCTTGGGTTGGATGAAGATCTTGGAGCCAGGACGGATCGGTGATACCTGGATGGTGAAGACAAGGTAGGAAGATCTTTAGGGGATTAGTGTTAGGTTTATTTAAGGGGGTTTGGGTTAGATTAGGGGTATGTGGGTGGTGGGTTGTAATGTTGGGGGGGGGGTATTGTATGTTTTTTTTTACAGGCAAAAGAGCTGAAATTCTTGGGGCATGCCCCGCAAAGGGCCCTGTGCAGGGCTGGTAAGGTAAAAGAGCTTGTAATTTTTGTATTTTAGAATAGGGTAGGGAATTTTTTATTTTGGGGGTCTTTGTTATTTTATTAGGGGGCTTAGAGTAGGTGTAATTAGTTTAAAATTGTTGTAATATTTTTCTTATGTTTGTAAATATTTTTTTATTTTCTGTAACTTAGTTCTTTTTTATTTTTTGTACTTTAGCTAGTTTATTTAATTGTATTTATTTGTAGCAATTGTGTTTAATTAATTTATTGATAGTGTAGTGTTAGGTTAATTGTAGGTAATTGTAGGTAGTTTATTTAATTATTTTATTGATAGGGTAGTGTTAGGTTTAATTATATCTTAGGTTAGGATTTATTTTACAGGTAAATTTGTAATTATTTTAACTAGGTAACTATTAAATAGTTCTTAACTATTTAATAGCTATTGTACCTGGTTAAAATAAATACAAAGTTACCTGTAAAATAAATATTAATCCTAAAATAGCTATAATATAAATGTAATTTATATTGTAGCTATATTAGGATTTATTTTACAGGTAAGTATTTAGCTTTAAATAGGAATCATTTATTTAATAAGAGTTAATTTATTTCGTTAGATAAAAATTATATTTAACTTAGGGGGGTGTTAGTGTTAGGGTTAGACTTAGCTTTAGGGGTTAATACATTTATTAGAATAGCGGTGAGCTCCGGTCGGCAGATTAGGGGTTAATAATTGAAGGTAGGTGTCGGCGATGTTAGGGAGGGCAGATTAGGGGTTAATACTATTTATGATAGGGTTAGTGAGGCGGATTAGGGGTTAATAACTTTATTATAGTAGCGCTCAGGTCCGCTCGGCAGATTAGGGGTTAATAAGTGTAGGTAGGTGTCGGTGACGTTGTGGGGGGCAGATTAGGGGTTAATAAATATAACATAGGGGTCGGCGATGTTAGGGGCAGAAGATTAGGGGTACATAGGGATAACGTAGGTGGCGGCGATTTGCGGTCGGAAGATTAGGGGTTAATTATTTTAAGTAGCTTGCGGCGACGTTGTGGGGGGCAAGTTAGGGGTTAATAAATATAATATAGGGGTCGGCGGGGGTTAGGGGCAGCAGATTAGGGGTACATAAGTATAACGTAGGTGGCGGTCGGCAGATTAGGGGTTAAAAATTTTAATCGAGTGGCGGCGATGTGGGGGGACCTCGGTTTAGGGGTACATAGGTAGTTTATGGGTGTTAGTGTACTTTAGGGCACAGTAGTTAAGAGCTTTATAAACCGGCGTTAGCCAGAAAGCTCTTAACTCCTGCTTTTTTCAGGCGGCTGGAATCTTGTCGTTAGAGCTCTAACGCTCACTGCAGAAACGACTCTAAATACCGGCGTTAGAAAGATCCCATTGAAAAGATAGGCTACGCAAATGGCGTAGGGGGATCTGCGGTATGGAAAAGTCGCGGCTGTAAAGTGAGCGTTAGACCCTTTAATCACTGACTCCAAATACCAGCGGGCGGCCAAAACCAGCGTTAGGAGCCTCTAACGCTGGTTTTGACGGCTACCGCCGAACTCTAAATCTAGGCCTAAGTAAAGTTGCAATTTTGAGCTTCATCTTAAAGGGATTTGAAACCCATTTTTTTATTTCATGATTCAGATAGAGCATGCAATTTTAAGCAACTTTCTAATTTTCTCCTTTTATCAAATTTTCTTCATTCTCTTGGTATCTTTATTTGAAAAAGCAGGAGTTTATGCTTAGGAGCTGGCCCATTTGTGGTTCAGAACCTGGGTAGCACTTGCTGATTGGTGGCTACAAGCCCTACCCAGTTGCTGAAATGGGCCAGTTCCTAAGCTTACTTTCATGCTTTTCAAATACAGATACCAAGAGAATAAAGAAAAAATGATAATAGGAGTAAATTAGAAAGAACACAAATTGGGTTTCATATCCATTAAAAAGACAAGAAAGCTAGTAGCTAATTCACTGGAGTCGGCAAGTAGAGTTGTCAGGTGTCCAGTATTCAACTGGTCAGTCCAGTATTTCAGAAGGCTGTCCATTAAAATCTATTTAAAATTACTGGACACAGGATGTTATCAAAAAGCCATTTTATGTGTTCCTGGCAGTTTCAGGGTGTTATTGCTATAGGTGTGTACATGTAGCCACTGGGATAAAAATGACTGTTTTCTTTTTTTTTACTGGATACCATGGTGGTGTAAACACTGTTATGTGTGTACTGGCAGTTAAAAGGGGTCAGATCACTGCTGTATCTGTCTGGCAGCCACAGAGATACAATCATTGATTTGTGTAATACTGACAGTCAAGGAAATAAAATTCACTGCTTAGTTCTGAAAACAAACATATGTATGGCAGGTTGAATGTTGATGATTAAATTAGTTAAATTAGACCTTCAAAGAGGAGCCATTATGTGACCCCACCTTACATTTGTGCACAGATACTTAAAGATCATACAGTATTTTTGAGCTGGTGACCCTATCTGTAAGATCTGATGACACAATTGCTCTTATTTAATTTATTTATTATTTCTCACAGGTTAACCGAAGAACAGAGGTTATAAAGCTGCAACACTGTGTTTCACTGCATGTTTATTCAGTTACAGTTTTTTTATCAGTGGAGCTCTAATTGTCATTCTGACAGCTATTTACTTTTTCACATTGTCTTTGTCTCCATCTAGTGGATTTAATGAGAATTTATGTTGCTTACCATTAAATATTTTATTTAAAGTTTAGAAATTCGGAGATAATTAAAGGGTCATGAAAACCAAACATTTATTTTCACAATCCAGATAGAGCATACAGTTTAAAACAACTTTTCAATTTATTTCTATCATTTAATTTGCTTGCTTCTCTTGTTATCTTTTGCTGAAAGGTTTATCTAGGCATGTTCAGGAGCAGCAAAGAACCTAGGTTCTAGTTGATGATTCGTGCCTGCATAAATATACCAATTGTCATTGGCTCACCCAAATTTTCAGTTAGAAACCAGTAGTGCATTGCTGCTCCTTCAACAAATTATATCAAGAGAATGAAGCAAATTTTATAATAGAAGTAAACTGGAAAGTTGTTTAAAATTGGAAGTTCTACCTAAATCATGAAAGAACATTTTTGGGTTTCATGTCCCTTTAACCCCTTAACGACCAAGGACGTACGCTACACGTCCTCAAAAAAAGACAGTTAATGACCGAGGACGTGTGGCGTACGTCCTTGGTCTGGAAAGCAGCTGGAAGCGATCCTGCTCGCTTCCAGCTGCTTTCCGTTATTGCAGTGATGCCTCGATATGGAGGCATCCTGCAAAAACCCCCCTTGGCCATCCGATGCAGAGAGAGCCACTCTGTGGCCCTCTCTGCACCGGACATCGGTGGCCGGTATCGTTGGTGGGTGGGAGCTTACGTGGGAGGCGGGTGGGCGGCCATCGGTGCTCAGTGTGGAGTGGAGGGGGGCGGGATCGGGGGCGGGAGCTACGGGGGCGCGCACGGGAGCGCGCGCGTGCACGGGGGGGTGGTGGGCGGGCGCGTGCACGGGGCGGGAGCGGGTGGGAACCGCTACACTACAGAAAAAAAAGGTTAAAAATTAAAAATACAATGAATGTAAAATATCATCTAAGGGACCTGGAAGGGGTTGGGGGTTGGTCTCGGTGGGGGGGGGGGGGGGGAAGCTACACTACAGAAAAGGGATTTTTTTAAAAAAAAAAGGCACATTTTGTTACAAAACTGGGTACTGGCAGACAGCTGCCAGTACCCAAGATGGCGCCCATTATTGCAGAGGGGAAGGGTTAGAGAGCAGTTTGGTGGGGGATCAGTGAGGTTGGGGTCTAAGGGGGGATCCTACACATCAGCATATGTAAATATGCTTTTTTTTTTTTTTTAAAAGGGCCAAATACCTTTTATTTTAGTACTGGCAGAGTTTCTGCCAGTACTTAAGATGGCGGGGACAATTGTGGGGTGGGGGAGGGAAGAGAGCTGTTTGGGAGGGATCAGGGGGTCTGATGTTTCAGGTGGGAGGCTGAGCTCTACACTAAAGCTAAAATTAACCCTGCAAGCTCCCTACAAGCTACATAATTAACCCCTTCACTGCTAGCCATAATACACGTGTGATGCGAAGCGGCATTTAGAGGCCTTCTAATTACCAAAGAGCAATTCCAAAGCCATATATGTCTGCTATTTCTGAACAAAGGGGATCCCAGAGAAGCATTTACAACCATTTGTGCCATAATTGCAGAAGCTGTTTGTAAATAATTTCAGTGAGAAACCTAAAATTGAGAAAAAATTTACGTTTTTTTTAATTTGATCGCATTTGGCGGTGAAATGGTGGCATGAAATATACCAAAATTGGCCTAGATCAATACTTGGGGTTGTCTACTACACTACACTAAAGCTAAAACTACCCCAAAAAGCTCCCTACATGCTCCCTAATTAACCCCTTCACTGCTGGGCATAATACACGTGTGGTGCGCAGTGGCATTTAGCGGCCTTCTAATTACCAAAAAGCAACACCAAAGTCATATATGTCTGCTATTTCTGAACAAAGGGGATCCCAGAGAAGAATTTACAACCATTTATGCCATAATTGCACAAGCTGTTTGTAAATAATTTAAGTTAGAAACCAAAAGTTTGTGAAAAAATTTGTGAAAAGTGAACGATTTTTTTTGTATTTGATTGCATTTGACAGTGAAATGGTGGCATGAAATATACCAAAATGGGCCTAGATCAATACTTTGGGATGTCTACTAAAAAAAAATATATACATGTCAATGGATATTCAGAGATTCCTGAAAGATATCAGTGCTCTAATGTAACTATCGCTAATTTTGAAAAGAAATGGTTTGGAAATAGCAAAGTGCTACTTGTATTTATGGCCCTATAGTTTACAAAAAAAGCAAAGAACTTGTAAACATTGGGTATTTCTAAACTCAGGACAAAATTTAGAAACTATTTAGCATGGGTGTTTTTTGGTGGTTGTAGATGTGTAACAGATTTTGGGGGTCAAAGTTAGAAAAAGTGTGTTTTTTTCTATTTTTTCCTCATATTTTATAATTTTTTTTATAGTAAATTATAAGATATGATGAAAATAATGGTATATTTAGAAAGTCCATTTAATGGCGAGAAAAACGATATATAATATGTGTGGGTACAGTAAATGAGTAAGAGGAAAATTACAGCTAAACACAAACACTGCAGAAATGTAAAAATAGCCTTGGTCCCAAACGGACAGAAAATGGAAAAGTGCTGTGGTTAAGTAAGATTAATTTGTGTGTCACTGTTTTTTTCTGTCAGGAAAAATGTCCAATTATTTGTTGAATTTAAATAATAATGAAACATAGGTAAATAGTATACTAGCTGTGCATAGACAAAAAAATAATTTGGACAAATCAT
The DNA here is from genome assembly GCF_027579735.1 of Bombina bombina. Lineage (NCBI taxonomy): Eukaryota > Metazoa > Chordata > Amphibia > Anura > Bombinatoridae > Bombina > Bombina bombina. The sequence continues at coordinate 848,698,945 of NC_069503.1, forward strand.
TCAACCCATTTTTTTTGTTTGTTTAATGTGAGTGAGAGAAGTCAGAATGCTCAGGGCAGGGCAGGAGCAGTGGCACATGGTCATATATGCGTAGTACTTCAGACGCTACCTGATTGATCCTGCCTTAATATCTGTTACTGGCACCATAGACAACTGTTGGGAGAGCTGAACAGACTTTATTCAAAACATGTTTAACCTTTACTGACATGTTATTCTATAACAAGACAAAAGAAATGTCTTGTAATTACAAGGTGTTCAAAAGTACATCTATTGATTTCAAAATCTTAATGGTAAAATAGTAACATAGTAACATAGTAGATGAGGTTGAAAAAAGACTTAAGTCCATCAAGTTCAACCTATACAAATCTAAAATACTTACAAAAAGCTCCAGTTAAGATTAAATAATCCCACTAAACAGTGACCCATTTAATACTAGCAATCATATCCAAAAAAAAAAATTTCTAGACAGAAATGTATCCAAACAATTTTAAATGTATCTAAGGTATTGGAATTCACTACCTCCTTTGGCAATGAGTTCCACAATTTTATTGCTCTTACAGTGAAAAAATGTTTCTGTTGCGGGAAATTAAATCTCATTTCCACCAACCTTAAATTTTTCTTGTCGCAAACAATTTTCTTGGAATAAACAGAGCTTCTGTCATCTCTGTATATGAGCCTTGAATATATTTATATAAAGTAATCATGTCACATCTCAAGCGCCTTTTTTCTAAAACTTAACAGCTATGGCTTCAACTACCACCTCTATGCTGATGATACCCAGATCTACCTTTCCACCCCTACACTCTCTCCTTCTGTCAATTCTCACATCAGCGACTGCTTATCTGGCATTTCCTCCTGGATGGCCTCTCACCACCTAAAAATAAACATGTCCAAGACTGAACTACTTCTAATCGCCCCTTCTAACTCTACTACAGTTTCTAATTTTTCCATCACTGTTGGCGGCACCACTATCTCCCCATTACCCCAAGTCCACTGCCTTAGAGTCACACTTGACTCAAATCTGTCCTTCATTCCCCACATCCAATTGCTCTCTTCATCCTGCCACAACCACCTACGCAATATCTCTAAAATTTGTCCATTTCTGAGTGATGAAACTACTAAACTGCTAATCCACTCCCTGGTAATCTCCCGACTTGACTACTGTAAGAACTTGCTAACTGGCATCCCTATCTCCCGCCTCTTTCCTCTTTAATACATCCTAAATGCATCTGCCAGGTAAATCCACCTCTCTCGACACTCCGTTTCTGCTGCACTTCTCTGTGAGTCCCTGATCACTGGCTCCCCATTTACAGCAGAATTAAATTCAAAATTCTCACCCTGAACTACAAAGCCCTCACCAATGCTGCCCCACCCTACCTGTCCTCACTCATCAACAAATATACTCCAGCCCTCCTCCTAAGATAAAACAATGACCTGCTCCTTGCGTCCTTTACCATCACCTCCTCATGCTAGACTACAGGACTTCTCTTGTGCGGCACCAACCCTCTGCAACGCACTTCCTAGAGCTGTCAGATTCTTCTCTAACCTCTCCTCCTTTAAGCAATCCCTAAAAACCTTTTTGTTCAAGGAAGCCTATCACCGACTCATTAACAAATGAACTTCACTAATCTAACAGCTGCCCTCATCTATTTCCTAACTAATATCATTCTCAACTTTGCAGTCCCCACCTCCTGTTTCCCATCCTCCTACCCTTCTACTTGTCTGTAAAATGTTGTATCTTATTGTATTGTTTCTCCGTTGTACTTTTATCCTTGTACTTATCATTAAGAATAATAATAATAAAGAAAATAGACCTACTTTGGCTAGCCTCTCCTCATAGCTTAAATTCTCCATTCCCCTTATTAGCGTTGTGGCCCTTCTCTGAACTTTTTCTAGTTCTGCAATATCTTTTTTTTGTGATCGGTCCCCAGAACTGCACTCCATACTCAAGGTGAGGTCTTACCAGGGATTTATATAGCAACAGAATTATGCTTTCCTCCCTTGAATCACTGCCTCTTTTAATACATGCTAGTATCTTATTAGCCTTTGTAGCCGCTGCCCTGCATTGTGCACCCATCTTTAGCTTCTTATCTATTACTACTCCCCAATCCCTTTCCTCCTCTGTTTGGCTTAGTCTTGTCCCATTTAAATAATATGTTGCCTGCTTATTTTACTTCCAAAATGTAGAACCTTGCATTTTCCCGATGTAAATCTCAATTTCCATTTACTTGCCCACACTTCTAATTTTTGCAAATTCCTTTGTAACGAAAGTTCATCTTGCTCTGACCTAATGACCTTACTTAACTTAGTATCATCTGCAAAAATAGAGATGTCGCTATTTAATCCTTGCTCCAAGTCGATTATAAAAATATTAAAAAGAACAGGGCCCAGTACTGATCCCTGGTGGACTCCACTGATTACCTTTGTCCAATATGAGTATGATCCATTCACTTCTACTCGTTGCTCCCTATCTTTTATCCAGTTATTTATCCATGAGCTAATATTTTCAGCTATTCCCAGTCCCTTAATTTTGTGCATTAATCGCTCATGTGGCACTGTATCAAATTCCTTTGCAAAATCTAAGTGTATCACATCAACTGATTAGCCTTTATCTATATTTTCACTTACTTCCTCGTAGAATCTAAGTGCATTTATGAAACAATTTTTTAAAATAGCTTCCCTAATTGTGAATACCAAGGGGCCAAATTATCAAGAAGAAGTTGATAACAGAAGTTGATAACAGAAGTTATGAAGCAGCGGTCTAAAGACTGCTCTGAGGCTAAATTTCCTCTGGCTAAATCTAGTCCCATTTAAATAATAGATTGCCTACAAGAACATTGCATTTTCCAGTATTAAATCACATTTTCCATTTACCTGCCCATTCTTCTAATTTTTGTAGATCCCCTTGTAAAAGTTTATCCTGCCCTGACATGACCTTAACCCCTTAATGACCACAACACTTTTCCATTTTCTGTCCGTTTGGGACCAAGGCTATTTTTAAATTTTTGCTGTGTTTGTGTTTAGCTGTAATTTTCCTCTTACTCATTTACCGTACCCACACATATTATATATCGTTTTTCTCGCCATTAAATGGACTTTCTAAAGATACCATTATTTTCATCATATCTTATAATTTACTATAAAAAAAATTATAAAATCTGAGGAAAAATTGAAAAAAACACACTTTTTCTAACTTTGACCCCCAAAATCTGTTACATATCTACAACCACCAAAAAACACCCATGCTAAATAGTTTCTAAATTTTGTCCTGAGTTTAGAAATACCCAATGTTTACATGTTCTTTGCTTTTTTTGCAAGTTATAGGGCCATAAATACAAGTAGCACTTTGCTATTTCCAAACCATTTTTTTTCAAAATTAGCGCTAGTTACATTAGAACACTGATATCTTTCAGGAATCCCTGAATATCCCTTGACATGTATATATTTTTTTTAGTAGACATCCCAAAGTATTGTGAAAATATCCCAATAAAGGGATATAAAAGAGCGCTGATGTTTGAAAAGGAAAACAATATACAATGTAAAACCAAAAATTGTAATTTTGATATAGTAGATCAGGTCTACCGTGTTAGTCCTGTTTACTGTCCATGTGCTGGTGGTAAATAAGGAATAAAGATGTCCCCTTGAAAGGAATAATGAATCAGGCTGCTCCTCTTGATTCCAGAGAGTGTGGAACAACTGTTGAAGAAGAATAGAGAGAGGGCGCCACAATAGCGTGATATTGTCTGGAATGCAGGTGCAGATAAAAGTAGGTATTATGCTTACCAGATGGTGTGGCACTGTACTGTGACCAGTGCAAGAGAGACAGGATAGCACTCAACAGTGGCTAGTACACTGTAGGAGCCAGGCTCCAAAGGCACTTGTCCTAGTTGCAACTTGGTGTTTAACGCCTGTTGTCTGGACTTCAGGTGCTGCAAAGGAGTAATCTTATGTGTGTTGTTCAGTTGGTATGGATGAACCACAACACAGACAACTTCAAATAAAAATGACTTTTAATATTTTATGACGCGTTTCATTTGTGTATCAAAAGAGGAAGTTGTCATCAGAAATGTAATCCAATAGAAAAACATTTGTGTGCATTGAGCTGTGGACCCAGCACAGGATCCCAGCTGTTACAATTTAAAAATTTAGACTAATTAGCAAGGTTGAAATAGAATGTGTGTATATGTGAGAATCTTAACTTTTAACCTGTTAGTTGCAAAATGAAAATAAGTGAAATAAAGCAATCTTGTCACTTTGTGTTTACTGCCATTTGTTACATATATAACCTCACTAGATTGTTTGTTATGATAAATGCTATTCTTTTGCATTTAAAAGAGAATGTATTTGGTTAAAAATGTTGACAGATAAATAGTGTGTATGTGGGAAGTAAAGTAATTCATAATAAAATTCTGAATGGGAGACTGAGTTTTAAACCTGTTGTTTATATTTAAGCATATGAAGCATATGAAAAATGTTAAAATTCTTATAGAGAATAAAAAATAAAAAGTGTGTATGTGGGAAGTAAAGTAATTCATAATAAAATTCTGAATGGGAGACTGAGTTTTAAACCTGTTGTTTGTATTTGAGCATATGAAAAATGTTAAATTCTTATAGAAGATGGATACTTGTATAGATTGTCACTTTGTTTACTTTAGTTAGATTTTATTCCAAAGAGTCCTGACTACAATAGACTTACTAGACTCAGACAGCGTGAAACATACTGGATCTATCGACTGAAGACCCTTCATCCCCAAGGGTTGAATGCCAACCTGGATCTAGCAGCCTTCAATTGACAGATATTTACAGCCGTTATTTTGTCCGATATAAAATACCAATACATTCTACAACATCCACAAGTCAGACACACTATTGGAAAATAGGGTAAAACAACACTCCCAAATGGTATTATTATTGTCCTTTCTTTTCTCACATCTACTTGATGTGAAAAGAGTGAAACCAGGTACTGATTTTAAGTTTTCTATTATTCCATATTTCACTATATATATATGCACACACACACACATGCACATATATGTGTGTACACACACACACACGCATATGTTTGAGTGTGTGCACACACACACATGTGTATATATGTATATATATATATATATGTATATATATATACACACACACACACATACACACATACATATACAGTACATATATACACGCACACACACACACATATATTTTATATACACACACACACACTTACACGCGCATATATGTGTGTGTGTATACATATACACACAAACATATATATATGTCTGTGTATACACATATGTACAATATGTATATATATAAGCACACACATACAGTTATTTTATAAGGGTAAGGGGGGTCTCTTATAATTATGTGTGCATGGATATGCATACATATTAACTTATCTGTTCATTGAACAATTTATTTTGTGTATAGGCATCCCTACGTACAAACATATCTTTTTTAGATTTTAGAATGTTCATTCTATTAAAATATTTTATTGAGTTCAAACATGCATTAACCCACTATAACTAATCACTTTGGGGCTATACAAATAGCTATTTCCAATACAAAATAAAAATCTTCAATTTTCATATTCACAATGCAAACAACAGGTTAGAAGTTCTGATTCCTATCTAGAAGAATAAAAGAATAGTGTTCACCACACAAATTCACCACACAAATTAACACGTGTTTATACAATAACTACTAAAGTAAACAAAGTGGCAATCTATACAAGTATCCATCTTCTATAAGAATTTAACATTTTTCATATGCTCAAATACAAACAACAGGTTTAAAACTCAGTCTCCCATTCAGAATTTTATTATGAATTACTTTACTTCCCACATACACACTTTTTATTTTTTATTCTCTATAAGAATGTTAACATTTTTCATATGCTTAAATATAAACAACAGGTTTAAAACTCAGTCTCCCATTCAGAATTTTATTATGAATCACTTTACTTCCCACATACACACTATTTATCTGTCAACATTTTTAACCAAATACATTCTCTTTTAAATGCAAAAGAATAGCATTTATCATAACAAACAATCTAGTGAGGTTATATATGTAACAAATGGCAGTAAACACAAAGTGACAAGATTGCTTTATTTCACTTATTTTCATTTTGCAACTAACAGGTTAAAAGTTAAGATTCTCACATATACACACATTCTATTTCAACCTTGCTAATTAGTCTAAATTTTTAAATTGTAACAGCTGGGATCCTGTGCTGGGTCCACAGCTGAATGCACGTAAAATGTTTTTTTATTGGATTACATTTCTGATGACAACTTCCTCTTTTGATACACAAATGTGTATAAATTGCTAACAATTGTTAATGATGACATTTACTTTTTTATCTGATGAAACAACCCTTGTAGGTTGAGAAACGCGTCATAAAATATTAAAAGTCATTTTTATTTGAAGTTGTCTGTGTTGTGGTTCATCCATACCAACTGAACAACACACATAAGATTACTCCTTTGCAGCACCTGAAGTCCAGACAACAGGAGTTAAACACCAAGTTGCAACTAGGACAAGTGCCTTTGGAGCCTGGCTCCTACAGTGTACTAGCCACTGTTGAGTGCTAGCCTGTCTCTCTTGCACTGGTCACAGTACAGTGCCACACCATCTGGTAAGCATAATACCTACTTTTATCTGCACCTGCATTCCAGACAATATCACGCTATTGTGGCGCCCTCTCTCTATTCTTCTATCCCAAAGTATTGATCTAGGCCAATTTTGGTATATTTCATACCACCATTTCACCGCCAAATGCGATAAAATAAAAAAATTGTTCACTTTTTCACAAATTTTTTCACAAACTTTCGGTATCTCACTGAAATTATTTACAAACAGCTTGTGCAATTATGGCATAAATGGTTGTAAATGCTTCTCTGGGATCCCCTTTGTTCAGAAATAGCAGACATATATGGCTTTGGCATTGCTTTTTGGTAATTAGAAGGCCGCTAAATGCCACTGTGCACCACACGTGTATTATGCCCAGCAGTTAAGGGGTTAATTAGGGAGCTTTTAGGGAGCTTGTAGGGTTAATTTTAGCTTTAGTGTAGTGTAGTAGACAACCCCAAGTATTGATCTAGGCCTATTTTGGTATATTTCATGCTACCATTTCATCGCCAAATGCGATCAAATTAAAAAAAAACGTTAAATTTTTCACAATTTTAGGTTTCTCACTGAAATTATTTACAAACAGCTTGTGCAATTATGGCACAAATGGTTGTAAATGCTTCTCTGGGATCCCCTTTGTTCAGAAATAGCAGACATATATGACTTTGGCGTTGCTTTCTGGTAATTAGAAGGCCGCTAAATGCTGCTCCGCCTCACACGTGTATTATGGCTAGCAGTGAATGGGGTTAATTAGGGAGTTTGTAAGGAGCGTGCAGGGTTAATTTTAGCTTTAGTGTAGAGATCAGCCTCCCACCTGACACATCCCACCCCCTGATACCTCCCAAACAGCTCCCTTCCCTCCCCCACCCCACAATTGTCCCCGCCATCTTAAGTACTGGCAGAAAGTCTGCCAGTACTAAAATAAAAGGGTTTTTAAAAAAAAATAAATTTTTTTTTTTAGCATATTTACATATGCTACTGTGTAGGATCCCCCCCTTAGCCCCCAACCTCCCTGATCCCCCCCCCAAAACCGCTCTCTAACCCTCCCCCTCTGCCTTATTGGGGGCCATCTTGGGTACTGGCAGCTATCTGCCAGTACCCAGTTTGCAAAAAAATATGTTTTTTTTTTATTTTTTGGCTGTTTTTTCTGTAGTGTAGCTTCCCCCCCCCCCACAGACCAACCCCCACCACCTAACTGATGTGTTTGTTTTAAAAATTATTTGTTTATTTTTCAAGCCTTTTTTTCATTTTTCAACACTTTTTTTCTGTAGTGTAGCGGTTCCCACCCGCTCCCTCCCCGTGCACGCGCCCGCCCCCGCCCCCCCATGCACGTGCGCGCACCCGTGCGCGGTCCTGGGCATCCCCGCCCACGATCCCGCCCCCCCTCCAGATCAGAAGGGCCATCGATGGCCGCCTCCCATGCCGGCTCCCACCCACCAACGAACAGAGCCACGATCTCCAGTGCAGAGAGGGCCACAGAGTGGCTCTCTCTGCACCGGATGGCTGAAAAATGTTATTGCAGGATGCCTCAATATCGAGGCATCCTGCAATAACCGGAAAGCAGCTGGAAGTGATCAGGATCGCTTCCAGCTGCTTTCCAGACCGAGGACGTGCAGGGTACGTTCTCAAGCGTTAACTGCCTTTTGTTTGAGGACGTACCCTGCACGTCCTTGGTCATTAAGGGGTTAAACAACTCTGTGTCATCTTCAGAAAAGAGATGTTGCTATTTAATCCTTGCTCCAAGTCATTAATAAAAATATTATGTATGTGAAAAACAGTAATAACAAAAATAAATATATTGCAAAAATGTTTCAATTTAAAATTGAAATGCACCCATGTGAATTTTAATTTTGACCTCTCTATCACTTTAAAGGAAAATTGGGGTTGGGTCACACAGTGAAAAACAGAAGCTTATAACACTTTACACCAACTAAGGCCCAGATTACAAGTGGAGAGCAAACAAAACATATTAGCACTCTTGAGAGCTAACACTACAGAACTTAAAGGGACACTGAACCCAAATTTTTTCTTTCATGATTCAGATAGAGCATGCAATTTTAAGCAACTTTCTAATTTACTTCTATTATCAATTTTAATTCGTTCTCTTGCTATTGTTATTTGAAAAAGAAGGCATCTCAGCTAAGGAGCCAGCAAATGTTTGATTCAGGACCATGGACAGCACTTGTTTATTGGTGCTGACCAATCAGCAAGGACAACCCAGGTTGTTCACCAAAAATGGGCCGGCATCTAAACTTACATTCTTGCTTTTCAAATAAACATACCAAGAGAATGAAGAAAATTTGATAATAGGAGTAAATAAGAAAGTTGCTTAAAAATGCATGCTCTATGTGAATCACGAAAGAAAATTTTTGAGTACAGTGTCCCTTTAAATCTATAGCGCTCTTATTCTTCAGAAGAAAAAAAGCAAACAGGAGGGCACCAAAACTGTGCATTTATTTCCAAAATGACTCCAGTATTAAGAAGCTACAGATATAAAACACTCACAAGAATAAAGCACCTGATTGCAAAGTGCTAAAGATCACATGCTGGGAATTTCCCACAAGCCTGCCAGCTGACTCATTCACTGGCTCACGATGAGACTGGATTTTAACCCAGTTTCAGAACAACTAAAATGAAATGTCTAATGTTAATAAAAACAGACTGCTCACTCCGATTGTTGAAATTAAAATCAAGTATAACTTTTAATCTTAAAATATTTCACGGCTTTCTTTCACAGTATGACTATTTCATCAACATAATATGATATTGCTCTTATTATTTTGCACATATTACAAGTTAAATGGACATGAATCCCAAATTTTTTTTATTTCATGATTTGGAAAGAACATGCAATTTTAAACAACTTTCCAATTTAATTCTATTATCTAATTTGGTTTATTTGCTTGATAACCTTTGTTAAAAAGCATATCTAAATAGGCTCAATAGCTGCTGATTGGTGGCTGCACATAGATGCCTCATTCGATTGGTTGAACCATGTGCATTGCTATTTCTTCAACAAAAGATATTTAAAGAGTGATGCAAATTAGACAATAGAAATAAATTGGAATGTTTAAAATTTTATTCTTTATCTGAATCATGAAAGAAAAAAAAATAGTTTTTCATGTCCCTTTAAAAGTAAAAAGATAGCGCTAACATCTGTGGGACAGCGTGGCAATACTAAATATATAAACATATCAGAGCATAAGGAATCAAGTTTTCTTCCAGGATAACCTTGTACTTGGCTTGATTCATGCGCCCTTCACAAAGATAAATCTGCAAATTAAAGGGGTAAGTAGCGCAGCAATTTTAAATATATATGCATATGAATATAAACATATACACATATTAACACATAAATATATATGTATATAAGCATTTACATATATATTTACTGGAAACACAGAGTTCCCATAGACCACAATGTAAAGGCACTTTTCAGTGCCCTTTTTTATTCTAACACCCCACACCCGGCAATCTTTAACCCCTTAAGACTGCCTATTGCAGTATTTTTTTCTGAAAACAAAAGCTAAATTTGTTTTCATAAAAAATAAATAAAAGACCCTGTATTCTGGGGACATTTGGGGCACTTTTAGAAAATAAAACAGAGCTCAAGGTAGCAGTAACCAACCACTTGTAATGGCTGATTATTTATCGCGTGCCCACAAACCGGCCCCAAAATTTTTAACACAATTCATTTTTGTAATTTGTAAATTTCTTATTTTTTTGTGTGTATACAATATGAAAAGTGATTTGTAAAGTTTAACCCCTTAGTGAGAAGACAATTTTTCAATTTTCTTACCATTAGGGACCAGGGCTATTTTGACATTTCTGCTGTGTTTGTGTTTAGCTGTAATTTTCCTCTTACTTATTTACTGTACCCACACATATTATATACCGTATTTCTCGCAATTAAATTGATACCATTATTTTCATCATATCATATAATTTACTATAAAAAAAATGATAAAATATGATGAAAAAAAACAACTTTTTTTTTAACTTTGACTCGCAAAATCTGTTACACATCTACAACCACCAAAAAACACCCATGCTAAACAGTTTAAAAATTTTGTCCTGAGTTTAGAAATACCCAATAGTTACATATTTTTTTCTTTTTTTGCAATTTATAGGGCAATAAATACAAGTAGCACTTTGCGATTTCCAAATTTTTTTTTCAAAATTAGCGATAGTTACATTGTAACACTGATATCTGTCAGGAATCCCTGAATAACACTTCACATGTACAGTATATATATATTTTTTAGTAGACAACCCAAAGTATTGATCTAGGTCCATTTTGGTATATTTCATGCCACAATTTCACCAACATATGCGATCAAATAAAAAAAATTGTTAATGAGATAAAACGAACTCTCACACTACTTGACATATCATAAACATAAGGAACACCTAGCAAGGGACCTTACACAGTTCGAGCATTTATGCACAATGAACACACCAAGAGGCGACTAATCTCATAAGTGTACAAACTCTTACTCCTTCCCCCAGAAACTCAACTACCAACGTACACTTTGGCCTTGAATAAAGACCTTGGTAATGAGATTGATCAGGAAACCTGGTATAAATCATTCAAACTAGCACAACGTTCCTCAGTGTCTGCTACGGTACAGGAAATCCAATTCAAGCTGCTCAGTAGGTGGTATCTTACACCGACTAGACTACATAAGTACTTCCCATCGGCAAGCCCCCTGTGCTGGAGGGGATGTGGAGAACATGGTACGCTTCTCCATGTTTGGTGAACGTGTCCAAGGCTTCAGGCCTTTTGGACAGAAGTGCTGGGCCATATGTCAGATAAACTACAAATTATAATCCCCAGTACTCCAGAAACAATTCTCTTTCTCAATCTCCCAAAAACTAGTGAAACGCATGTACAGGCCCTCTTACTCATAATGCTTACGGGGGCTAAAAAGCTTATTCCTAAAAAATGGAAGTCAAAGGAAATCCCCACGGCTGAGGACTGGATAGCCTCGGTCAATGAGCTACTGATTCTTGAAAGATTCCATTACTTTAAAACAAACCAGATTGGCACCCATGAAATTATATTAGCTATATGGAGAGGTACTCCCATTTAATGAGCTGTACCTAAATTGAAAAAATAATCGCAACACACACTGACCGTTTTCCCCCTCATCTCCTCCCTCTCCTCCTTTTCTGCATCTCCACCCTTTCAGTACATTTCTAACTTCCCCCTTATATTTGATGCATGATACTATTTATTCAATGTATAACTTTTTGAAGAGAATGTTTAAAAGAGAAAAACAAAGAAAAAAACCAAGCTTCAACATGTAAGCTGCAAACTTGGATGTACTTAATTATTGCGTAACAGTGCATTGTTATAATTTACTAAAAGTATAAACATTGTCCACACCAGATTGCTGGTGTATAATACTGTTTCTTTTTTATTGTGCATCTGAAATCGTTTTTTATTTTTCCTTTGTTTCAATAAAGCTTGTTTGAAAAAAAAAAAAATTGTTAACTTTTTCGCACACTTTATGTTTCTCACTGAAATTATTTACAAACAGCTTCTGCAATTATGGCACAAATAGTTGTAAATGCGTCTCTGGCATCCCCTTTGTTCAGAAATAGCAGACATATATGGCTTTGGCATTGCTTTTTAAAAATAAGAAGGCCGCTAAATGCCGCTGTGCACCACACTTGTATTTTGCCCAGCAGTGAAGGGGTTAATTAGGTATCTTGTAGGGTTAATTTTAGCTTTAGTGTACAGATTACCCTCCCACCTGACACATCCCACCCCTTAATCCCTTTCTAATCCCTATCAAACAGCTCTCATCCCTCCCCCACCCCACAATGATCACCCCCATCTTACGTACTGGCAGAAAATCGGCCAGTACTAAAATAAAAGGCTTTTTATATATATATATATATATATATATATATATATATATATATATATATATATATATATATATATATATATATATATATATATGGACAAAGTGGGGGGTATATTGAAGGGGGGTAAGACCCTACAATACCTAGTTAGCACAGGAAGCGACCTAGGTTGCAGGGTAGGTAGGGGATTCAATAGTGGCAGCTGTATATTTCAAAGAAAGGGGGGATGTCCTGACTCCCTGGAGGAATCAATTGACGTAGGGGAATGTGACCCCTATTGTGGCAATGGAGCCGTCCGGTTATAGTGGGCGGAGCCTGTGACGACTATTTGAAATTTATGCGCAAATTAACCGTCCTCTTTAGCTTATACAAGCGCAAGGTAAAAGTTTGCACCTTGCGGTTGGATAGGCCTTGGAGGATGGAGTTGGTCCTCGACGAAGTTAGTAAGGTGGCAGCGGCACGCGGGACAGCATGGCTCCGGGATTATTTGGCGGCTGCCAATCTCCCGGGAGCTTCATCGGAAGGGAGCAGTCACGGCAGGTCGCGGAGGCGGTCCAGGCCTCCGGTTCGTTTATCTCCGGATGTCGGGAGCAGCAGTGTCGGAGCCCCCCGGCGGGGGGGTGGGTCCAAATCCTTATCGGATGAGCGAAGGAGCGGTGGTAAGGCTAAAGTGCGGAGGTCGATGGAGAAGGATCAGACGGAGGAGGCGACTAGCAGGACCGGGCTCACGGCAGGTAAGATAAATGTATTGAGTGGGCTGGGCCTTGATCAATCTGGGGAAAGGTTGCCTTCATGTCAGGGAGCTGGTTCACTTGGGATTTTAACAACGGCAGGGGATAGGAACCTTTTGGCCTCTCAGGAGTTGCGGGAGCTGGATTCGGCAAAGGAGTTAAATCCTGTTGCCTCTCAAAATCCGGAGCTGATGGAAGGGGAAGGTGAAGGCACAGAATTAAATGTGAGGGGGGAAAAAATTGGGGCGGCAATAGAGTATCAAATAAAAGGGACTGGGATTGTTGAAAGGGACATAAGGGGTGATGTTGATAGCCATGTTATATGTGTAGTTCCCAGGAGAGGGTTGAAGAGCGTGAGGAAGTCTGTTAGAGGTAATAGGTCTAGGAAGGTTCAGGTTGAAGCGGGCTGTGGGTTAGGGAAAGTAAGTGTAGGTCAGTCTGATAGTGTAGGGTTAAGTCATAGGGGTAAAGGGGTGTGCACGAAAGGAAAAGGGAAGAGCAGAATGAGGGGAGGGAGGCAATTAGGAAAAGGTAGGGGGGGGTTGGAAAGAGGGGGAATTAATGTATTACATTTATCTCCGACAGGTTTAGGGCAAGAAAAAAGGGCCCATGTGGGCGGTGGGACAGATATTTCTGTTGATCCGGCAGGGCAGGACGTGGAGGGAGATGCATTGTGCTTTGATTATACCTACAGCGACTTGGATATGGAGGATCCTGGGGAGGGCACTTCAGCTGGACCAGTGGGACAACGGCAGGTAGGGGACCTGGCCACTTTAGAACAGTTAATAAGGGCTTTATCACCTGGTTTTATTGGACAGGAGGGGGATGGAGATTCTAGGGTTAGGTCTAGGGTAGGGAGTGTTAGTAGTAATAGGGAGGGTTATCATGTTAGGCCTTTCACTGTCTCCTCTCCGCAGATACGGCCTCGGGTTATGGATGCCCGTGAGCGCCATAGTCCCAGGAGGTCTGGCGATGAATGGCGACGGGAAAAATCCCGGTCGCCTAGAGAGAGAGTGCGTCATCGTCAGGAAAGGCGGTCTCCCACATGGGTGAGGTTGGAAAGAGCAGCAGTGAGGAGTGGAAGGAGGAGAAGGTCCAGGTCATCCCAGACGGAGGGCTTATAGACCCCGTGAGCGTGAATCTAGGCCTCAACCGATGGCAGTTGTAGCAGAGCAGGCGAGGGAATCCGGAGCAGTACAACCAAATACGGCACCCAGGACCACAGGTGAGGGTGCTGCAAGAATGGTGGTGGTGGATGGTAGTGAGCATGTTGGTGGTAGTATGCAACAGACACTGGTGAGCGGCTTAAAGGAATTATTGGCAAAAATTGAAAGGCAATCAGAGGGTCAGAAAGAGAATGTGGCGTCGGCATGGAGTGGGGGGTCGGGTGTTGGGGCTCCCGTGTCGTGAGCGGTTTCAGGGTCGGGAAGCGTGGCTTCTGCAGCAGGTGTGGCTGCGGGTATGGGAGACAGCGGTCTGGTAGCTGGGGGGACTCAAGGGCAGAAGAAAGATGTGGTTTCGTCGGGGGACATTGTCAAAGTTCCAGAGTGCGCGCTGAGAAGACCGTGCTTATGCTCTATTGGACCACTTGGGATACATTTGACACAAGAAATAAAAGAGAAAATATGGAAACGGGAATTTTTGGAGCTCTTTTCGCTGTTACCCCTGGAGCAGATGATGGAGATTAAAGAGGAGGCAAAGGATAAAGAGAAGAAAGAAGAGGATGAATGCAAGAAACGTTATCGTAAGTTACCAAAAACGCTTTCAAATTGGTCAAGGGCCTTTTGTATTTTGGCTGCGGTGATTGGTGAGAAGTTCCCAGATCAGTGTTCCGCGCTCTTTTGCTATTATGATGAAATCTCGGGGGCATATAGCACATATGGGGGATTGGCGTGGCGGCGGTATGACGAACAATTTCGTCAGCGTTTGGCAGCAAGGCCGGAGATGCGTTGGGATGACCGGGATATGGGGATCTGGTTGGAGTTGATGACTCCAATGCGTGGGTCCTTTCGTGGCCTCGGGGCAGGAACTGCAGGGGGTGTCGGCTCATCTGGGGGAGTTTCAGGGGGAGGTGCGGCAGTGGCCATTAGAAAAGGATTGTGCTTCCAGTACAATGAGGGCCTGTGTAAATTCGGTAGTGGATGTAAATACAAGCACGCATGTTCCGGTTGTGAAGGAACACACCCTTGGTTCAGATGTTTCAAGAAAGGGGGCAGTGGTAAGTCGGGAGAGGTTGCTCTTAAGGGCCAAGACCCCAGTGAGGGTAAGAAGGATGGTGCCCTGGCTAGAGCGATTCGCTAAGGTGAGGGGAAAGGCGAGAGATGCTGAGTTGTTGTTAACAGGGTTTAGTTCTGGTTTTTGGATCCCGTTTGTGGATGGGGGGGCTTGTCAAATTTCGGGGAATTTAAAGTCTGCTAAGGAATTTCCAGAGGTTGTTAGAGGTAAATTGAATAAGGAAGTGGCATTGGGTAGGATGGCAGGACCATTCAGTCACCCACCATTTAAGAATTTGAGGGTGTCCCCATTGGGAGTGGTTCCCAAGAAAGTGGCTGGACAGTTTCATTTAATTCACCATCTGTCTTTCCCAAAAGGTTCGTCAGTTAATGACGGTATAGATCCTGACGTAGCTGCAGTGAGGTATGCTTCATTTGATCAGGCTGTTAAGCTGGTGACGGCGGCGGGTGTGGGTGCTTTGTTGGGGAAAGTGGACGTGGAGGCAGCCTTTCGGCTTTTACCTGTGCATCCGGTTTGTCATCACTTATTGGGCTGCTATTTTGAGGGGTCCTTTTACGTGGATTTGTGTCTGCCAATGGGTTGTTCCATATCATGTGCGTATTTTGAAAAATTCAGCACTTTTGTGGAATGGGTGGTCAGACAGGTATCAGGATTGAAGTCAGTAGTACATTACCTAGATGATTTCCTTTTTGTTGGTAAGGCAGGGGAAGAGGATTGTGCTCAGCTGATGGAACATTTCTTTGCGGTGGCAGCAGATTTTGGCATTCCAGTAGCTCATGAAAAGACGGAAGGTCCACAGACAGTTTTGAGTTTTTTGGGCATTGAAATTGATTCTGGGACTATGGAATGCCGTTTGCCTTTGGATAAAGTGTTAGACCTGAAGAGTTGCATTGGTTGTTGTTTGAAGAGAAAGAAGCTTAGGCTTAAAGAAATTCAGTCGTTAGTGGGAAAGCTTAATTTTGCCTGCAGAATTATCCCAGTGGGGAGAGTCTTCTGTAGGAAATTGTCTTTAGCAACGGCAGGTGTAAAGAACCCATCTCATTGGATTCGGTTGGGTAAGGAGCTAAAAGAGGATTTAAAAATTTGGCTGATTTTTCTAGAAGACTTTAATGGAAGTGCGATGGTACAGGGTTTGGCAGTTTTGAATGAGGATATTCATTTGTATACTGATGCCTCTGGTTCGGTGGGTTACGGTGCGTATTTGCATGGGCATTGGTCTGCGGGGTTATGGCCGGTGGAATGGAAACAGGCGGGTCTCAATAAGAATTTGGTTTTTCTGGAACTCGTTGGTGGTAGCATTGAAAATTTGGAAAGATTTTCTTAGGGACAGAAAGGTGATATTCCACACGGATAACTTGGGGGTTGTGTTCGCAATTAACAGACTCATATCTAGCTCGCTGCCAGTGGTGCGTCTACTGAGGATGTTTGTGCTGGACTGTATGCAAATGAATGTTTTATTTCGTGCTGTTCATGTTCCAGGTTGTCAGAATGTCATTGCTGATTCTCATTCTCGCTTTCAGTGGGAAAGGTTCTGGGAAGTGGCACCAGAAGCGGAGAAGGAGGGTGTTGGATGTCCGCCAGAGCTATGGGATCTGAGATGCTGGATTTAATTCGAGTCGCTAAGGGAGCATTAGCTCAAGGTACTTGGGCGGCTTACGTATCTGTTTGGAAGCAGTGGTTTCAATTTGTGTCAGCGAATGGTTTGGTATTCGCCAATGAAGAGTGGAGTCATGGATTCTTAGCATGGGTCTTGGAATGGGGTGATTTGGGTTGGTCGAAGTCAAAAGTTCAAAAATCCATTGCAGCAATGGGTTTTCTTTTTAAGTTATTAGGTTGGCAGGACTTGACAAAACTGTTTGTAATTAGATTGGCAGTAAGGGGCATATGTAAAGGTCAGGTGTGTAATGACAGAAGACATCCAGTGGTTTTTGATACCTTGAGGCAGATATTGGGTTCGTTAAGTGCTGTGTGTTCATCTGAGTTTGAATTTCTTTTATTTCAGGCTGCTTTTGTGTTGGCCTTTTTTGGTGCTTTTCGTATATCTGAAATAGTTGGTGCAAATAGACAGGATTCTGGAGGTCTGTGGGCCCGAGATGTATCTATCAAAGATAATGTGTTATGGGTATGGTTGAGGAAATCGAAAACGGATCAAAAGGGGTTGGGAAGGTGGATCCAGATTAAAGAAACTAAAGGGAGTTGTTGTCCTGTGGCGGTATTGAAGGCCTTTTTGGAGGTGCGCCCGGTGGGTTTCTTACCTTTGTTTGTACATCAGGATGGGTGCAGTCTTTTGCGTTTTCAATTCTTGGCGGTGTTTAGAAGGGTATTGACAAAGCTTGGTTATGTGGCAAAGGAGTTTGGTACTCACTCGTTCCGGATCAGGGCAGCGACGGAGGCGGCCAATTTGGGTTTGGGTGAGAATGTGATTAAGAGGATTGGTGGCTGGAAGTCTGGATGTTTTAAATCATATGTTAGGCTTGATATGAGAATTTAGGTTATGTTTTTGTTTTGACAGGACCAGTACATTGTTGGATTGTCGGGCATTCCTACATTTATTGGGCCCGGAAGGCAGCAGCAAGTACAGAGCAGGGCATTCAGATGAAGCTTAATGAGGAGACAGTGATGTTGAGGTGGTTTGGGACTAGAGGATTGAGGTGGGACCAATTGCTTAGACAGGTCGTGGGTTATGCTAGGTTGTTTTGGCCTCCAGCGATTCTAATTGTACATGCAGGAGGAAATGACTTGGGTTTCATTTCTCAGAAGGATTTGCTGGACAAAATTAAGTGGGATTTGGTTAGGTTGAGGGAATTATTCCCTGATATAGTGTTAGTGTGGTCTGATATTGAACCTAGGTCGGTGTGGAGGGCAGCATGGGATGTGAAGAAGCTGGAGGCCTCTAGGAAAAAGGTAAATAGATCAGTTAGTAGTTTTGTTTGCAGGATTGGGGGGTTTGGCATTCGCCATGTAGAATTCGAAGGGGAGACTGGGCGTTGTTTCTTTTTGAAGGATGGTGTACATTTAAATGAGGTGGGTTTGCATCTTTTTAATTTTAACATCAAAGAAGCCGTGTTAAAGGCCTTAGCCCGGGTGGGATAGGCACGCGATGGCGTGCTATGGCGGGGTGTTTTAGATCTGGAGGTTAAGTAAGTTGGTACCTCCCTAAAGAGGCGGGAGAGTTTTGGGGGATGTATCTGGTTGTAAACCGGGGGGAAGGTACATCTCGGTGCTATGGCACCTTTTGTTTTAAAGTTTATGATTAATTTAATTGTTGATTTGAAGATTGTTAATTAAAGAATTATTTAATAAATGCGGGCTGCGGCCTTTACACCCATCCTTGTTGTAACTTGTTTTATTTATTTATAGAAGGCGTAATGTATGGCCTATATAGGGGTCATAGGATATCCCTCCAGTGGTAGAAATGGAGAGAGAGGGTTTTAGAGAAAGGCGCCTCTATAAGAATCTATTCCCACATTCCCTGTATAGGTTAATATACAAACAAAGTTGTTTAGTGTAAAAAATGTACAAGATTGGAATTTGTGCTGTATAGAATTCCAACTAGTAATACAATGTTATATTATAGTGATTACTAAATGTAGTTGGTACAATCAATTTTGTGTGTTTTGCATATGTTCCATATAAATCACAATAACAAGGTAGTCCAGCCACAAATTAAATGTGGAAAAATGAATGCTGCGAATGCAATTAAGCTTAACACACTCTATCCGGTAGGTATTGCACTTACTAGAACAAACCTCAATCTTATGAGGTAAGTTGCCGCCTCTTGTAAGTGAAAAACTTCAGGATTCCAGTAGTGTGGGTAGATATTTGGCCGTCTGTGTCTTGCCTTCTCCTCTCAGAGTATGGGTTCTGTAAGCTTTATCTTTTCCTTCTCCTCTCAGAGTGTCTTTGCCTTCTCCTCTCAGAGTATGGATTCTGGGTTCTTTGCCTTCTCCTCTCAGAGTATGGGTTCTGTATGCTGGTGATGGAATTTCTCCAGGTTCCCCGCAGTGTTTATATGGAAATAAAGGCAGAAGAGAAAAACATAGCGTAAAATCGTTTTAATTAAGATAAAAAGTAATATAAAAAGACAAGTGGCCACTCACATGTTCAATCCTCAAACATATGAGGTATGTAAAAGACACTCAGTATTAACCTGTGTTGTTCCCCTTAAAAGATCTGGTGTGCAAGTGATTTTTTCCTTATAATTTCACGGAAAATGTCTTACAAAGCTGTTTTTAAACCACAGATCCAGTGGTGTCCGTTTTTTTATATATAGTCAGGTAATACAGCGTGGTAAAAACAATAATATATACAAAGTCTAGACGGTGAGCTTAATGGGGTCAAAATTGACTCCAAAAACAAACAAACAAAGTTTTGTAGTGAGATTCCCTTACACGTTTCAAAGCCTCTTATTATGCTTCTTACCACGCTGTATTACCTGACTATATATAAAAAAACGGACACC
Organism: Bombina bombina; assembly: GCF_027579735.1. Classification (NCBI taxonomy): domain Eukaryota; kingdom Metazoa; phylum Chordata; class Amphibia; order Anura; family Bombinatoridae; genus Bombina; species Bombina bombina. The sequence goes on from NC_069503.1 coordinate 848,718,871, forward strand.
ACTGGATCTGTGGTTTAAAAACAGCTTTGTAAGACATTTTCCGTGAAATTATAAGGAAAAAATCACTTGCACACCAGATCTTTTAAGGGGAACAACACAGGTTAATACTGAGTGTCTTTTACATACCTCATATGTTTGAGGATTGAACATGTGAGTGGCCACTTGTCTTTTTATATTACTTTTTATCTTAATTAAAACGATTTTACGCTATGTTTTTCTCTTCTGCCTTTATTTCCATATAAACACTGCGGGGAACCTGGAGAAATTCCATCACCAGCATACAGAACCCATACTCTGAGAGGAGAAGGCAAAGAACCCAGAATCCATACTCTGAGAGGAGAAGGCAAAGACACTCTGAGAGGAGAAGGAAAAGATAAAGCTTACAGAACCCATACTCTGAGAGGAGAAGGCAAGACACAGACGGCCAAATATCTACCCACACTACTGGAATCCTGAAGTTTTTCACTTACAAGAGGTGGCAACTTACCTCATAAGATTGAGGTTTGTTCTAGTAAGTGCAATACCTACCGGATAGAGTGTGTTAAGCTTAATTGCATTCGCAGCATTCATTTTTCCACATTTAATTTGTGGCTGGACTACCTTGTTATTGTGATTTATATGGAACATATGCAAAACACACAAAATTGATTGTACCAACTACATTTAGTAATCACTATAATATAACATTGTATTACTAGTTGGAATTCTATACAGCACAAATTCCAATCTTGTACATTTTTTACACTAAACAACTTTGTTTGTATATTAACCTATACAGGGAATGTGGGAATAGATTCTTATAGAGGCGCCTTTCTCTAAAACCCTCTCTCTCCATATATATATATATATATATATATATATATATATATATATATATATATATATATATATATATATATATATATATATATACAGGTAGCCCTCAGTTTACGCCGGGGTTAGGTTCCAGAAGGAATGGTTGTAAATTGAAACCGTTGTAAATTGAAACCCAGTTTATAATGTAAGTCAATGGGAAGTGAGGGAGTTAGGTTCCAGGCCCCTCTCAAAATTGGCATAAGTAACAGCTAATACATTATTTTTAAAGCTTTGAACCAAAGCCTTTAAATGCTAAACAGCATTATAAACCTAATAACATAATCACACAACACAGAATATATGAATAAACTAAGTTAAATTAACAAAAACATTTGCTAAACAGCATTATAAACTTAATAAAATAATCACACAACACAGACTTCACTTGCATTTTTCTGCAAACAGTTCTTTCTATGCATTCCAATCTGGACTGATATATAGACAGGAAGATCTTGTTCCTTTGAAATCTGCTCGATAGCTCAGTTCTGGTTAAACTGATTAATTTCAGCTTGATTGGCTTTGCTGCAACACAAGCGGACAGCTCCACCTACTGGCTATTTTAATAAATGCACTGCTTCTCAATGCTTTTCAATAGCAGTCACATGACTGGGGAAAAATGGTTGTTATTCTGAAACGGTGTAAATTGAACCGTGGTAAAAGAAGGTCCACCTGTATATATATATATATATATATATATATATATATATATATATATATATATAGTTTCTGCAGTGTAGGTTCCCCAAAGTGCCCCTGTTCTTAAGATTATTTTTAGATACTGGCCAGTAATTCATTAAACTTTACAATCACTATAAAGACAATGTTATACTAATTCTTGTTGAGCATGTGTAAAAACTAAAAAGATATTCTCTAAATATGAAGTTTTTGTGCTTGTAAGAGACAGTGGCCTTGCTAGAGGCAGCATTACCCTTCATATTATAATGGCTGGTCCCCCATTTGGGTACTTGCAACTGTGACCAACCCTCATTTTCCCATCACAACTCTGCCCAGCCCTTAACTCCAGCCGACCCTGCCCATAGAATGTTTGCTCTCCCTTGGCACACCTGACCCAGTCGATGCCACACCTGGCCCATCCCTCCTGCCATGACCCCTTCTACAAAACACAGATGAGTTCCCCCCATGTTGTTTGGGGAGATGTCACTGGAAAGAGGGCAACATTTATTTTTAACAGGTCTAAGGTGTTGAATTTGATATCTTGAAAAATCTATTTAAAACAATAAGTGAAAAAGTTTTCTGATTGATTGGAACTCAAGTGTTGAATTGGTCATAAGGAAAGCAAGGGAAATGTATTTATGACGAAAATTAAAGGGACATGAAACCCAAAAATGTTCTTTCACGATTCAGATAGAGCATTTAATTTTAAACAACATTCCAATTTACTTTATCTAATTTACTTCATTCTTTAGATATCATTTGTTGAAATAGCAATGCAAATGGGTAAGCCAATCACACGAGGTGTCTATGTGCAGCCACCAATCAGTAGCTACTGAGCCTATTTAGATATGCTTTTCAACAAAGAATATCAAGAGAATGAAGTAAATTACATCATAGCAGTAAACTGAAAAGTTGTTTAAAATTGTATGCTCTATTTTATTCATGAAAGAAAATAGTTGGGTGTCATGTCCCTTTAATAAGCATAAGATAAATTTGTTATTTTAAGTTTTTAAATTATTTTAAATGGATTTGAATTAGAAAACCTTGAGAAAAGCCATGCTATGCACTTCACAAGGAATTGTATTCAATGGAATGGACACTTATTTGTAAGTAACCAAAACAAAGCAGAGCTTTAAGCCCATTTTTCCAATACCACAAACCATGGGGCCTATTTATCAAGCCGTCAACCGCAAATACGCTGGAATTCCACAGTGTAATTGTGGAGAGCTTGATTCGCCATATTTATCAAAGGCTTCAGACCGGCAAAAGTAGAATTTTGTGACGTAGCATACGATCCGCAGGTCTCAGTCCAACACACATTGATGCTTACGTCACTACAGATGTTCCGAATGCAAATTCAGCACTATCTGACTACTTTTGCTAGTTAAAGGGACAGTCTACACCAGAATTTTTATTGTTTTAAAAGATAGATAATCCCTTTATTACCCATTCCCCAGTTTTGCATAACCAACACAGTTATATTAATATACATTTAACCTCTGTGATTATCTTGTATCTAAGCCTCTGAAAACTGCCCCTTTGTTTCAGTTCTTTTGACAGACTTTCAGTTTAGCCAATCAGTGCCTGCTCCCAGATAACTTCACGTGCACGAGCACAGTGTTATCTATATGAAATACGTGAACTAACACCCTCTAGTGGTGAAAAACTGTTAAAATGCATTCTGAAAAGGTGGCCTTCAAGGTCTAAGAAATTAGCATATGTACCTCCTAGGTTAAAGGGACACTGAACCCAAAATTCAGATAGAGCATGAAATTTTAAGCAACTTTCTAATTTTCTCCTATTATCAAATGTTCGTCATTCTCTTGCTATCTTTATTTGAAATGCAAGAATGTAAGTTTAGATGCCGGCCCATTTTTGGTGAACAACCTGGGTTGTTCTTGCTGATTGGTGGATAAATTCATCCACCAATAAAAAAGTGCTATCCAGAGTACTGAAGCAAAAAAAAGCTTAGATGCCTTCTTTTTTAAATAAAGGTAGCTAGAGAACGAAGAAAAATTGATAATAGGAGCAAATTAGAAAGTTGCTTAAAATTGCATGCTCTATCTGAATGACAAAAGAAAAAATTTGGGTTCAGTGTCCCTTTAAGATTTCAACTAAGAATACCAAGAGAACAAAGCAAAATTGGTGATAAAAGTAAATTGGAAAATTGTTTAAAATGACATGCTCTATCTGAATTATGAAAGTTTATTTTGGCCTAGACTGTCCCTTTAACAAATATCTAACAGATACGCTTGCCACTATTCTGGCCCAGCGTACCTGGTTTTCAATCCGCCGCCCTGGATGCGGCGGATGCCATAGGAATCAATGGGAGTCTGAATGCACCGAAAGCTTATGTTCGCTGCTGCCCGATATCCCATTGATTCCTATGGGAGAATAAAAGTTATGTTCACACCTAACACCCTAGCATGTACCCCGAGTCTAAACACCCCTAATCTGCCACCCTCTACACCACTGCCAACTACATTATACTTATTAACCCCTAATCTGCCGCCCGACACCGCCGCCACCTACATTATACTTTTTAAACCCTAATCTGCCACCCCCTACACCGCCGCCACCTACATAAAAGTATTAACCCCTATCCCGCCGCTCCCGGAGTCCACCGCAACTAAATAAATGTATTAACCCCTAAACCACCAGCCTCCCACATCGCCATAAACTAAATTAACCTAGTAACCCCTAAACCTAACAACCCGCTAACTTTATATTAAATATTAACTCATCCCCATCTTATAATAAATTAACTTACCTTTAGATTTAAATTAAACTATATTAAATTAATAATTAACCTACCCTAACTATTATAATAAAATTGCATTAAACTATATTGAAATAATAATTAATCTAACCTAACTTTTATACTAAAATTACATTAAACTAAAAATTAAATTAACTATATTATATATTTAAACACCTAACCCTACTCCAATAATTTAAATCTACACTAAAAAATTACTAAGTTACCCAAAAAAACAACTAAGTTACAAAAAATAACAAACACTAAGTTACACAAAAAAATAAACACTAAGTTACAAAAAATAAAAACAGAATTTATGCTTACCTGATAAATTACTTTCTCCAACGGTGTGTCCGGTCCACGGCGTCATCCTTACTTGTGGGATATTCTCTTCCCCAACAGGAAATGGCAAAGAGCCCAGCAAAGCTGGTCACATGATCCCTCCTAGGCTCCGCCTACCCCAGTCATTCGACCGACGTACAGGAGGAAATATGCATAGGAGAAACCATATGATACCGTGGTGACTGTAGTTAGAGAAAATAATTCATCAGACCTGATTAAAAAAACCAGGGCGGGCCGTGGACCGGACACACCCTTGGAGAAAGTAATTTATCAGGGAAGCATAAATTCTGTTTTCTCCAACATAGGTGTGTCCGGTCCACGGCGTCATCCTTACTTGTGGGAACCAATACCAAAGCTTTAGGACACGGATGAAGGGAGGGAGCAAATCAGGTCACCTAAATGGAAGGCACCACGGCTTGCAAAACCTTTCTCCCAAAAATAGCCTCCGAAGAAGCAAAAGTATCAAATTTGTAAAATTTGGCAAAAGTGTGCAGTGAAGACCAAGTCGCTGCCTTACATATCTGGTCAACAGAAGCCTCGTTCTTGAAGGCCCATGTGGAAGCCACAGCCCTAGTGGAGTGAGCTGTGATTCTTTCAGGAGGCTGCCGTCCGGCAGTCTCATAAGCCAATCGGATAATGCTTTTAAGCCAAAAAGAAAGAGAGGTAGAAGTTGCTTTTTGACCTCTCCTTTTACCAGAATAAACAACAAACAAAGAAGATGTTTGTCTGAAATCTTTAGTAGCCTCTAAATAGAATTTTAGAGCACGGACTACGTCCAAATTGTGTAACAAACGTTCCTTCTTTGAAACTGGGTTCGGACACAAAGAAGGTACAACTATCTCCTGGTTAATATTTTTGTTGGAAACAACTTTCGGAAGAAAACCAGGCTTAGTACGCAAAACCACCTTATCTGCATGGAACACCAGATAGGGCGGAGAACACTGCAGAGCAGATAACTCTGAAACTCTTCTAGCAGAAGAAATTGCAACCAAAAACAAAACTTTCCAAGATAATAACTTAATATCTACGGAATGTAAGGGTTCAAACGGAACCCCTTGAAGAACTGAAAGAACTAGATTTAGACTCCAGGGAGGAGTCAAAGGTCTGTAAACAGGCTTGATTCTAACCAGAGCCTGAACAAACGCTTGAACGTCTGGCACAGCTGCCAGCCTTTTGTGAAGTAAAACAGATAAAGCAGAGATCTGTCCCTTCAGAGAACTTGCAGATAATCCTTTCTCCAAACCTTCTTGTAGAAAGGATAGAATCTTAGGAATTTTTATCTTGTTCCATGGGAATCCTTTAGATTCACACCAACAGATATATTTTTTCCATATTTTATGGTAAATTTTTCTAGTTACAGGCTTTCTGGCCTGAATCAGAGTATCTATTACAGAATCTGAAAACCCACGCTTTGATAAAATCAAGCGTTCAATCTCCAAGCCGTCAGTTGGAGGGAAACCAGATTCGGATGTTCGAATGGACCTTGAACAAGAAGGTCCTGTCTCAAAGGTAGCTTCCATGGTGGAGCCGATGACATATTCACCAGGTCTGCATACCAAGTCCTGCGTGGCCACGCAGGAGCTATCAAGATCACCGAAGCCCTCTCCTGATTGATCCTGGCTACCAGCCTGGGAATGAGAGGAAACGGTGGGAATACATAAGCTAGGTTGAAGGTCCAAGGTGCTACTAGTGCATCTACTAGAGTCGCCTTGGAAAAAAAAACTCTTAACCATCTCCGTGGAGATGTTGCCTGTGCAACGGCAAAGAGAATGACTGGGGTAGGCGGAGCCTAGGAGGGATCATGTGACCAGCTTTGCTGGGCTCTTTGCCATTTCCTGTTGGGGAAGAGAATATCCCACAAGTAAGGATGACGCCGTGGACCGGACACACCTATGTTGGAGAAAAATAAATTATCAAAGCTTTAAACTAATTACATCTAATCTAAGGGCCCTATGAAAATAAAAAAGCCCCCCCAAAATAAAAAAACCCTAGCCTACAATAAACTCAATAAACTGCAAATAGAACTTAAAAGGGCCTTTTGCGGGGCATTGCCCCAAAGTAATCAGCTCTTTTACCTGTAAAAAAAAATACAAACAACCCCCCAACAGTAAAACCCACCACCCACACAAACAACCCCCCCAAATAAAATACTATCTAAAATACTATGTATTATATGTGTATATATGTTTGTAAATACATGTATACACATATAAATACATATGTATACAAATATATAGAAATAATCCAAAGGAGGCACTCACCGTGATACAATCAAATGTTTAATGAAGAGTGAACGTTTTCGGGGTATAAGCCCCGTCCTCAGACTCCTGAAAAAAATCAAACAGTGTATAATCGTTCTTACCGCACAGTGGCTAAATAGCATATGAGCCGTCCCAACGCCACTGGCCCCCTCGCTGCCGCACCGAATAAAGACCGGAAGTGATGGCCAGGTGTCACTACGCCATCACGCTGGCGTCAGTAGCGCTGAAGCCGCCCCTGTGTGGCAAAGAAAGTACAGAATAAATCATGAAACAGTGCACAGGAAGTGAAGCAAAAAATACTTAAGGGAATGCAATGTGCATTCTGTGTAATTGAGAATACTATTTTATGCGATTAATGTGCATAAGTGAATAAGTGAATTATAAGTATATCTAGAAGGTTAAAAGAATATAGGCTGGTCTGTACACAATGGGGGGACAACCCACTGGAACGGGGAAAAGAGGAGAGCCTATGTAGTAGACGACAATAGCTATATGTAAAGAATATAATATAGTTAGTGGATAGCAATTAATTAAGGGGTGGGACGATATTGGGGGGCAATGTGAACAGTCCCCTAAATATTGATGCAGATATAAAATTGGTTATCACATATGAGCTAAATTAACAGTACTGGATTTCAGAAAGTACTTGAATCTGGATCTTCAGAGGTATAGTAATAAAGCCCATTTAGAAATCCTGACATTCTAAATTATAAATAACTGTGCCAGTCCAAATGGGTATTCAGTCCCTGTGGTGATAGGGTGCCTAGTTCATAGGTCCACCTAGCCTCCAATTGCAGAAGTCTCCATCCCCTATCTCCTCCTCTAGAGAAGGGTGGTACATGGTCAATCTAAGTGTATTTCAAATCCTTAACTGTATGTCCTGCTTGTGCAAAGTGGCGAGCTACGGGCTGCTCCGATGTTCCTTTGTCTATGGCTGTACGCATTGATGAAAAAAATAAGGAGAGAGATGGTAACACTCACAATATGTATCAATAATATAAGCACTCTTGATAGAGATTGTTGTTGGTCCCGGGACTTCCGTCCAGAAACCCCACTCACCCCTTACCAAGGAAACTTCACCCAACTGGGGGCTCAGCCGTCCGCCTGTGTAGATACAGTTTCAGCAGCGGGAAGACTCCAGAAGCGTGCCAGCCGGTACTTATCTTCGGCGTAAACAGATGCGCTTGCTTCCCTGCTGAAAAGCGAAATCTTTAGACAGGCGGCAATAGATCCGTAGGGACTGGCTGTGTTCCAAGTTTTTCCTCTCCAGTGTTTAGCTTGTGCGTGCGTGAGTTGACGGGGGGCGGGGCTATCTTCACCCAGGGTTACAACAGGATGCAGGGCTAATGCAGAGCTGAGGGATCCTTGATCTGGTGTAGTGAGTCGCAGGAAAATAGAACAGGCAGCGGATCCCAGTGAAGATAGATAAAAATATTCTTTATTTAAACAAAAAAGTTTAAAAGTTGTGTTCAGGGGCAACAGAGAACAGTGCTAAAAGTAAGACAGGCGAGACACAAAATGGCTTCGCCAGAATCTCTCGATTTTTCTCAAGACTGCTCACTAGACCCTGTTTGTCATGGGTATATGTGGTAGTGAACATACGTCTGGGTTCTGTTGATCCTTATGTGTTGTGTGTTTCAATCGTCCTCAGGTCCTGTTCCATCTTGTTCAGTTTTTCTTGTGGGTATCCTCTCTGGATCATTCTGTCCTTTATCTCATCAAGTTGTTTTTTGATGTTAGGTGCCTCTGTGTTGTTTCTAATGACTCTTTGTAGTTGTGACTTAGGTAGAGCTTTTTTAAGGGCAGGAGGGTGACAGCTGATATAATATAATAATGAATTTCTGTCCGTTTCCTTCTTAAAGATTGTGGATTGCAGTCTTCCTTCACCTTTATATAGGTTTAGGTCCAAGAAGTCTATGGCTATGGTACTGACTCATTTTGAACTTGATATGTGATGATGTCTGGTTAAGTAGTTGGAACCATGTAAGTAAGTCTTCTTCTGTTCCACGCCATATCAAGTCATCTATGTACCACTTAAATAACATTATTCGAGGATCCTGAAAGAGGCTAGTATCAGTAGTTCAAATTCTGCCATAAATAAATTGGCATAGTATGGGGCCACGTTGGACCCCATCGCTGTGCCCATTAACTGAAGGTATAGCTGTTTCTCGAACTTGAAATAGTTGGTAGTGAGACAGAATTCTAGTAGTGTCAGTAGTACTTCCATAGGAGGACCCACATATGGGTAATGCTGTAGTTGTCTTTCAATGGCTCTGAGTCCCAAATGGTGCGGAATAGCGGTATATAAGCTGGTAACGTCAAGAGTTACCAGGATATCTGTTGCTTCCAATGTTTCTAGTTCTCGGGCTATTGTTAGAAGCTTATTAGAGTCCAGAAGGAATGTGTTCATATCTGTCTAACCAAGGGTTGCAAGAATGAATCGACAAATTTGGCCAATGACTGGTGTAAGGATTGTATGGCTGATATGATTGACCTTCCCGGAGGGCAATCCAGTCCGTATGGCTTCACGTTCCTTCTTGGATAAGTTGTTATATGCTTGGGTTTTCTGTTCTTGTATTCGATTTTTCATATCCATAGTGCTCAATCGATGATAGGTGCAGATGCTCGCATTGTGACTTCGGGGTTCAAAGGTAGATTTTTTTCTTAAATCTTGACTGTCCTTGTTCTGCCTCATTTGTATTCCAAAATTTTTATTTTAATTTCAGTTGTCTTTGGAATTTTTGTAAGTCGATATACAGTCCAAATTCATCCGTACTGCATGTCAGAATGAATATTAGGCCCCTATTTAGTACATGTTCTTCAGTACTAGTGAGCATCCTATCACTAAGGTTTACCACTATGCTGGCTTCTGTATGTTGGGAGGCTGTGGGGGCTTTTTCTTTGTAGCCACCCCATCTGGGGTGGGGTCTTTGCCTCCTCCGTTTTTTGAACGTGTTGTCACTCCTATGACAGTAGATTGTTCAATGTCGGCTCCTGGATTTGGGGTTCTCCCTCTGAGCTGGAGCCTGATGTGTCCATCGTCTGTAGGGTGGCTGGTTTTCTGTATCTTTGTCTCCTTTGTCGTCCCTGAAATTCCCTTTTGTCTATCCTGTGAGGATAATTGCCAGATGTATATACGCCTGTCTCTGTAGTCATCAGTGACTGTCACCAATTTTTTGTTTTTAAACTGTATCAGATCCCTCTCATACTGATAGAGCTGTGTTTGAAGCTTGTCCAGCCAATTTTCTTGTTTATCTTGTTGCATGGTCTCCAGGTTGAGTTGTTCATACTGTTGTATCTCTGTTTTAGTCTGTTGTAGCATTACACTAACCTCTTGTATGACCAGGAGAATGAGGTCAAGTGAGCACTTATTAAGTATGCTGCACCACCTCTCACAAAAGGCTGGATTATAGCGCCCTATAGTTGGAGTGTTTCTGATCCAAAATCCTTGTGGTATGTACCTTTTATGGTGGTACTCTGATAAATAGGCACCGTGTAGTTCCAAATCCTTTTGGCGTTTTTCAATTTTAGCAGATGATTAAAGATGTAAGAAGGTTTATTAGGTGTTGTTGTTATGGTTAGGGCATTAAAAAGAATAGATGCTGCGTCTTCATCAGTAAAATGAAATGTGGTAGCTCCCTGTATATCCTCCATATTCCCTGTGGTAGTGGAAATAGTCCCAACAGTATGTACAGAGTCCCCCTGAGACATACTAAAAACAATCACAGTGTCCTGAATTGTAATCAGAGATTTTGCAAATCCATATAGTTAGTTCCTATCATGCAGTTTCCGATTGGTAGGGTGCTGAAGTATGAAAAATAATATGTACATCAAAGATACCAGCACTCTCTAGGTTGATGATAATGCGTGGGTGCACTCAGACGTATGTGTAGAAATAATCCAAAGGAGGCACTCACCGTGATACATTCAAATGTTTAATGAAGAGTGAATGTTTTCGGGGTATAATCCCCGTCCTCAGACTCATGAAAAAAATCAAACAGTGTATAATCATTCTTACCGCACAGTGGCTAAATAGCCTATGAGCATTCCCAACTCCACTGGCCCCCTCGCTGCCGCACCGGATACCGACCGGAAGTGATGCCCAGGCATCACTACGTCATCACGCTGGAGTCAGTAGCGCCGGAGCTGCCCCTGTGTGGCAAAGAAAGTACATAGTAAATTATGAAACAGTGCAAAGGAAGTGAAGCAAAAAATACTTAAGGGAATGCAATGTGCATTCCATGTAATTGAGAATACTATTTTATGGGATTAATGTGCATAAGTGAATAAGTGAATTATAAGTATATCTAGAAGGTTAAAAGAATACAGGCTGGTCTGTACACAATGGGGGGACAACCCACTGGAACAGGGAAAAGAGGAGAGCCTATGTATTAGACGACAATAGATATATGTAAAGAATAGGGGTTAATAACATTATGTACAGTAGGTGGCAGCGATGTAGGGGGCGGCGGGATAGGGGTTAATAACATTATGTAGGTGGCGGCAATGTAGGGGGCGGCAGATTAGGGGTGTTTAGACTCGGGGTTCATGTTAGGGAGTTAGGTGTAAACATAACTTTTATTCTCCCATAGGAATCAATGGGATATCGGGCAGCAGCGAACAAAAGCTTTCACTGCTTTCAGACTCCCATTGATTCCTATGGCATCCGCGGCCTCCAGGGCGGCGGATTGAAAAGCAGGTACGCTGGGCCGGAATAGTGGCCAGCGTACTTGTTAGAAAGTTGATAACTTGCAAAAGTAGTCAGATAGTGCTGAATTTGTATTCGGAACATCTGTAATGACGTAAGCATCGATCTGTGTCGGATTGAGATCGGCGGATCGTATGTTACGTCACAAATTTAAACTTTTGCCGGTCTGCAGGCTTTGATAAATAAGGCGAATCAAGCTTGCCACAATTACACTGCGGAATTCCAGCGTATTTGCGGTTGACGGCTTGATTAAATAGGCCTCTATATCACAATCTTTCTTATTATTATTATATTTTTACTTCAGACCTCATCACTATTGCATAACTACTGTATACATGTCATCACATGATTGCATTTTTATCACATATTAGTCACACTGTTATCATTTTGTTATTATTTTGGCACTGTTACTTCACCTTTCACATATTATTAATTTATCACGTTTACTTTAACTATTGATCATTCGTACCTTTTATAACAAACATCATTATCCATTAGAAATTTCCAATTAATATTGAAATATCTTTCTGAATATCATATAAAAACATTAATGTAGGGTGCTTTATGTGATATCTTGTATTTCCTTTATGACTCTGTATAATTTTCCACTGATTTTATACCATGAACTAGATTAGATATATGATTAGATTAGATATTTGAGGTTAGCATAACATTTGTTTACAACTTATTATGTACTATGTATGTATAAACAATAAGAACCTCTGACTAATTTATGAAAGTACGGATGAAATCCTGTCTCAGGCTGCTTGTAGTGTTTTCCCTGGTTTAAGTGTTTTTAATGAGTGCTTAAGCCTTATGTATGCATGAGATCCAAGAAGGAACGTGAAGCCATACGGAGTTTGGCCAAAAACCCCACCATTATCATTCGAGAAGCGGACAAGGGTGGAGCTATAGTCCTACAAAATTATAAGGACTATCAGGAGGAAGATTTATCCCAATTGGAAGACCCCCCGACATACCATAAACTACCTAGAGATCCCATGGGACTCTTCAAAGACAGGATTGACAAATGCCTGGATCAGACCTTTACTAGTGGATTCATCACTAAACAGGAATTAGAATTTCTCAAAATACCATATCCTAGAATACCAGTTTTTTACACTGTCCAAAAGATCCACAAAAGACTGGATTGCCCTCCGGGAAGGCCAATCATATCAGCCATACAATCCTTACACTAGCCATTGGCCAAATGTGTCGATTCATTCTTGCAACCCTTGGTTAGACATATGAACACATTCCTTCTGGACTCTAATATGCTTCTAACAATAGCCCGAGAACTAGAAACATTGGAAGCAACAGATATCCTGGTAACTCTTGACGTTACCAGCTTATATACCGCTACTCCGCACCATTTGGGACTCAGAGCCATTGAAAGACAACTACAGCATTACCCATATGTGGGTCCTCCTATGGAAGTACTACTGACACTGCTAGAATTCTGTCTCACTACCAACTATTTCAAGTTCGAGAAAAAGTTATACCTTCAGCTAATGGGCACAGCGATGGGGTCGAATGTGGCCCCATCCTATGCCAATTTATTTATGGCAGAATTTGAAACTACTGATACTAGCCTCTTTCTGGATCCTCGAATAATGTTATTTAAGCGGTACATAGATGACTTGATACTGATATGGCGTGGAACAGAAGAAGACTTACTTACATGGTTCCTACTACTTAACCAGACATCGTCACATATCAACTTCAAAATGAATCACAGTACCATAGCCATAGACTTCTTGGACCTGCACCTATATAAAGGTGAAGGAAGACTGCAATCCACACTCTTTAAGAAAGAAACGGACAGAAATTCATTATTATATTATACCAGCTGTCACCCTCCTGCCCTTAAAAAAGCTCTACAACTACAAAGAGTCATTAGAAACAACACAGAGGCACCTAACATAAAAAAACAACTTGATGAGATGAAGGACAGATTCATCCAGAGAGGATACCCGAAAGAAAAACTGAACAAGATGTAACAGGACCTGATTACGATTGAAACACACAACACAGAAGTATCAACAGAACCCAGACTTATGTTCACTACCACATATACCCATGACAAACAGGGTCTAGTGAGCATTCTTGAGAAAAACTGGGAGATTCTGACTACAGACCCTATGTTACCATTTAAACATCATGCCCCCCCAAGAGTGGGCTATAAAAGGTCTAAATCCTTAAGAGACCACTTGGTACAAACTGATCCAGTTCATAATTATGAACAGAAAACTTGGCTCCATTCTAAAGAAACGGGTTGCTTCAGATGCCTAGGATGTACAACCTGCAGTGCACTGATAACAGGCTCTCATTTCTCACATCCTGACAAGAAGAAAAAATACATCCACAGAAACCGGATGACTTGTACCACCACATATGTAGTTTATCTCTTACACTGCATTTGTGGATTGTTCTATGTGGGGAAGACTACAGACGACCACCACACTAGAATGGCCAATCATAGGTCATCAATACGTACAGCCATAGACAAAGTAACATTGGAGCAGCCCGTAGCTCGCCACTTTGCACAAGCAGGACATACAGTTAAGGATTTGAAATACACTTTGATTGACCATATCCCGCCCTCCTCTAGAGGAGGAGATAGGGGATGGAGACTTTTGCAATTGGAGGCTAAGTGGACCTATGATCTAGGCACCCTATCACCACGGGGACTGAATACCTATTTGGACTGGCGCAGTTATTTATAATTTAAAATGTCAGAATATCTAAATGGGCTTTATTACTATACCTCTGAAGATCCAAATTCAAGTACTTTCTGAAATCCAGAACTGTTAATTTAGCTCATATGTGATAACCAATTTGTTATCTGCATCAATATTAAGGGGACTGTTCACATTGCCCCCCAATATCGTCCCACCCCTTAATTAATTGCTATCCACTAACTATATTATATTTTTTACATATAGCTATTGTCTTCTACTACATAGGCTCTCCTCTTTTCCCTGTTCCAGTGGGTTGTCCCCCCATTGTGTACAGACCAGCCTGTATTCTTTTAACCTTCTAGATATACTTATAATTCACTTATTCACTTACGCACATTTATCCCATAAAATAGTATTCTCAATTACGTGGAATACACATTGCATTCCCTTAAGTATTTTTTGCTTCACTTCCTTTGCACTGTTTCATGATTTATTATGTACTTTCTTTGCCACACAGGGGCGGCTCCAGCGCTACTGACGCCAGTGTGATGACATAGTGATGCCTGGGCATCACTTCCAGTCTGTTTCTGGTGCAGCAGCGAGGGGGCCAGTGGCATTGGGACGGCTAATAGGCTATTTAGCCACTGTGTGGTAAGAACGATTATACACTGTTTGATTTTTTTCAGGAGTCTGAGGACGTGGATTATACCCCGAAAACCTTCACTCTTCATTAAACATTTGATTGTATCACGGTGAGTGCCTCCTTTGGATTATTTCTACACATACATATGAGTGCACCCACGCATTATTATCAACCTAGAGAGTGCTGGTATCTTTAATGTATATATATATATATATATATATATATATATATATATATATATATATATATATATATATATATATATATATATATATATATATAAAAATATACATATTTACACATGTATATGTATGTATCTCTATGTTAAAGCCCTTTTTAATCCTTTTTTTTTTTTTCTAACACTGGAGACCTCATATCTTTGAGCCCTTATAACTTTTAATTGAATTTTTTTTTAAATATAATTTTTATTAGACAGCATTATTATAAGTATAACTGTACCTTTAAATGTATACTGATGTGTTGTGTGACTCTTTTCATTCAAGCGTAACATTTAACCAGAGCTCTGAAGTTGCAGTAATCATTCTAGCATAAATCGCGATTACTTTCAACTTGTAATACGAGCGGAATTTAACTTGCACGCAAAGGGCCGTGAAATCCCAATATTGCTTATGCGCAAATGATAAAGCTACACTCGTAATCTAGCCCATAGTGTTTAATGTCCCTTTGGTTATATGTGGAGGGTACCATAAAAAAAACACATGATCATGCACGAGCAGGGCCTTACAACCATCCCAGATGAACAAGTTTGGGGTTACTCGACTCATCATCTAATCTGTCTCTTAAAGGGGCATGAAATGCCAAATTAAAGTTTATAATATAGACCATTTTTTGTTTGAATGTTTATGTCCTTTTAACTAGTGATTTGCTGGCTCGAATGAGCAAGTCTGTACCTCAGCCACCACAGCAGCTTGAAAACTTGACTTTGTGACAGACTTTCTTCAGAAGTCAACCTATTTTGGTTTAACAGTACATTTTGCATGCATTAAAATATTTTATTAATGCAATTCAAACTTTGAAAAGCAAGTTAGGTAATTTCTTATTATGTGCCTTTGATATTTAGCAAATTATTATTATTTTGGGCACATTTACAGATGTAAATGTTTTACCATTAGTTTTTTTTATTTAGAAGCCTATATGTACAGGGAAACCATTCATAACAACCAAAACTAAACGCTTTTATTATTTGCCTTTTCAATCAGCTGTCACTTTTTGCTCTGTATGTTATATAAATCTGTAATCCAATATGTAGTGTCAGCAAATTTATCTGGTTAGAGCTTTCCTTTTCTTTTAAATATGTAGTTGAAAATTTAGAATCTTATACACTACTCTATATTTGAGAAAATATATTAAAATTATTGTACAATGAGGAGCGTGGTAAAGATTTTCTAGTCCACTGTGTATTAGAATCAGGCCTCCTGCAGTGTGCGCCACCACTATCTGATATGGTTTTTCTGTGATCCACAATGGAGGTTCATATTGCCTCAGCTGCTTCCACTTCTATTATTGCATCTGTTTCTATTTAGTTTGGCCCCGCAATTCCATATTCTGGATCAGCATATTTAGCTCTTGCTTACACAGTGCAGCTATTATATTTTTTGAGAAAAGAGGATAAACAGTCCTCAGAGGGTGCGCTGGTGCTTGGAGGTTGATTGCAGTATTTGGAACTTCAAAACTAATGGCCGCACTCCCGATAGTAATCCGGATGGATTTCTAGCTGTGATGCATGGAAGAAAAAGAAAGAGAGGTGCCAAAACATAAAACAGTATCGTAGGTCTAAATGGGTAAGATTCCCACACGAAATAATTCCACCCCATTGTACCAAATACTCACAGACAAAGAGGCACAGATGGCGTGCCTCTAATTGCGGATCGGGACTGTTCAGAGTCGCCCGACAGACACACCTCGGCTAGTGTACGTCACTCAGTGACCTCCAATGGGCAGTCGGCAATCCAAGCACCTCTGGTGGTTCCGTGTAGCTCCGAACAACCAAATACCGCTGTGAGTATTGGAGTGAGATGGGCGTGAAACACAGATGATCACTCTTGGCGATAAATGATAGTTAGTGATGTTTGGAACATAAGACAAAACAGGTATACAATAATCAGTATTTTATTGTGGTCTAAAGACTGCTGCTCCATAACCTGTCCGCCTGCTCTGAGCAGGCGGACAGACATCTCCGCAATTCAACCCTATTGAGTACGATCGGGTTGATTGACACCCCCCTGCTGCAAATCTGCAGGGGGTGGCGTGGCACCAGCAGCTCACAAGAGCTGCTGGTGCAATGCTGAATACGGAGAGCTAGATCTGTCGGACCTGATCCGCACTGTCGGATCAGGTCCGACAGACCTTTGTTAAATAGGCCCCATAAACACACACATGTGATTGGGTATTCACATTTGCCAGAGGTTGACTGTGTTTCTATAAATGTTTAAAGGGACATGAAACCTACAATTTTTCTTTCATGATTCAGATTGAGCAATTTAAAACAACATTTCAAATTACATCTATTATCAAATGTGCTTTGTATCCTTTGCTGAAGAAGCAGTAATGCACTACTGCCACTAGCTGAAGAATGTTCACCCTGACGATGGCAATAGTGAAGAATGATGGGATAGCGCTAAAACAGCTAAAGAGATTGAAGGATATAAGAAAGTGTATTTGTGACTCAAAAAGAAACAAGTGAAACAAATGACCTATAATGCTCTGTGGCGTGTAGAGATAGAGAAATGTTGCAAAAAGGAGAAACTTAATAGGTTTCAAACATCACTACATTTCTGAACAAATTGTGTATAATATATATATATAAATGTATCTAACCTTAGATGCGCATATCGTGTGGCAAGTTGGATACAATATTGTGTTAGAAATAGTAGCTATAATTAATAAATGTGATATGAGAATCGTCACCCTGGTCCCAGCATTCAAATCAGATTATCTACAATTTCTCGAAAATACTGAGGCACAACTGCTAACATTTGGAACATTGAGGAACTTTGTTATCACTATCCATTAAAGGTTAGCTGGAAAGTCAGACTCAGGGACATACATAACCTTTTGATCTATGAAGTTTTCCTGGACATTTGCTACTATTGTTTGGGACTTTTAACCTGTAATAAGGACTGCTCCCAAAAGGGAATTATATTTGTATCAGGTACCTTATGTCATTAGTGACTCATTTAAACTTGTTATGTACGTTTAATTGTACAAGCTTTTTTTTATCGGCACCAATTTAATTTATATTCTTATTTATTATATGGATTATATGTATATTATTTGATGCCGGCATCTATGTTAATATATCTTTTTTATTATATTGCAATAAATATTAAATAATATTTTATTGATATATCTGACGATTCTCATATCACATTTATTAATTATAGCTACTATTTCTAACACAATATTGTATTCACCTTGCTACACGATATGCGCATTTAAGATTAGATACATTTATATATATATATATATATATATATATAAATATTATACACAATTTTGTTCAGAAATGTAGTGATGTTTGACACTGAAGAAGAAAGGTGAGCCAATGACAAGTGGCATATGTGTGCAGCCCACACATGAACACCTTTCCATAGACATAGAAATCAAAACTCTGGAAACCTTACTCAAATTCCTCTTGTTTGTAAAGCCAACACCCCCCTTCCAACTTTGGAACTCTCGCTCTGTTTTCAACAAGCTCACTTCTATCCATGACCTCTTTATGACTTACTCCCTCAACCTTCTGGCTCTCACAGAAATCTGGCTCTCTCTTTCAGACACATCTTCCCCTGCTGCATTGTCACATGGGGTCTCCACTTCAGCCACACCTCTAGGTCTAGAAAGAGACAAGGAGGTGGTGTAGGTATTTTACCTTCTTCTCGTTGCACCTTTACCCACATTTTCTTCCTTCAAAACCCTCACAATTTGTTTATTTTCTATCCTCTGTATGTGTTACAGTTATATACCGCCAACCTGGCTCCTCAACTCAATTTCTAGATCATTTTTCTGACTTCTCCGCCTCACTTCCTCTTTCAGTCTGGCAAAATGGACCGACTCTACCACTCACAAACAAGGACACTTACTTGATCTGATTTTCAGCTATTGATGCACTCTCTCAAACTTCACAAATTCCAATTTTCCTTTTTCTGACCACCATCTCCTCACTTGCAACATCACAGCAATCCCTACAATTCTCCCTCCATCTAACCCTCACACCAAACTCCACAGAAGTATCAAGTCACTAGATCAGCAACATCTTTCAAACTCTCTTAAACCTCAGATCTCTTCCATCTCCTCCTTTTCCTGCCCTGACCAATCTATCCATCACTACAACTCCACTCTTACATCGGCACTTGACAATTTGGCATCTCCATACCATCTTCACATCCTGTCTTTGGTCAGCTCCTTTCATTTCCACCTTAAAAACATTTTCAAAATTCACCACCTCCTTACACAAGACACAACTAATCCACTCTCTTATCATTTCCCACCTTGACCATTGCAACTCCATCTTCTCTGATTTCCTTATCTTCCGTCTATCTCCTTTACAATCCATAATGAATGCCAATGCCAAGCTGATCTTCCATACACGTCGCTCTTCTTCTGCTGCATCTATCTGCCAATCCCTTCAATGGCTTCCTGTAGCTATTATACATAAAGACAAAATTCTGACTCTGACATTCAAGGCCCTCAATAGCACTGCTCCCCCCTATATCTCAGTCCTAGTCTCTAGATGCTCTCCCTCCTTTCCCTTCGCTCTACTCATGACCTCCTCCTCTCCTCCTTTCTTGTTAACTCCTCACATTCCCGTCTGCAGGGCTTCTCAAGACTGGACCCTATTTTGTGAAACTCACTGCCTCGCTCCACAAAATTCTCTCCTAGTTTTGAAAGTTTTATGTTCTCTTTAAAGACTCCACTGTTCAGGGATGCATACAACTTATGCCAACTTTTTTTAACCTTAGGACCTCACCTCCTTAGTTATCCCCTTAAACCCCCTTAGCATGTATGTCTATGAGCCCAACTGTTTGTAGAACATCTTCATGAGAGCTGATTTACAAAAGTGCAACTCTTGGCACAGTGCTCTACCCACTTGTTCCCTATAAAGGTTATCTACATATCATAATGTTTACAGCGCTGCAGAATCTATACAAATAACTGTTAATAATAAATACAATGTCATGCTTCCTTTACCACAACTATGTGAATCCCCTTTGAGGGAACACTTTCTTACATGAGATTTTAAGTAGAAATTATTTTTTATTATGTTCCAAGACAATATACAATACAGATATCAACAATATACATTTAGTTGTATAGTCATCCATTAAAATAGACGATAGCGTCCGTGTTGTTACATAGTAGGAGGTTTATGATAAATGAGCAATACTAAAAAGTGAAGAGCTGTCCTCCACTTGATGGGTATTTGCACATAAAGTCTCTATATACATCTTATTAGTAATTATTTTGTCGATGTGGATTATTGTGAGCTCATTGTTTATACACTTGCTTTTTTATTTGTGAAGAAGAGTCTGCCATGGCACTGTAACAACCATCACTTTGTACTTCACCAAGGAAAGCCTACCCCTGGTTCAGAGTCACCAAAATGGATGTGAAACATTTTTTAACAAACTGAAAAATTATAAACAAACAAAAAATTAAACTTGGTCAGCTATGTATCTTCTGTGTTTAGTCGTTTCTATGAAAAGTATCCCTTAAGTCTTCAGCATAGCTATGTAGAGTATGCGTTATCCATTCTCTAATGTATTAATCACTTCAATTTGTAGAGTCTATATGTCCTCCTATCCCTAGTCTTGACTATAAGTTTCCCTGTGTGATCCAATAATTCCAAATCTTATGAAAGTGTTCATTGGTTCCCTGGAGCCATGAAGCTAATTCAGACATGCAGTATATATTTTGTATTTTATCTATTTCTTCTTGCCATGTTGGAGTCCCTGTTTTCCATCAGGTTCTGGTGGCTGTGCATATGATTTTAATAAACTTGTTGAGTGTTGTGTTAAATTGTGAGACTTGTTTGTTCAGAGGAATCATTGTAAGAGTGAATGATTCATTAATTAATTTGCTTATTAGATTAGATATTTGGTCCCATATATTCTTTACTCCAGGGCATTCCCACCACACATGAGTATAGGTCCCCTGTTCCTTACATCCCCTGTAGCATAGTCTGGTACTATTAACCTTGAAGTATGAAGTTCTTCAAGATGTATTTATGGTGTTCTCTCTAAGATCTGCACTGATCAAGCCTTTGCAGGATTCATGGAAAATCTGGTTCCATTCATCTTTTGGAAGCTCTATCCCCATATGTCTTTCCCATTTCATGATCAATTCAGATTTAGTATTATATTTATTTTCTTATAGTATACTCTGTAAAGTCCTTTATTTTCCAAATTTCCTATCTGATTATGAAGGTCTGAGGGTAATAAAAGTCTGATTGGTCGTATCTTAGTTTTTATTGGTATCAGGTTTAAGGATTTTCTAAGGATTTCCAAATTTGTATTGTATCTTGAGTATGGGTGATCTATATGAGTTTACTTCTAGTTTCTTCTCTGACTCCCATAATATATCATCTGATTTATCTAATCCTTTCATTTCTGTTTCAATTTTTATCCATAGTACATTCTGCATATTTTTGTTAAGTAAAGTGGCTTGGGAATAGACTACTAAATTGGGTTACCCCACCCCTTCTATCTGTCTGTGTTGGGATAATATGTGTGATACATTTATTGCTTTCTTCTCCCCTCTCAAAAAAGAGAAAAGATCTGATTGTAAATTTTGTAGATCTGGGAGGGGGATTTTGATCGGCAAGGCTCTGAAGAGATATAATATCTATTTCTACCTGAACTATAGAATGGTCTGACCAGACATACAGGGATATAGAAGAGGAAATGACATTCAGTAGTAACACCTGGCTTGTCAGAATATAATCCAGTCTTGGATAAGATGTATGTGCTTACGAATAATACATTTGGTCAGTCGTCAACCCATATGATGCTTCCGAAGTATCTAGTATATTGTGTGATGCAAGTGAGTCTCTAATAGACTTGGACATGGATTTATGTCTATGATGTTTACTAGTGAGGGACTGTCCATCTTTATTGGAGCAGGGTGTTAAGGATATATTGAAGTCTCCTGCCAGAATAATTCTAGATTAGGACCACTGCGTCAAGAGATGGGATATTTGGCGAAAAAACACATCTTGTTTTTCGTTTGGGGCATATACATTACACAAGGTGACTTGTGTGTCTTGTGTTCATCCTCTAACTATGAAGAATCTGCCCTCAGGGTCTGTGATCACTTCTTCCTTGTTAAACTGTATAGAGTCATGTATGAGGATGGAAACTCCTCTCTTCTTTTGGTCTGTTACAGAGTGATAATGGAGGGGAAATTGTCTGTTCCAATACTTTTGGATTAGGTATTGTGTAAAATGGGTTTCTTGTAAGAATATAATTTTGGCCTTTAATCTATTGTACTGAGTTAATGCGGTCTTCCGTTTAACATTTGTATTAAGTCCTCTCACATTATGTGAGAGGAATGTAATTTTATGGGACAATATTGTCAGGATGCCAGGAATCAGACTGAGACAAGAAGTGCAAAAATAATCATACCTTTATTAATAGCAAAAGATAATAAAAAAGTCCACGAGTCAAATAACAAGCCAGGAATCAAAACCAGAGCTGGTAGTCAGATGAGCCGGAATCAGGAACAAGAAGAACAGCAAAGTCGGGAACAAACCAGGGATCAGGAACCAGGAGGGACGTCAGACAGCCAGGTAATACACAGGATCTCTCACAAACAGGTCTGAGACAACGCAAGGGCAAAGCATACTGAACAGAGGCCCTTTAAATAATAAGTGATGACATCACAATTGTGAGACTGCATCCTGTCTCATACGGATGATGTACACCAGTCTGGCCATAAAAGGAAGTGCAGGAAATGAGCAGCATCACAGTATGCACCAGATTTAGCAAGAGAGGTGAGTAAAATGGCTGCCAGCAGCACATGGCAAACAAAGCAGGGAAAAACCCCTGACAATTATAGGGATGTAACTTCTCTATCTGACCTACCCGTTCCTTTTTTTTTTTTATAGATTTAGGGAGGCCCCTAATCCTTTGTTCTCTCCTCTCTGTTTGGTAAAGGAATTTGAAGGATTTCTTAGACCCAGGTGTACATCTACAGCTACTACAGACACGTCTGACCACATTTGTAGAACATTGCATAAACAATAACTTAACATAACAACAAATAAACAAGTAATTTACCAGAACATTATACATATGCATAGTAAACATTTGTGCAGTAATGTCTTTTAATATTAGATTAAACATAGAAACAAAGGTAATAATATGGCTAGAGTTTTGTAACATTTGGTAATAACTTATGAGGGTCTCCTGACTACCATCTTGTCAGGTTTATCCCTCACTAACATTGTCTGAAATCTATTGTGTGTGCTTATATAGTTTCACTATTGAAAGTGAAGGGTACTTTAAGCATTAATCCCCGTGTGTAAAGACGGTGTATTCTTATAGGAATGTCCTGCTCAGTGTAGTGCCTAACAACCACAACCTGAAAATAGCATACAATTTAGATTTTAAACCTATCATATTTATCTACTTCAAGTCCTCTGGGATGTCCACATGAGTGTATAAATATTCTCTTATTTGGGACAATATCCTGATTTCAAGACTATTTGGTGACTTTCCTCCATCTTTGCTGCTGATGATTTCCTCCTTGTTTTGGATTGTTTTCTCCCTTCTGGTCTATAGGTCCTGTGGAAAGCTTGGGGATTTCCATTTTAAGATGACAGCATATCTCTGGGATATCCTGTGTATCTCTTATCATGAACACTTTGTTCTCGTGGAGGATGTGCAGTGTGAATGGAAATCCCCAGAGATAATTCATTTGGTTCTTTCTCAGTAGTAGGGTTAGTGGTTTCAATGAGCTCCTCTTTTGTAGGGTTCTCACCCAGAGGTCCTGATAAAATTGGATGACAGTACCTTGAAACTTAAAGGTCAAGTTTTTCCTGGCAGCGTTAAGGATATCTTCTTTTTCTTGAAAGCGAAACATCTTAACAATAATGTCTCTTGGTGGGGTTTCTCCCTTGGGTCTTGCTCTCAGTGTACAATGTGCTCTTTCTATTTGGAAACACTCCTCTCCAGTTTGTCCTGTAATGGCTTGAAACAACTGGTGTAAGTATTTATGGAGGTCTGTGGGAGTTATAGATTTAGGAACTTTTCTGAGTCTTACATTGCACCTGCGGCTATGATTCTCAAGATCCTCCATCTTGTCTTGAATATTTTCTAATTCTTGTTGATGCGCTAGGACGTGTTGAGACAGGTTGTTTACATCTTCTATTACTGAATTTTCATTATCCCCCAGTGAGGAGACTCTGGTACCAAGCTCTTGGATGTCTTGTTTAATTTCTGCCAAGCTGATAGATATCGTTGTCTGCATAGCATCCATCTTCTCCCACATTTAAAAAAAAATCACATTTATATTACTAGGAACTTGATATCCACCTTGGTGATTGGAGTAAGGTCTTCAGTATATGTATCTGAGTCAGCATCTTCCTCCAGTACTGCTATCTGGAAATCTGAGAGTTTCTCTCCTTTGGAAGTTCTAAAGAATAGACTAGCTGCAGAGGATTTTCCTGCTGAGGAAGTCGTATTCTGTTTCCTGGCAGACATTATGGATTATTCTGTGGAAGTTTGAGTAATAATAGCTGTTAATGGAGTACACACTGGAGTGTTGCAATAATTATAATTTCCTCCTAAGCGTTGCTTATATTTGTATACTCTGAGGAATAGTTATGCTGTCATCCTATGTAATTATGGACTTTGCAGTGTACTTATTTCATAAATATAGAAGTGTGTCAAAAGGATTTAGGATATAGTCCATATCTCTTTGTACAGGACCCTGTGTTGATTAGTTTCTTATTAATCTGAGATAAGGAAGTCCTTTATCTCCTCTTTCATTATTGCCTGCTTCTATCTCTTTTCCTCCAAATGATCTGTTATAGTATAACGTTTCTTCACTTGCTTAGGCAGTATGCATGTTAGATAAGGGTATGCTTTTGTCTTCATTACCGGCCTGAGTAATCATTTATTAAAGGCCTTAATCCTCCTTGCGTGATTTAGCCCTCCATGTATATTATTGCATGATTTGGGGAGTATAGGATTACAGAGATTTTGTATGTTCGCTACTATCCCTGATCCATGTAGCGCTGCTATTTAGAGCAGTTCTTTGCTCAAAATCAGTATTTTCCGCAGCCCTTGTGACAAGCTTAATCCGCATCTGTACTGTTTACTGCACGGACCGATTAAGTTATGCTACCTTTTCCGCCGCTCTCCAGGCTCTGCCCTCTTACATGAGATTTTAAATGGACAATAAAGTCAAAATTTTAAAGTTTCTTGATTCAGATAGAGCATTTTGTTTCAAGAGACTTTCCAATTTACTTCCATTATCAAATAAGCATGCTTTTTGAGGCACCAGTTACTACTGAGCATGTGCAAGAGTTCACTATGAATACATATATGTGTCTGTGATTGGCTGATGGCTGTCATTAATACAGAGGGCTTGCAAATTGAAGCGCTAATGCATTGCCATTTTATAAAGCATTAGTTATTGATGCAATTCTACTGCATTTAATGGTCCTTTAAAAGGATAGAAAAGGTTAAAATTGAAATGTGCGGGGGCGTGTCTAAGCCATTAGCCGGATCAGTCACATATTTTGCAGCTGCAGCAGAACTATGAATAATTTTGAAATCATCCTAGGAGATTTCTCAACTTTACCTCCGAAATATTACTATATCTCAACTCCTTATCTTCAGCTGCATTGAGTCATGTGAAAATCGGTGATATATCTTCCTTTCTACCGGACCACCTGTGGAGCAGAGGCCTAACCAGCATATTCGCCATCTTATCTCTCCTCACAGTACTGTGGGCCATCGTGCTGACTGATCTATTCTAACGGGCAAATAAATCCTGCATAAATCTTATCATGCAAGTCCCAGAATCCACCCTGCTTGCATGGCTCTCAGAACTGAGTATTTCAATGGACAAGAACTTTGCCCAGCTCTCTAGAGACATTGTGGAGTGTTTTGGCGCACATGGGGATTCTTACAACTTACCAGCCGGAGTCACACAGGAGCCTACCTTTCCCTCAACAAGCACAGTGACTGGAGTCTCAGAAAAGCCACAAGCTGCTGCGCTACAAGGGCCTGGTCCCGAAGAATTGCGAGAGACCTCCACCCGGCTTGTATATGAGAGTCACAATGTGAAACGAGATCACAGCGTTGCAGGAGATCCCCAGAGGCTATGGCGGTATAGAAAAGACCCTTACTGTCAGCTGCCCCTGATCAAGCCGCAGCGATCTGCCCACACTATGTTAGTGCCCAAACAATATCGAACGCAACCACAGCTGGCCCCTCGGCTAACTTTAACAGCCCTGAATTGCTATGACAAAAGAGGCCTCAATCCTCCACCCTATAATCCAGCCGAATACGGATTATTACAGGAAGCATTGCACCTCCTAAGCCAACGCAAGAGCCTGTGAGCTGGAGTCGGGTAACTTTATTTCATCACACTCGATAAGGCTACCTTCTAAAAGGGACTATACTGCTTTTTCTGTATACAAGGCTCTGGTTTTCACATAACTGTATGACTGTTTCCATGTGGCTGCACGAAAAGGGACTTTGGCTAACACCAGAACCACAGAATTTCTAACCCATCTCTGTTCTACTGTTTTTTTTAAATATATATAGGGAAGTACTCACACTACATACTGTTACCGTGTATTCCTCTTTACTAGTTGCCTATAGTGAGTATATATTTGTGGTTGAGCTTATTTGCCTATATTGCCCTGATTCCCCTAGTTTACCTATAACCTGTACTTGATGATGATTATGCATGTGCTAGTTTAAGGTCATAAATCTCAGTTTAGCTAGCCCAGCCAGATATGCCATACCAATAGAGAGCAAGTATATTCACTGTACTGTCTTGGTTGATATTCTGATCTACCTGTTATAGTACAGCCCAGCGCCTGAACCTATGGACTAGGGGATGATAAATTTATACAGTGCCAGCTGTTGAACCTCATGTTTGAGAGTCTATCTTTGAGTCTGAATTGGACATCATAATGTGGATAGGTCTCTTGGTCAGTGCAGAATTATTTAGATGGGATATTTTGTGTTTATACATTCTTGGTATTGATACAGAAACTATTCAGCGCCTGATTCCTATGTTCCTTATCTTGATCGTGATATACCAAGCCAAAATGCTTTTATTGCCTGCACACTTATGATTTTTTTTTTACAGGGTTTGTGATATCATATGAGGTCCTTATTATACCCCAAAATTGTTCCTGACCCAGGGTACCTACTACATATACTCAATGAGACATCTACCCAGTAAAGAGGCTGCCCTCATCATTTATATATATGTTAATTTATCCCTATGGCTAATTAGTATTAGCTGTTCATGGTAACCAGAAATGCTTCACTAGGTTAATGAGATTAAGCACAAGGACCACATAATATGATCTAACCACTATACTCTATATCAGGGGTCCACCATTTGCTCTTTAGTTTTCCATTTATAGACGGATTTCATGTGACACCACTTTATATGAAACTCATTCAAGTCAATCTATTAAAGGCTCTAGCTGACATAGAGCATCTGTAGTGACCAAGTCTACCGGCAGATATTTAGTCTATTTGGTTTATCACTGTATAGGATTGCCCTTCTTTATGTAATATTACGCACTCCGGCCCCATATTACCATACACCAAGCAGCTGCTCACTCCTCATGATAAATTCTGCTCATAGTCATCCTTTAATTTGGCAGACCCATGGAGCGGTCTCTCTCCGAGTCCCTCTAAAAATATTCCATTTCCCATGCTCTACCCCTTATTTGAGGCCCCTCGAGTTTCTCACCACAGATAGGAGCTTGTGTTTAGACACCCATAACTTGCTCTATCATCTTGACAGTAAGCCATAGTCATAAACTCTTTAGCTTAGGTTATATTAACAAACACTTGGACACGCCCTCCCTCCCCCCTTAATATTAAAGCAGCTCTGGTCTGCTGTCTACCCCTTATGTTTTTCATTACATACTAAGTTCATTCACATATTCATGACTAGAATCGCAAGATGACCCACAGATGAGTGTCCAGAAAATGTTATAATCTGGCTGTTTCTATGTCAAACATGCAAACTGGTTCTAGTGTATACCGCCTATATTATATATCTTCATATTCTATGTATTTTGCAAATTATTGTTTATGTTAATGAACATTATTTAACCTGTTATATTTGCCAACAATCTCAATAAAAATTATATTTATTAAAAAAAAATTGAAATGTGCATGGGTCAATAGTATAGGGGTTTAATGCGATGGGGGTTATGACAAATTAGGGTTTTTAGTGTAGGGGTTAATAGTGATGGGGTTATGGTGGTTTAGAGGTTAATAGCGACGGGGGTTGATACAGTTTTGGGGTTAATCGTATAGGGGGTTTAATGCAATAGGTGTTATGGCAGATTCGGGGTTTTAGTGTAGGGGGTTAATATCGATGGAGTTTATAGCAGTTTAGGGATTAATAGTGATGGCGTTGCGATGGTTTAGGGGTTAAATGTAGGGTGTTAATAGTGTAGGTTGTAATACTTAATTTTTATGGTTTTGTTTTGGTGTTTAGTGCAACTTTTTTTAAACCCCTTACCCTTTATGTGACCTTTGAAGTCGTAAAATGCGATTGCGTTTAAACGATCGCTTTTACTTTCAATTTGTAATATGAATGTAAGTTAAAGCGATCATGATATTGCAATTCATTCTCTCTTTAACGTTACCATTCCACTATTATTCAAGCCTAATGTGGCAGAAGTCATAGGGACACTGAGTCGCAACTGGGTTTGTGCTAGCAAAAAATGCTGTCAGAAGGCATTACGCTTACCAACAGTTTCTGAAGGCGCACAATTACGTGTCCCATAGAAAATATTAGAAACTGAAAATCAAAAAATAACACCTGGTTCCCATTCAACGCACAGGTAAAAACACTGTAGAGTGTTGTGGTTAAACATTACGGAGTTCTCAACTAGGTGTGAAAGAGGAAATTAAGCTTTTTGAGGCCTAGGTTCCATTATACTAAAGTATTCAAACAATGTAATATTTATGTAGGCCTAGTTGGAGTTATGTTCTTAATTTTATTTCAATATGTATTACATATAAAAATAAAATCAAGCTCATAACTCCAAAACTCCAACTAGGCCTATGCCTAGGGCAGCACTAAATATTAATATTATTATTTTTTTTTTTAATTCTTTGGATATTTATGTCACCAAATCACTCTACCTAGCTCAAAACCCACCAAACTCCTAATACCACAACTAACTCCCATGTCTTTCTCCCTCAAGGCGATCACAGGTAATGAGTGCAGGTGCTAACAATAACTTTTATAATCTAATGTCGGGTTGCTATAGCAATAAACTTGTTATGGTGCAATTTTTTTAAAAATCTGTTGGAAGCATTAATGCAATGTTAACTTACACATATGCAGAAAGAGTGACTGAACGCATTGCGCAAAATATTTAAATGGAAACATAGGGGTAAATTTATTAAGGTGCGGACGGACATGATACGCTGTATCGTATAATGTCTGCCGCACATCGATAAATGCCGACAGCATACACTGGTGAAATGCTGGTGCAATGCCGCCCCCTGCAGATTCGCGGCCGCTAGCAGAGGGTGTCAATCAACCCAATCGTATCCGATCGGGCTGATTGCTGTCCACCACCTCAGAGGTGGCGGACGAGTTAAGGAGCAGCGGTCTTAGGACCGCTGCTTCTAAACTTCTGCTTCAGTCGCTGCTTCATAAATCAACCCCTTGGTGTCAACATGGAGCCGCAAGGAATTTTTAGGTGTCAGCTGCTTTTGTGGCTTATGGCTCAATTTTTACTGACTCAATGGAAAAAAGCACAAAGTTGGCATAAAATTAAGATTGACTTATTTTTTCAACTACAGAGCAGCAGCCTGTGTAGGTTCACCAGCAATCAAGA
Source organism: Bombina bombina (assembly GCF_027579735.1). NCBI lineage: Eukaryota > Metazoa > Chordata > Amphibia > Anura > Bombinatoridae > Bombina > Bombina bombina. The sequence goes on from NC_069503.1 coordinate 848,748,876, forward strand.
TGAGTTTTCTTGAAAAGGCTATGGAAAAGCAAATAGTTAAGGATAAGTAGATAGTAGATAGAGCATACGGATATGACTTGCACATAAGAGAAATATTATTTGAGCTACTTTTGTCATTTATTTTGCGCCCTCTATCACAGGATATGTGCGTATGCCGCAGAAAAACAGTAATTACTTTTACTAGAAGCATTTTTGCTAATGGAAGTATATTGCAAAAATACTTCTATTTCTAATTGAAATGTAACCATGCGCGTTTCATCTTTTCTATCCCTTTAAATCAAATTTGCCCAACATGTTTTGGTTTGCTCAATATAAAGGCTATAGGAAAGCTCCTCAAGTGTCTAGGAAACAAGAAATAAGGTATGACTAGTACCCCACAGCTTGCCTCATTGTTTTTAGACAATTCTCAAACACAGGCTTAGCATTTGCTAAGGTAAATACATGTCATTATTTCAATAACATCATTGCAAATTGTTTCTTGTAATTTTAATGTTGTGCTTTTAAAGCCGATGTGAGCTTTAAATAGTTTTCCCAATTAAAAGTAATACAGAACATGTTTTCCATTACTTTATGTTTTATAATGCCATGATATTATATATTGTTCACAATCTAAAAGCAAATAGCATTATTTCAATAGCCTTTACTGCAAGCCATCATTTATTGAAACAGAAAATTGCAGCATAATTGATCCTATCCTGATAATAACAGCTATTATGATGATGGAAATTGCAGGTCTTTAATTATACAGTCTATACTTGGACTTCACACCATAAAGTTAAATAACACACAATGGCTAATTGCATTTATTTAATTCAATTGCATTCTCTAAACTGTTTTCTAAAGCAATAATAACCCCAAAATATATATTCTACTGAGAAGTAGTTCTTGCATTAGTGGTAATTGTTGAAATATAGTTTCATTTCTAGATATTTCATTAAATGAATAGAATTAAGTATTGTGTGAGTGAGAGGTTCATGTATGTCACCTTTGTTTGCAGGCACATTAAGTCAAAATATAAGACAGTTCAATTTAGGCTTTATATTATTTTTTAGCTAATAATTTGATTTAATAAATTATATATTTGCCTGCACACATGTAAGTGAAAACATGTTTTTATTTGTTATTTGACTATTGTAATTTTGTTACTTTTAAGCTAATTAATGATGAACTCTGGGATTGATAATCAGCTTTCTAAAGATATATAAGCTACATTCATGAGAACAAAACTCTTCCTTAGTTTATGACTTTTTTGTTACCATAATCAAGGGCCTCTGTTAAAATCTGACCAGCAAAAAGCATTATACCTTGACATGTTTGTGATTATTACTGTGAAGTTAGATGCTGGGATAGGTAATGTATGTGGTATGAGAGACAGTCAAGGGCAAAATATCAGCAGGGGAATGTTGGAAACACATGAGATGTGGGAGAGAGAATGAGAAAAAAGAAGAGAGAGAAGGTAAGAGATACAGAAAAAGAATACTTAGAGTGAGAGAATATTATGCAAATGTTTATTGTTATATAAACCGCCATCCCCCACATTTCAAAGACTAATTAAAACTATTAACCTCTAAACCGCCATTTCCCCACATTGCAAAGTACCTAAATAAACTATTAACCTCTAAACTGCCACCCCCCCCCCACATCGCAAAGTACCTAAATAAACTATTAACCCCTAAACCGTCAGCCCCCCACATCGTATAGTACCTAAATAAACTATTAACACCTAAACTGCTATCCCCCCCAATGCAAAGTTATAAACTAACATCTAAACCCCCTAACCTAACAACCCCTTACTTAATCCAATTTAAAATACCCTTAAATTAACAAAAAAAATCCTAAGTACCTTAAAAAAAAACTTACCTGTAAAATTAAATAAAAATCTAATATTACCTTTAAAAATAAAAACCAACTTTACACAAAATTAAAAAAAACGAACATTACAGAAAAAAACCTAACATTACAGAAAAATAAAAGAAGATTCAAATAATCCATTAGGAATGCAAGGGTACCGCTATATAAAAGGTGTACCTTGCATTCACTATTTAGTGTGCGGCTGGAGACCGCATGAAGAGGAGCTCCGTTTTGTTAATCTGAAGAGGAGTGACCGTCGTTGCCCCCGCTGCCCCCGCCGTCACCGGATGAAGTTAGACAAAAGCTTTGGATTGCGGTTTAGGTGTTAATAGTGGTTAATAGGGGTTAATAGGCTAGGGGCTTATGGTAGGGTGTTTTTTTCACCATAGACTTCTATGGGGAATGCGAAAATGCAAGGTCATTTGCGCAAGTAGGCTGTTTCCCCCCCACTTTTTAGTCTCCATTGATTTCTAGGGGGAATACATGCACACGCACGCGAAAACTCCGCTTAGGATTTTTGGGTTACCGCTAGCGCAAAGAAAAAAAAATTCAACTTGTAATACCAGCGCATCCTGACAAGTGCAAAAACCTTAACGCTAGTGATATTTTCTCTAACGCAAAAAATTTTTTTTACCCTTATTGTTAAAAAAATAGATAATTCTTTTATTACCCATTCTCCAGTTTTGCATAACCAGCACAGTTATATTAATATACTTTTTACGTCTGTGATTACCTTGTATCTAAGGCTCTTGTCCCCTGATCACATGACTTTTTATTTATTATCTATTGACTTGCATTTTAGCCAATTAGCACGTTATCTATATGGCTCACATGGCTTAGCAGTCTCTTGTTGTGAAAAGCTTATACAAAAGCATGTGATAAGAGGCTGTCTGTAGTGGCTTAGAAAAAGGCAGACATTTAGAGGTTTAAAAGTATATTAATATAACAATGTTGGTTGTGCACAGTTGGGGAATGGGTAGTAAAGGCGTTACCTGGGTATGTATCCCTTCCTTTAATAGAAGTGGCTTTTTTATCACAAGAAGAATCACATGTCCCATTTAGTGCTTATTTTGGGTTGCTAGGGTTCCTTTTAAACTCCAAGCACCATAAAAGTCAACAAGTACAGAGGTGATTACTATTTTGGTGACAATCACCTGCTATCTCATTTGAAAATGTCTAGTCTCCTCTTTATGTTAGCGATCTTTATAGTAAAGGGACTTCTTTGGAGCCATTGGCCCCCATGCAGTAAATACATTAGATAGATGATTGCAATTTTTATGGCAGGGACCTACTAATGGCATGGGGTTTAAGAAGCTGCATCCCTCACTTAAAAGAGGGTAATTCTTTCTCTAATGAGGGGTCTCAAACCCCTCTAATTAAATAAGAGGAGGACATAAGGGCTCTGTAGTAACCTTTCTGCCCCACCATTAGAAATTACCTTGTTTTAGTGGGTGATTATCCTACAGTGATCAGGTGAATCATAGAGTATTATGTGGCACCTAAATTGAAAGAGGGGAGTCTGCCCTTTTAAATGAGGGTTCACTTGTTCCCCATTAACTTCCTTTTACCTATGACATCCTCAGACACACATACAGAGGGATTTCCACCATCAGAAGGGGGTGGTAAAGGAGACTGCGATGTGGGTAATCTGTGAGAGGGTTAAGGAACTGAAGCAGTTGTAAGGTGTTATTTGCCCTTTTTAAAAGTCATTCAATTGAAAATTACATCCTCACCCCTAAAATGTTCAACTTCTAGTGAAAAAACTATCATTACTTGTATTATCCTTTCTTTATGTAGTTTACCTACTTTTATGTAATTTACCTTAAAAAATATGAGTTTTTCACTAGTTACATAGAGAGACTGGAGTGTATCCCACAGACTTCATCCCTATGGCCATGCAACATGCTACATAGTGATTCCTTGATCATTGCAGAAGCTCAATTAAATCTGTCTCTAATTTGTCACAGTAAAGAACACAAGAAAATCATACTCAAGAAGATTTCCTGTTCCTATACTCCTATGAGACAGCAAAACAATACACATATTGTATAAACACAACTGAAGTTTAAATGTTTATCATATATTTTACAACAGAGTGCTTAGTTTTAATAGACTCTACTGCAGAAAGGAAGGTATGTATTTTACACTTTTCTTTCTGTCACTTGCAAAGCTGACCTTATTTCCTCTCACATCATCAAACTCCTAATTCTGCTTTTTACTGCTTACTGCTAATTCTAATTCCAGAATGCCAAGAGTCATTCATTACTCCATAATCATAATGCTATATCTGTCTGCTGCTAGACGCATCTACAAGGCCTCTGCTTGGTAGTCATAACAAGCTTCTGGATTTCAGCCATTGTATCCCTCTTAGTTGACTTTTGTATTTCTTTCCATAACCCCTTTTTCTCCTCTTTTAATTTCCCTTTCATTGTGTCCCAATGATTAGTGATAGAGGCAATACCAATTTACCTTTTTTCAATAAAGGAAATCTATGACTGACCTTTTCTCTTAAATAGTACTCCAAGATTCCCGAGCTCTTTTATCCATGCACTTCTATCTCAGAAAATATTTAATGTTGTAAATCACCTCATACTGACAAGAAAATCCATTTTACCTCGCCATAACAATTTAAGGGACGTCAAAATTAAACTTTCAAATTCAAAAATACTGTACAATTTGGAGAGAAAAAAACTTTCCAATTTACAGTTTTCTTTATTTTTTATTTGTAACATGTAATACAACAAATGCCAACATAAATGTACTATTTTACCAAAACATTTAGAATGTTTCAAAGTAGTCCAAAAAAAGGTTAGAGCTACATACATATAGATTCATTAATCAGGAAATACGTCTTCTGTGTTCAGAGCTAATAAAAAAGGTCTAAGTTGGCATGTTGTGGTCAACAAAATGCAAACTAGTTATTGGCAAGATGAAGTTAGAGACATTAAATAAAATATTAACTTTAAGTTACTAATTATTTGCCCAAGAGGAAAGGGACTAGGCAGAAATAAATTACATAGGACCTATAGTGACATTAGAGGTGGAAACCTAAGATAAGCAATATTGGGGAAGGACCATAATACTGAAGATATAGAAAAAGAAATAGAAAATAACAGAGAAGGAGAAAGGAGGAGGAACAGAAGGTTACTTAGCCTATAGAAACCTGACCAGGTTGAGTGTTGGCCTCTAGTGGGTTGTTACTGCAAAGAGGATAGGAGTTGAGTTATTCCCAATAAAAAAAAAATATATATATTTTTTTTTAATTTTCAAAAGAGCTTTATTTAAGTTATATATAACAATACACGTCATAAATTGAATGTACAGGATATACATCAAAAAAGAAGCTAAGTAATACATCACCATTATAGTACATTGTACAGGTTCTGAGAGAACATGATATATACATAATCATTATTAGTGTAATGCAAAAAATTATATTCTTGATGTCAGTGTATTTCCTTTTTGTTCCCATTCTTAACTATATAGACCACTCATGGATCCAATTAATAAAGCTTACAAAGGTAATACTGGGAACTCAGAACAAAAAACAAGAAAAAGAACATAAGGAGCTGGGGGGGGGGGGGGGGGGAAGAGAGGCAGAAGGGAAAAGAGATAAAGGAGCTGTGACAATGTGATTGAGATACGCTAGCTTAGTTTATATCTGTAAGAGCCTCACATCAGCCTATACCAATCTGTACTTAAAACTTTTAGGGATATGGTTTGGGTTTTACTAGGGAATTGAAAAGAGTTGAAATTGGTACTGTGCATTAGTAATAGGTGTGCAACAACACATTGTATTTTGGTGCATGGATCTTTGTAGGGGGCAAAGATAAAGGAAGTAGGTGTGTTTTGAGCTATATCCCCGATATGGGGGCAGCAATAAAAAACAGAAAAAAATCAGTGCTTATGGCTGTTACCCTGTTAGATTATTAATCTGTCCCGCCCGCCGCAGGCCCCGGCCGCAGGCCTCACGGAGGGAGATCAGTCTTTGAGCAATCTGTCGGGTGTAACCTATATATGTTAAGGCAGCTGCCTTTATAAATAGCTCTGATGGTAATTACTTTCCGGTGCGTGTAAGAAAAAACAGAAAGTGATCTACGAGGGGAAACTGGTATATATAATCCCTACAACACACCATATCATATATCATAATCATATTAAGATACTACCCAACATAGTCTCGTCCTTTACCGTATAGTTGAACTGATGTAGTTTGCTCCAACATACCTCCCCATATACCGACATGAGTCACTGATAATTAAAGTTAAGCGCAACTTCCTATACCCCCAGGACCTTAAAAGTAAAGCATAAATCTGCAGCACTTGCAAAATAAACTATGTACATATTTAACGGGAACAGGCAATAGTCTTCTATAGGACCAGGCTGGTCAAGGGTGTGTTGTCCAAGAGGGGCATCTGCAGACTACCCCACTCCTATTATTGGGAACTGGTCGTCCCTTTGAAAGAGTCTAATGTCCCCACCTGTGGCAAATGCATATCTCCGCCATCCGATCCCGACCGAAATGTCAGACCACCGGACTGATAGCAGGGCGGGGAGACCTTTTAGCTGCTTTGACACCTGCCGTGAAGTCTCTGTAGGAGTAGTCATCTTGACTCCGTATGCATACACGGAGCCCTTGCATACAGTATCTTGTTGTTTAGAGATGTCAGCCATGTAGCCATGCTTTGTCTCCGTAGTCTCGTCCGGTTGGGAGCTTTCATCCAATTCTCTGTGCCTTCTAATGAGTGCCAATGTATATGGAGAGGCAGATATCGGGTGGTAGTCTCCAGTTTGAGTCAGTACTAGTCCTGTTACCTTGGGAGGCTTGCGGTCTGAGTTGGGGCTAGAGTCCATTAGAGGCTGCAATTCTCCATCGCAGGGTATAATGCTGAGTCTCCCTGTATAGTGTATGCAAGGAACCCTGTTAGGTGGTATGGGCTCAATGAAGCCATCGCCATTTTGGTTGCGGGTATCAAAGGGTTTTTCACGCTGACTGCACGATGCACCAGCGGAAAAATTTTGTTCAGTAGGTAATCATATGACGCCTTGTGAAGTAGCTTTTCAAAGGTTTTCTCCAGCTTTTCCATGAGTGATAGTAGGTGATGTTGTATTTCCAATTTCCCCATATCGATCACTGTTAAAGGAGATGTAGAAGAGAGATCCGCACACTGCTTTCTATTATTTATTTTCTGAGGTGTTGCCAGAAAAATAGAGCCCAGTTAGTTATAGGTGTTGAAGAGATTCAGTAAGCCGGTACTCTCCGGCAGCACTGATGACCCGGCTCTTCCCGGGGGGAGGGTGGAAACCTGTCAATAGGCCGCCGCCTCAGGCCTTACTCCAATCTGTGCCCCCAATGTCATAAAAACAGCAAGATGAAAGGATTTTGGGTCCCAGATGCCCAATCTGAGGTGTTATTAATAAGTATGTCTTTATTCCTGCTGTTAAAAGCCAATAATCGGCGGATTATTGGGGATTCTTTTGGAGCCTACAGAGAATGCGTCCTTCTCAGAACACAGCACGGACACGCCCCCCCCCAATACATTTTTTTTATCTTGAAATAGGGTATTTTTCCCCTCATAAAATAGTGTTATTCTTTGAGGGAAAGGAGCTCAGTTGTTTTGTCATACTACATCATTAAAGCTGGAATATTTTGGGAATTTCCAAATTTGAGAATAATTTGGCATTATTGAGGCCATTTTGTAATAGTTTTAACCAAATTATAAAAGGAAATGTAGGTTTACAGTTAAATAATACAATTAAACTCACTAGGAAAAAGGTCATGCCAAGTGAGGTACAAAAAATCAGCTCTATTGAGTTCCAGAAGGGAGTTATTAATAAGCACTGTCACCAGATGTGGGCCAACGCGTCTAAGGCTCCACAACCTCGCAAACAGGTACTCAATGCTCTAAGATATATGTCTTGCGATAATAAGTACCATTGGAAAAGTTATGATTCCAAATCTCAAACCCGAAGTGAGGCTGATGATTTTTGCGTTTGTTTAAAAATTGTTTTGCCATTTCCGCCTGCCAATAAGTAGTGAATTGAGTGCTTGTGGAATGTTGGTCTAGTTGGAGCCTGCTTAAGTCCACGTAGTTACGTTTTCTAAGAGGCACAATTGTTCAAAAGTGGTAGCTATACATAAGTATGATGTCTGTAAAGGGAGGTTGTTATAAGATGTTGAAGTTTGGCGTATTTCAACCAAGACAAAACGTTATCATTAGCCACCATTTACAAGGCTATTCTAGGATTTCATTTTCCTACTTCTAATAGGTGAATTATGGGTATAGTATCATATAAACCCTCAGCTAGTCTACTTTGGGGAGTTAATTCTACATAATGTTCTGCATTATATGCTTTTGATAACAATCAAGATGAGGAATAATTCTGAGATTCCGTTTTATTCATAGCACATCCTATTTTCTGAAAATGTGATTGTATAAAAGAGACATTGTGGTTGCAGAAGGTTGAGAGGCCTTGTAATATATAGGAATCACTTGCAAACCATGATTTATTCTCCTTTCTCCCATGCCAATCCAAAATCCTTTGGAACACCATTGAATATTAGTGTTTAGAAATATCCAGTATACCTAATCCCCCACAACCAACTGTTAGAATAATGTGTTCTTGTTTTCTCTCGGCTTGGTCTGTATCCAAATCAAGGACTAGATTATAAGTGGAGCAAAAATTTGCGATTTTGCAAGCTTGATATCTGCACTCCACTCAGTAATACTGGTGCATGCAAATGTAAAGCACAATGCAAACGCAACCGTGCTTCCATATGCTCTAATGAGATTCTTGTTTTGATGGTGCAGAACCTAGAGCAGTGAAGGGGGTAAAATGTGCAGTATTAGGCAGCATATTCAAAATATATATGTATATGAATATAGACATATATATATATATATATATATATATATATATATATATATATATGTGTGTGTGTTTATATGTGTGTATACACATATTAGCACATAAATATATATGTATATAAGCATATACTGTACATATATATTTACAGTTTAAACACAGTAGACTGCTATGTAAAGGTACTTTCAGTGCCGTTTTTTTCTAACAACTCAAATTCCCTCACTTTAACCCCTTATAACTGCTTTGTGCAGTTATTTAAAAAAAAAATAAGATGCTGATTTTTTTTTATTTTGATAAAGGATCTGTCTACTTTATTTGGGGGGCAATTGCGGTCTGACCTCTGGTTAATTTTGCTTAGCGCAAAGTGCTACTGCAAGCTCATTTGTAATCGCTTGTAATCTAGCCCATAATTTTTTGGTAGTATTGTCAGCTTAACCATTTGAATATGCCCCAACCATGAAATCTGTTTTCCTTGCCATTTACAAAAAACAGATAGTTTGTTTCACAGTAATGGTTTATAATTAAGATCATATCATTTGAAGTGTTTTGAAGTGAGAGTATTTTAAAAGCTTAGAAATTCAATCTATATGGGCTAACAGACACCTGTCTCTGGTAGGTTTATAGTTAAAGTTTCTGATTTGACAGTTATTCTTGAAGTGGGCAACTTCCAAACTTATCAAACTCCTTCAACAGCTCATAAAGTGAGGTCTGCGGGGAAGATAATGCAATAAAAAACTCCTTGGCATACATTGAGATTGTATGCTCATTGGGTCTTATCTTAAACCATGTAATTTGCTGGTTATTTCTTATATAATAAGTGAAGACCTACATTATATTGTGAGGATAAATAAAATAGAAGAGAGTGAACCTCCTTGACTTGTTCCAGTCCTGATCTGACTGGAACCAGCCAATGGGGTGGTATACAAGCTTAATATATGATGAATCATTTGTTGCCTCTAGGACCAGCCAGTTTAGCCTGTGCAGCCTGTTGAATGCCTTCCCTGCATCATCTGAGATCAAAACGGATGTGTTCTGTTTGCATAATTGTTTGAAGGACACAGATTATTTGTTTTGCTATAATGTTTAAGTATAAAATTAAGATTAATGGGACATAATACTCATATGCTAAATCACTTGAAATTGATGCAGCATAACTGTAAAAAGCTGACAGGAAAATATCACTTGAATATCTTTATGTAAAAAAGGGAGATATTTTACATCACAGTTCCCTCAGTTCACCAGAGTAAGTATTTTGTAAAAAGTTATCTTTTAGTTACTGCCCAGCTGCAGGTTTAAAAAAAAAGGAAGAAATGAATAACAGCCAATCAGCATCAGCAGTGTTGAGGTCATGAACTGTTTTACTGTGATCTCATGAGATTTCATAGTAAACGTCCTTAAAGGATTTCAAACTTTTTGGCAAATTTTGTATATAAAAATCACATATTATAACTTACATGTATGAAATAAAACTTACTGACCTCTACCTTTTGGAAATTAAAGCCGCATTAACTTAGAAAATTAATCTTTATTTTTTGACGATTATGTCATGATATCCAGCCCACAATTTTCGGCACTACATGTATGAAATCTTCAACCAATCAGATTCACTATTTATGCATCTCATTATGAAAAAATTATTCCTCATTCGCATGCGCACAAAACCGGCAACAAAAGCGCATGCGCATTTTAAACTACTGAAGCTACAATTACCAGCAGCTACATTGGAATAACGCCTGCCCATTTGAGACCGAAATCTATGCAATCGGTTATCCAGGTTTTCTACTTTGAATCAAAACAATATAATGTCCTTATCCTTACACAAAAATTTATTGCTGGCTACGATGCAGGGTTGAAGTTTCACCAACTAAATGAATGCTCGTTATAACTAGGGAGATTCTGTAAGCCTACACCACTTACCTGTCAAAGCACTGCCGGATCTTATGATGTATGATAGAGCGGGTTTACTATGTTGGAGACAGTCTTGAAGGGAGTGACGTTTGCGATGACGTTGCGCAATCTTGCGCATGCGCTATGAGAAATTTCAGCGCCATATTTCAACTGCAGTTGTCGGCAAGGATTGGATAGAAGTGACAGATACCCACGGAGTGGGTTTGGAAAAAATTAATTTTCAGAAAGAAGATTACAGCTATAAGGTAAAGATCTCCTAATGAGAACCTATTGAGAAGATGCTTGATTTGGTTAGTTAGTTAGTTAGTTAGTTAGTAAAAAGCATAGTTATATTTTGCTTACAGTGGCCCTTTAAACTGAATAAGGAAATAACATGAGTGTGCATGAGGCACGCTCCCTAGCAAGTCCCTGGACAGGCATACTGATTTGCTGCTTAAAGTCCTTTACAATGGTGTGTGAATACTTAGGACATTTTGAGGTAAAATATCTTTCTTTTTTAATTAGAGATGTTCAGGTGATATTTTCTAGTCAGCTTATTTACAGCTATGCTGCATCACTTTCAAGTGTTTTTTAACATTTGAGTATCATGTTCTTTAAAGCTAAGATTCCCACCATATAACTACAACATTATTTTTATCCTACACCTTCCCTAATACTTTATTAATTACATCATAAATTGTATAACATTTTGCTGAGACTTAATAGTGGTACATCAGTATGAAAAATGTTGCACATATTTAATCTATTACATTGTTTTCCTAACTATTGTTTTATTACACTGTGTGATTTAGAAGTTTCCTAATATTTTCTCATACTTTGTTAATGTTTAGGCTTATACAAATATTAATATTATATATATATATATATATATAATATATACTTTTTACCTCTGTTATTACCTTGTATCTAAGCCTCTGCAGACAACCCCCATATTTCAGTTCTTTTGACAGACTTACATTTTAGCCAATCAGAGCCTTCTCATAAGCAACTCCACGGGCGTGATCACAATGCTATCTATATGGCACACACGAACTAATGCCTTCTAGCTGTGAAAATTAACTGTCAAATGCATTCAGATAAGAAGCAGCCTTCAAGGGTTTAGAAATTAGCATATTAGTCTATCTAGGTTTAAATTTCAACCAAGAATACCAAGAGAACAAAGCAAATTTGATGATAAAAGTGAACTGAAAAGTTGTTTAAAATTATATGCTCTATCTGAATCATGAAAGTTTAATTTTGACTAGACTATCCCTTTAAATTCAGGTCTGAAATTGTTCAACAATGAAAGGTGAATCAAAATAGAAGGGCACTCTTTACAACACTATGATTATTTAATAACTTTATCCCATGTCCTCTGGTACAGATACAATTTGATTTGAAATTCTGGGATGGTTCTCAATTAATATTTATGTAAGATCTTTATATTCTTTAAATTTTCATCCAGCTAAAGATTTCATTTTCTCAATCCTTGGCATATATTGTGGTAAGTCTGTCAATTAAACATAAGGATAGACAATACTCCTGTAATTACTAATATTAGTAGATATGCTTTATGGCATTCTAAGTTAAAGGGACATAATACCCAAATTTTGAAGCACTTGCAAGTAATGTAGCACAGCTATAAAAAGCTTATTAGAAAATATCACCTGAACACCTCTGTGTAAAAAAGATATTTACCTCATAAATAAAAGTATTCACACCCCTTTGTAAAGGGACGTTAAGCAGCCAATCAGGATACTAATCCCAGGACTTGCAAGGGAGTGTGCATCTGGTATGTGCAGGCACAGTCATGTTATTTCCCTATTCAGTTTAAGTAAGTTTACTATGAAATCTCACAAGATTTTAGTGAACTCTCATAAGGTCACAGCAAAGGATAGCATGACCCCAGCACTGCTGATGCTGATTGGCTATATTTTGTTTTTTTATTTTTATTTGCAGCTGGACAATAGCTGAAGTATAACTATTACCAGAGCACTTACTTGTAAGCTGAAGAAGTTTTGAGGTAAAATATCTTCCTTTTTTATTGTAGATATGTTAAGCTTATATTTTCTTGTCAGTTTTTTTTACAGTTATATTGCATTACTTTCAATTGATTTAGCATGAGTATTATGTCCCTTTAAGATTTGCTATACAAAGAGTATTTATGAGAAAAGGATTGGGTAATATATACTTGTTACAAAATACTAAATATTTGAAACAATTACAGTTCAAAATAACCCTCTTCTTTAAAAAAAAAATATACTTTCAAGATGAATTTACTGAAATGGTACAGCAGATGTCACTACAGGCTTATGTATTTATCATGTCCATTGCAGCAGATGTACAATTTTAAACACAGTGAAATATGTATATTGTGTCTATAATTAATGTACACAGACTTATGAAGATATTTTTTTTTACTGTAAGAAATAAAGTATATGTATTTTCAAAGTAAAATATAATTAATTAAGGGATATTTTTTAATTGATTCCATAGAAGGTATGCCCAATACTTAATTGTAAATGATAAGCCGGAAAGTATATGCTTGTCCATATTGAATTGAAGGCACTATGACAACAATCTAGCATAGCTGATGTCTCAAAATGTCTACATTTAAGTATCTGTATCATATTAAGTGTCTGTGTGTATTATTTAGTTTATCACAAATGATATATTAAAAGAAAAAGGCAGAAATAGAACAGAATAAGGTAACAAACCCTCTGAAACCACAATTTAGCCCCAAATCATTTTAACTGGTACTTCTCTTTTTTAAACTAAATTCCGATTGGCTGATAGAATCCTATCAGCCAATCGGAATTCGAGGGACGCCATCTTGGATGACGTCCCTTAAAGGAGCCTTCATTCATTGGTAGTCCGTCGGGCCAGCAGGATGTTCCGCGTCAGAGGTCTACAAGATGGATCCGGAAGAAAGAAGATTGAAGATGCCGTTGATAGAAGACTTCAGCCGGATCATGGACCTCTTCAGCTCCCGCTTGGATGATGACTTCAGCCGGATCATGGACCTCTTCAGCTCCCGCTTGGATGAAGACTCCAGCCGGATCATGGACATCTTCAGCCCCCTGCTTGGGCTTGGATCAGGACATCGGAGGAGCACTTCTGGATCGATCGGTGAACCTGGTATGGTGAAGATAAGGTAGGAAGATCTTCAGGGGCTTAGTGTTAGGTTTATTTAAGGGGGGTTTGGGTTAGATTAGGGGTATGTGGGTGGTGGGTTGCAATGTTGGGGGGGGTATTGTATGTGTTTTTTTTTTTACAGGCAAAAGAGCTGAATTCTTTGGGGCATGCCCCGCAAAGGGCCCTGTTCAGGGCTGGTAAGGTAAAAGAGCTTTGAACTTTAGTAATTTAGAATAGGGTAGGGCATTTTTTTATTTTGGGGGTCTTTGTTATTTTATTAGGGGGCTTAGAGTAGGTGTAATTAGTTTAAAATTGTTGTAATATTTTTCTGATGTTTGTAAATATTTTTTTATTTTTTGTAACTTAGTTTTTTTTTATTTTTTGTACTTTAGTTAGTTTATTTCATTGTATTTATTTGTAGATATTGTATTTAATTAATTTACTGATAGTGTAATGTTAGGTTTATTTGTAGATAATTGTAGGTATTGTATTTAATTAATTTATTGATAGTCTAGTGTTAGGTTTAATTGTAACTTAGGTTAGGATTTATTTTACAGGTAATTTTGTAATTATTTAACTATTTTAGCTATTAAATAGTTATTAACTATTTAATAGCTATTGTACCTGGTTAAAATAAATACAAAGTTACCTGTAAAATAAATATAAATCCTAAAATAGCTATAATATAATTATAATTTATATTGTAGCTATATTAGGATTTATTTTACAGGTAATTTATTTAATAAGAGTTAATTTATTTCGTTAGATTTAAATTATATTTAATTTAGGGGGGGTGTTAGTGTTAGGGTTAGACTTAGCTTTAGGGGTTAATACATTTATTAGAATAGCGGTGAGCTCCAGTCGTCAGATTAGGGGTTAATGTTTGAAGTTAGGTGTCGGCGATGTTATGGAGGACAGATTAGGGGTTAATACTATTTATTATAGGGTTAGTGAGGCGGATTAGGGGTTAATAACTTTATTATAATAGCGGTGCGGTCTGCTCGGCAGATTAGGGGTTAATAAGTGTAGGCAGGTGGAGGCGACGTTGTGGGGGGCAGATTAGGGGTTAATAAATATAATATAGGGGTCGGCGATGTTAGGGCAAGCAGATTAGGGGTACATAGGGATAATGTAAGTAGCGGCGGTTTACGGAGCGGCAGATTAGGGGTTAAATAATAATATGCAGGGGTCAGCGATAGCGGGGGCGGCAGATTAGGGGGTTAATAAGTGTAAGGTTAGGGGTGTTTAGACTCGGGGTACATGTTAGGGTGTTAGGTACAGACGTAGGAAGTGTTTCCCCATAGCAAACAATGGGGCTGCGTTAGGAGCTGAACGCGGCTTTTTTTGCAGGTGTTAGGTTTTTTTTCAGCTCAAACAGCCCCATTGTTTCCTATGGGGGAATCGTGCACGAGCACGTTTTTGAGGCTGGCCGCTTCCGTAAGCAACTCTGGTATCGAGAGTTGCAGTGGCGTTAAATATGCTCTACACTTCTTTTTTGGAGCCTAACGCAGCCATTCTGTGGACTCTCAATACCAGAGTTATTTTAATGGTGCGGCCAGAAAAAAGCCAGCGTTAGCTACGCGGGTCGTTACCGACAAAACTCTAAATCTAGCCAATAGAAAATACACAGACTTTTAAACTCAACTGCTTCAACTGCCCTCTAATTTACAACAGGTAGCCTTCTGGAAAACAGCTTCATTATATTTTACCTACCAAGTTGTTTTATTGTATGTGTTTGTATATTTAGTGATAATTCCTTTTGTTTTGTTTTTATTTTAAATGTATATATTAACATGACTTTGTAATTACAGGCTGTGCTAGTCATAATTTGCATACCTATAACTCATTGCATATTTTATCAACTTTATGCCTGCCATTATGTTAAGTAAGTTTTAGTTTAAGCAGCTTTTGCCCATTTATCTGTCTATTTGTTTAATGGTTTCATTTCACCCCTTGTATACCTCAGTCTCAGTCTTATCTCTGTAATATTTTGTTGATGTTTTTTTTTTTTTTATTTGTTTCTGCATGATTGACCCTTAGCTTAAATGTCCATAAATGTACCCTCCCACTCCTTTAAAGGGCCATAATACCCAAATGTTTAAACACTTGAAAGTGATGCAGCATAGCTGTAAAAAGCTGATTAGAAAATATCAGCAGTGGATGCTGTGTCTAGGGGAGAGAGGCAGGTTTCTGTTAGGGCCAGAAAGTTGAGGGAGCGGGAGATGAAGAGGTCATGTATAGAAGTGAGCTTGTTGCAAACAGAGCGAGAGTTCCAGAGTGCACAAGTGAAAGGGGTAGTGGCTTTAGATGCAAGAGGAATGTGAGTAAGGTGTGCAGAGTTTTGTTTTCTGAGTCTATGGGATGGTACACACGGATGTGCACGGCTTGTCGGTGGTTGGGGACCAGGATTAGGGGAGATGTCACCAGCAGTGAGTAGAAGCAAGAGGGAGAGTGACATGAGATGAGATACAGATTTGCAGTAGTGAGACTGCTTTTGAGATGAGCTGCAGGGGGGGAGAGAGTGTTTAGGAATAGGTAAAGTTCATGAGTACAAAAGTAAGGTGAGTTTAAGAGAGATGGGCTAATGAACAGTGCAGGTGGAGAGGGAGAAGGAGTAATTGAATAGTGAAGTTTGTTATAGAGACAAAGGGTAGCAAAAAGGAATATGAATATATTGAGCATTTTTACAGAATTGGGAACCAGTTAAAAACATAAGACACAGAATTACTGTAGCAATTGCATAAGGGAACAAAAGGTATATGAAACCTAATATTACAAAAGTACTGTGTATTCTATAGGGTTAATGGAATGTAAGGATGTGCTGATCAGTGTTTGCACTTGTCATTTCAGGAGAGTGAAAGTTGTGTGGGAGACTATCTATAAATGAGGAAATGAGCTTGGGGTGGGTGGGGTGATGGGTAGGGTGGGAGGGAAGCTGTTTTCCAGAAGGCTACCTGTTGTAAGTTAGAGGGCAGTTGAAGCAGTTGAGTGTAAAAGTCTGTGTATTTTCTCTGAGTTCTGGGAGAGGATATGTTTGAAATCAAGCTGAAGGAGAGAGATATATTAGGTTAATGATGGGCCAGCAAAATTGTGTTAAAGGGACATAATACTCATATGCTAAATCACTTGAAACTGATGCAGTATAACTGTAAAAAGCTGACAGGAAAATATCACCTGAGCATCTCTATGTAAAAAAAGAAGATATTTTACCTCACAATTTCCTCAGCTCAGCAGAGTAAGTTCTGTGTAAAAAGTTATACTCAGCTGCTCCCAGCTGCAGGTAAAAAATTTAAAAAAAATGAAAGAAATGAACAGCAGCCAATCAGCATCAGCAGTGCTGAGGTCATGAACTCTTACTGTGATCTCATGAGATTTGACTTAACTCTCATGAGATTTCATAGTAAGCTTCCTTTACCTGATTGGGTGAAATAATATGAGAGTGCACGATGCTCATCCCTTCAGATGTCCAGGACAGACACACTAAGATTCTAATCCACTCTCTCATTCTTTCCCGCCTTGATTACTGCAACTCTGTCCTCTCTGGTCTCCCCACCTGCCGCCTAGCTCCTTACAATCCATAATGAATGCCTCTGCCAGACTCATCTTCCTTACACGTCGCTCTTCATCTGCTGCTCCTCTCTGCCAATCCCTTCACTGGCTTCCTCTTGCCTCTAGGATCAAACACAAAATTCTCACTCTGATATACAAAGCCCTCAACTGCACTGCTCCCCCCTATATCTCAGACCTTGTCTCCAGCTACTCTCCCTCCCCGTCCCTTTGCTCTGCTCATGACCTCCTACTCTCCTCCTCTCTAGTTACCTTCATCGCACTCCCATTTACAGGACTTCTCCAGACTGGCTCCCATCTTGTGGAACTCTCTGCCTCACCCACAAGACTCTCCCCTAGTTTTAACAGCTTGAAGCGCTCCCTAAAGACTCTACTGTTCAGGGATACATACAACCTACGCTAACCTTACTTTATACCAGTTTCACTCCTCTATTGCTATCCCCTGAACCCCCTTAAGTCCAGCTGTTTGAAGATCACCTTCTCAAGAGCTAATTACAACAGTGCAACTCTTGGCAGGGCCCTTTACCCATCTGATCCCTTAATTGTTTTGTTGTACTACCCTCTGTTTACAGCGCTGCAGAATCTGTTGGCGCTCTACAAATAACCGATAATAATAATAAAAAATAATACATGCATAATTTTTTTAAATAAGTACTATACAGTATATGTGTGTTCTCCACTTAAAGGGACTGTTTACTTTAAACCCCCCTCCCCCTTTAATGCATTTTCATTTATCCATTTTACCTGCTGGAGTGTATTTAATGGTTTACAAATAGTTCCTTTACCTTTATATCAGCCTTTTAAATAACTGATTTTGCCTGTGGTATCCCTACCTATACTGAAAGTTTCTATACTTAAAGGGATATTAAATACAAAACATGTATTTCATGATTCAGATAGAGCTTACATTTTAATCAACTTTTTAATTTACTTCTATTATCTAATCTGCTTTCTTATCTTGGTATCCTTTGTTAAAGAGCATACCTAGGCAGGCATAGGAGCTAGCTGTTTATTGGTGGCTGCACAGATATGCCTCTTGCCATTGACTTACCAATGTGTTTAGCTATCTCCCAGTAAGGCATTGCTGCTGCTTCAATAAAGGATGCCAAGAAAATGAAGCAAAATTGATCACATAAGTAGATTAGAAATTATTCAAACTGTATTCTTTATTTGAATTGTGAAAGAAAAAATTACCCTTTAAGTATTGGCTATAGAAAAGTTGTGTTAACATAGTCAACAGAAGAAATTACATTCCCAGTGGGAGGTAGGAGGGATAAGCAATACAAATGGTTTGCAAAGTTAACCTCTCAGCGGTCACAACATATCCTGTATGTTGCTGGTCATTAAGAGTTTTCCTGCCTATAATAGCGTGAGTCTTACTACCTCGGCAAGGACCGCCCTATTATAGCCCCCCCTCCCTCCTGCAGGCATCCTGAAATAGCATAGTCTTGCCATTGGCAACATACGTCACTGGTCTTTAAGGGGTTAAGGCTCTGATGATCGAAACATCCAAAATGTGATGATATATTCAAAACAAAGCCATTGCAGGAACCAGATTGCCAGTGAAATTTTTAAAACTGCTAACATCAGTGTTTGAAGGCAGTCTCACCGAGAAACTTTATACTATACATTGCAGCATTGCCTACCTGTGATGCCTTTTACATATATCTCACATGTTCATTGCCTTTTTTGTGAATTTGGTACACAACCAAATAAAAGAACTTCAGGCTTAATCAATTTAAAGAATAAAAATATGATCTATTAACAAAAAGTTTTAATATATTTGCTTATTGCTTATTCCTCTTAAACCTAATTAACCAACTACACAGCCCTTCACTATTAACCCCTAAAGCACCATAAACTTCAGAGCAACCAAAGACCACTACACAATTAACCTACTATTAACCCTAAAGAACATAGCCCCCACCAAAGCCTAAGGACACTACACTATTAACCCCTAAATTGACAGAACCCGAGCACAACCTAAAGCCACTACACTATTAACTCCTAAAGTGCCATAACCTCCACCACAACCTTATCCCACTGCACTATTAACCCTTAAAGTGCCAGAACCCCCCCAATGCAAACTAAGCCAACCACACTATTAACCCCTAACGAGACATAATCCACAACATTAAACAAAACCAGCAAATCACACAAAAAAATGCAACAATAAACCACGACAAAGTAAGCACACATTCAACCCAAAACATCAAAATGTGCACCGTCTTTTTATATTTACACTTTTTGAGTCACCAGATCCTACTGAGAATGAAAAAGAGTTCACAAAATATACGTATATGCATTTCTGATTGGCTGGTGACTATCAAATGATACAGGAGGAGAGGAAATAGACATAACTTTGAAATGTGTCAGAAAAAAATATACTACTCATTTGAAGGTCAGACTAAATGCTATTGCATTGTATTGTTATCATGCAGTTGTTGGTTATGCAAATCTGCTGTATTTACTGGTCCTTTAAAAGGACATTGATCATCATTTAACCCTTTGAGTGCTAAGCACTTTCTCACCTGGGTGCTAAGCTTTTTTAAGTTTTGTTTTGTTTTGTTTTAGAAAAAAAAATTAACTTTTTTTTTTCAGATCCACACTGTTGGAAGGGTTAGGCGATTACCTTTCCAACGGTGGATCTTGGGGGTCTGTAGCTGCTTAGATGCCTGAGATACAGGCTTCTAAGCAGCATGCCCCCTGCTCCTATACTTAACATTGTTAAGTATAAATAAAGTTGCGCTGTGACATCATCACGTCATTGCGCGTGACGTCACCACACAAAACGTGATGCCTGTCACTCTACAGTCACGATCGCCGGGGTAGGAGCAGGTGGGAGCCCCTAGATCTCCCTCAAGGTGGGAGAGTGCTAGTGATGGCTCTGAGCCGTCATTAGCACCAGAGTGGGAAACTCTGTGACGGCTCAGAGCCGCCATTAGCACTCAAAGGGTTAAGCATTGCAAAAAATCTTCATTGACCCTAGGAATATATGTGCTAGCTTAGCTGTGTATTGTATTCAAGTTCGATTAAGTTTTGTTAGTGAAAATGTATTAAAATATAACATGCTGTGAAATTTGAAAATATCTGTGTGTATTAAAATATGACATTTATGTTCCTTTATGTATGCAATATGCACTGCAGATGTAAATTACAGGAAAAAAGCTGATAAAATAAATAATACATTTGCATTTCAGTAGCCCTCATCCTATTGGCTGATTTGAATTTCCAAAATGAAATCAGCCAATAGGAATGCAAGGGATGCCATTTTAAAAAGGCTTCCTTGCATTGAAGATTCAGCATATGAAGAGGATGCTCCTCACCGGATGTCTTTAGGATGGAGCCGCTTCGCGCCGCCAGGATGAAGATAGAAGATGCCGCCTGGATGAAGATAGAAGACGCCACCTGGATGGATGAAGACCTCGCCGCCTGGATGAAGACTTCTTGCCGCCTGGATGAGGATGGATGTCCGGACTTCAAAAACTGTAAGTGTATATTTGGGGGTTAGTGTTAGGTTTTTTTAAACTTTTTTTGGGTGGGTTTTTATTTTAGATTAGGGTTTGGGCTTTTCTTAAAAGAGCTGAATGCCCTTTTAATGGCAAGAAAAAGAGTTGAATGCCCTTTTAAGGGCAATGCCCATACAAATGCCTTTTTCAAGGCAATGGGTAGCTTAGTTTTTTTTTAGAGTTAGGTTTTTTTTTATTTGTAATTTAGTATTTTTTTTATTTTTTGTAATTTAGGTATTTTTTAGTTTTTTGTAACTGTAGATTTTTTTTTTAATAGTGTTAAGTTTTTTTAATGAGTGTGGGGGAATAGGGGTTAATAACTTTATTATAACTTTATTATAGTGGCAGCAATATTGGGAGCAGTAGATTAGGGGTTTATAGATTTATTTCAGTGGTGGCGATGTCTGGGGGCGGCAGATTAGGGGTTATAATTTCATGTAGGTGTCGGGTGATGTTGGGGGCAGCAGATTAGGGGGTGTTTAGACATGGAGTTTGTGTTAGGGTGTTAGGTTATACCGTAATCTTTCTTCCCCATAGACATCAATGGGGTTGCGTTACGGAGCTTTTAATTCCACGATCGCAGTTTTTTTCCTATCACTCTCTCCCTATTGATGTCTATGGGGAAAGCGTGCACGAGCACGTCAAAGCAGCGCTTGGATTTTGTGCGATATGGAGCTTAATGCAAACCATATTGAACGCACAAGGCAGTTTTTCCAAAACTCGTAATAGCAGCGCTGTGGAGGGTGTTGGGTGTTCGTTTCCCACCTCTATAGCGCAAAACTTGTAATCTAGGTGATTTCTTCCATAAACGCACTAAAACCAAATCCATGCCAACATTTTCCTCTTTTTTTTATAACTATTTTCTCCTTAGATTGTCTCTAGATAAGTTTATATTGGGCGCTATATAAAAAGCACAGAGTAGACGGGTGTGTAAGAGTCACGGCTAGCGTGCATCTTATTATTATTATTTTACATTGCACAAGTGCCTGAATGTGCAACTACGCTCCCTGTGTATGCACAATTGCAAGTGAATAGGGCTTTCAATCATCCATGTTGGACAAGTCCAGGGCTGGTATATAGGTTAGGAAGCAGCGGCCCTCTTCTTTGCTACAAAAGATCAGATTTTGCACTTATGCTTATTCAATCCTTTTCGGGTCAAAGCCTTAAATCTGCAAATGTTTTACTTTAGACAAGTATTGTTTACACCAATCCTCAAAAATTCACCACTTGACTGTACTTACAGCTATTTACTGCTCTTTGTCCCCTTTTTTTCACTTCCATATGTTTGCAATGTTTGCCTTTGAAACTCTTCACTTCAGATTGTCTGCAGCCTTGACTTGGGATCAATAACAGGTGCTTTATATTATATTAGTTCTTATCTTTTTAGTTTGTCTGTCTGTGTCGCTTTCTCCAACTTATCTATGAATCTATCTGTAACAATAACTCAAAGAATTATGGATATCACTCTTTCCTCTTCATACTAAAATTACTCGAACTCAAAAAATAATGTCTATCCTGATATTACACCCCTTATATCTTTTTAATCCTCCTTTCTTTTGCAATAGGGGTCTAAATCATATGGAAATGGATACCATATTTGCGACCAAGGATGGTCGCTATTCACTTAAAACTATGTTGTGTGGATTAATGGGAGGTTGTATAGAACAACAACAAAAAAGGTTTCCATGCTGTGAATGTTTATTGAGAGGACTTTTTGACTAATCTACATTAAGAACGCAAGACTCATGTTGCATGTATTGTTTTCAAGCTTTTACATTTTCATATTTTCATATTAGTGTTTTCTCTTGGTGTTGATTTAAGCTACTTAGTCTTGTTGACCACAGATCAGTTTTCAGTGCCTGTACTTCCAGCAGTTAAATATTTTAGTCTAAAGGTGTGGGGTCTTGCAGTTACTTATAACCGTTACATGTAACACTGAGGTCTAGATTACGTGTGGAGCGCAAATTAGCGCTCCCGCTTGCGCGTTCACTTCTCTAGTTAAAAGCAAAAAGTTTGCACAGGAGCGCTAACTTGATGAGCAAAAAGCCGAACTTCGAATATCACAAACGCGTTAACATATTCTCCCATAGACTTAAATGGAGCGTGAAAAGTGGAAAAAAGCTTAAAGGACCAGTAAATACAGTAGATTTGCATATTCAACAAATGCATGATAAAAATACAATGCAAAAGCAATTAGTCTGAACTACAAATGAGTAGTAGATTTTTTTCTGACAAATTTCAAAGTTATGTCTATTTCCACTCCTCCTGTATCATGTGACAGGCATCAGCCAATCACAAATGCATATATGTATCTTCTATGAATGCTTCCACATGGTTCAGTAGTAGAAGGTGATTTAAAAAGTGTAAATATATAAAGCCTGTGCACAGTTTGTTAATGCAATTAAATTGGAAAGTTGTTTAAAATTACATGCTCTTTCTGAATCATGAAAGATTAAATTCAACATAAAGGGACGCTGAACCCAAATTTTTTCTTTCGTTATTCAGATAGAGCATGCAATTTTAAGCAACTTTCTAATTTACTCCTATTATCAATTTTTCTTTGTTCTCTTGCTATCTTTATTTGAAAAAGAAGTAATCTAAGCTTTTCTTTGGGCTCAGACATTTGGACAGCACTGTTTTATTGGTGGATGAAATTTAACCACCAATCAGCAAGGACAACCCATGTTGTTTACCAAAAAATTGGCCGGCATCTAAACTTACATTCTTGCATTTCAAATAACGATACCAAGAGAACTAAGAACATTTCGTAATAGGAGTAAATTAGAAAGTTGCTTAAGATTTCATGCTCTATCTGAATCACAAAGAAAAAAATTGGGTTCAGTGTCCCTTTAAGTGTTCCTTTAACACCCAAACTTGTGAGCTAACCTGATAGTGTTTAACCAAGTGCGCTAACCCAACATGAAATATGAATACTTTACAATCAAATGTTCTTCACAAACCAGAATATGTTCTATTTATTCTTAAATAAATATTTTCTATATACAGTATATCTGATATTTTTTTGGTAAATATATATATATTACCATAAAAATATCACCTATGAATACCTATATACTGTATATATGATTATATATTAGGTATAGATCACTGGTTTTCAAACCTGTCCTCAGGCCTCCCTAACAGGCCACATTTTAGGAAATCGGAACTAGAGCACAGGTGAAATAATCAGCTGATTAGTAACCATGGTTATTTTACCTGCTCTACGACCCAAGGTAATCCAGAAAACCTGGCCTGTTGGGAAGGCCTGAGGACAGGTTTGAAAACCAGTGGTATAGATAATGCAGATATAAATAGAAACATATTTAAAAATACTTAGCACATATTCCCCTATGTCACCGGTTTTTCAAACCTGTCCTCAGGTCTCTCCATTAGGCCAGATTTTGAGGATATCTGACTGGAGCACAGGTGAAACAATCAACTGATTAGTAAACATGGTTATGTTTACCTGCTCTCACCCAAGGTAATCTTGAAAATCTGGCCTGTTAGGGAGGATTGAGAGCAGGTTTGACAACCAGTGTCCTATGTGAAGAACATTGGAAAGTGAAATATTTACAGTAAATACACAGTTACACACTTGTTTTGATGTTTTTCACTGCAAAGGGCTCCACAGCACTTATATATATGTCTATATATGTATACATATATTTTTCGGTGTTTATATGTGTATATATGTCAGTAAATACATATATGCACATATGAATACATAAATACATATGTAAACATAATCGTTGTAGAGGGCCCTGCCGAGGAGTTGCTCTGTTGTAGTCAACTCTTTTGAAGTTGGTCTACAAACAGCTGGGCTCATAGGCTTAAGACTACCACCCTATTTCCCTACTCCCTCTTGCCTCAAAGGTTCTCAAAAAGCTAGTATATGCATGCCTATCCAATTTCATACATTAAACTCCCTCCTTGACCCACTGCAATCTGGATTTCGGTCCCCCAACACTTTACAGAGATAGCAATTGTTAAGGTTACTAACGACCTACTTACAGCAAAATCAAAAGACCACTTCTCTCTGCATATCCTCCTTGATCTGCCTTTGATACTGTTGACCACCCTTTTTTGCTCCAAACCCTCCAATCCTTCGACATTTGTGACACAGCCCTCTTGTGGTTCTCTTCCTACCTGTCAAACCGTACCTTTAGTGTAGCCTTCTCTGGGGCCTCCTCTGCCCCGTCACCACTTTCTGTTGGGGTACCGAAAGGCTCTGTCCTCGGTCCCCTTCTCTTCCCAATCTACACGTCATCATTAGGTTCCCTAACAATGTCCCACAGGTTCCAATATCATTTGTATGCTGATGACACCCAAATCTACTTTTCTGCACCAGACCTATCTCCTTCCTTGCTAACCCGTGTCACTTACTGTCTTTCTCACATCTCTTCCTGGATGTCCTCTCACACCTTAAGCTAAATCTCTCCAAAACTGAGCTCCTTATTTTTCCCCCCCTTCTTCAAAAATCTCCACCCCCAATGTCTCTATAACTGTTGACAACTGCATCATTACCCTTACCCCGCCATGCCTGATGTCTTGGGGGTCACACTTGACTCAGATCTTTCTTTCATTCCTCACATTCAGTCCTTGGCTAAATCCTGCACGTCTACCTTAAAAAACATCTCTAAAATTAGACATTTCCCTACACAAGACACAACTAAGATTTCAATCCACTCTCTCATCCTTTCCTGCCTCGATTACTGCAACTATGCCCTCTCGGTCTCCCCAGCTGCTGCCTAGCTCCTTTACAATCAATAATGAATGCCTCTGCCAGGCTCATCCTTTCTTACACGTCGCTCTTCATCTGCTGCACCTTTCTGCAATCCCTTCCCTAAGGCTTCCTCTTACCTACAGGATTAAACACAACATTCTCACTCTGGCATACAAAGCCCTCAACTGCACTGCTCCCCCCTATATCTCAGACCTTGTCTCCAGATACTCTCTCTCCCCGTCCCCTTCGCTCTGCTCATGACCTCCTACTCTCCTCCTCTCTTGTTACCTCCTCACACTCCCTCTTACAGGACTTCTCCAGACTGGCTCCCATCTTGTGGAACTCTCTGCCTCGCTCCACAAGACTCTGCCCTAGTTTTGAAAACTTCAAGCACTCCCTAAACACTCTACTGTTCAGGGATGCATACAACCTACACTAACCTTTATTTATACAGTTTTCTCTCCTCCATTGCTATCCCCTTGAACCCCCTTAGCATGTAAGCCTAAGAGCCATGCTGTTTGTAGATCACCTTCTTTAAAGCTAACTACAACAGTGCGACTCTTGGGAGGGGCCCTACCCGTCTGATTCCCTATAAATGTTCATTGTATTCCGCCTATGTTTATAGCGCTTGCGGAATCTGTTGGCGCTGTACAAATAACCGATAATAATAATAATAATAATTGCTTGACATACTGTCAGAGGCATTAAAGTAGGTATTCTGTTAAACTAGCATTCACAATGAGAGAGGGGACTCCATATGTTTTTTTGCTAGTCCTTTCCATTCTAAAAATGCATCCATAAACTTGTAATGTCAGAACAGAAAACATTTGTGCATATATTTAATACTACAGAAAATAAAATACATCTATGTAAACATTCTCTATAATTATTGTTTAGAAGTTTTATAAGCAAACTTTTGGACAACCTTGCAAAAAGATCATAAAAATGATCTTAATGAAAAAACAAAACACTCAATTTGTAGATGTTTCAAAAGCTGTATAGAAATGATAGTTTTGATGAATGTTACCAACATTATTTTCCAGATTATGCCACAAGAGAAACCCTTTTCACATCTGAATAAGGGCAATTAGTGTCAAACTTGATTTATTTTGTATGTCACTACAGTGCACAGCTTTAGCTAGGTGGGCGATCTACATTATGGTGTTAAGCAGTTCCGTAGTTAAGCTTTTGTTATTAATGTTTCTGTGATTTTTGGGTTAGTGGTAAAATTCCATTATAACATTTATAGCTATTCATCTATTTGAGACACAATTATTTGTATTATATATAAGAAAACTTCATTAGAAATGTTTTAGTACTTACCGATTTGACATGCTCTGTATTTTAAGGACAAAAAAAAAATGTTTAAAGTGCTGTATAAATCAGACTGAAAAGAATGTAAAGGTATTGCAATTATAAATGTCAGTACGAAAATTAAAGAAAATTTTCTGAAACCAGTGCTGAAATAAAACGAAGAAAATGGTGGGGGGTTTTGATTCAATATAAATGTGGACTCAGTTATAGAGAGAAAAAAATATGGTTTGATGTTCACAGTCTATCAATAAAAGTAATACAATAATATACATATTCAAGTTATTTTAAATACAGCTGATATATCAGAAATTGTCCAGAGTACTGTAACAGATTTTTATTGGATGTTATGTCTTGACAAAGGCTCCAAGGAGAGCCGAAAGGTTGACTCCTTTTGTAAAGAAGATTGGTTTGGATTGTTTGAATAAAATTATATGAAAGTCTAGTCCTGTGAGTGCCTGCAACTTGTAAAATATTTACTAGTGGGCTTCAAAGAAGCATCCGGGCAACTAGGTGAAGATAGTAGTGAGTACATGGCAACCATCTATCTATCTATCTATCTATCTATCTATCTATCTATTCTATCATCTATCTATCTATCTATCTATCTATCTATCTATCTATCTATCTTCATATGTCTCTCTCTCCTCTCTCTCTCTCTCTCTATATATATATATATATATATATATACTGTATATTATACCGTATATATCTATCTATCTATATATATATATATTATATATTTATATATATAAGATGCACTAAACTCTTCTCTGGTAAATGTGATTTACCATGGACTTGTAATATCAAGTTGTGCGCTATATGTTAGCATGTTCGCCAATACTGCCTATCATTATTGCACCCACTTGAAATCTTTGCCTAAATCATTAGTATTTAGGGTTAGGGTAACAGTGCAAAAGAAAACAAGCAATTTACAGTGTATTATGTATACTTTCCAGACTAACGCTGTTTTTTGTTTTAACGTTGTAGAGTATAATGAAAATCCTAAGGCTTAATAATAATTTTCCACAAAATGAGCCCTATGTATGTTTCCAGAGGGCTTGAGAATAATAATTCTGACCTATACAATTAATTTATCATATTATTCTCTACAGTATGTGCTCTTTTCTACATGAGAACCTTTGTCATATCTGTATTTGAATTTATTATATATAATAATATTTATCAAATTATTCACTACATCCCTTCTTCTATGAGAATTCATAACATTAAAAGGACATGGACCCCCACTTTGCTTTCATTTTAATATTCAGATAGAATATGCAATTTTAAACAACTTTCTAATTTACTTCTTTATCAAATTGTGTTACTTTTCTTAGTATCTTCTTTTTTTAAAGCAGGGACATAAGCTCAGGGGGGTGCACGTGTCTGGAGCACTACATGGCTGCAGTTTTGCCAGACTTTTATCCATTTACTAGAATAGTTCTGTTAGGACAGCATGGAACGTCCTAACGATGTGAAGTGGTTAAGCAGAATATGGCCATATTGTGTGACATCCCAATTTTAACATAAAAGCATAGGTGTTTTTTTTTTGCAGGCAATTTTGCAGCATTTAATAACATTTTGTTGATTTGCATGTGGATGTGCTCCAATACTCTTTGTTGTGTGTAAATATTTGGTCTTAATGGCTGCACTCCCAAAGATGTATTTACATTTTTTGTAAGATGTGCAATACCAAACTTTGTGGATCTGTATGTAAAAATAAAGGACCATTGGTTAAAGCACCCCACCTAAACTCAGGTGTTCTCATGACAGTGTATTGGAATTATGTCTAAAGCCAGGGATATATAAAGAGTAAAAGCAGAAATGATTCAGCCCGTAAAGGCAAAGCATTGTAGTGTTAGGTCTTCATTGGGACACCCTTATAAATCGTGACTGGCTGAAGGCAGAATACGACCATATTGTGTGACTAAGATCCCGATTTTAACATGAAAGGCATAGGGTTTTTTTTGCAGGCAATTTTGTAGCATTTACATGTTTTTATTTTGCAAGTGAATGTGCGCCAATACTCGTCTGTTTTGTGTGTGTGTGCATGGGTGTGTTGTATATAATATATATATATACATATAAATATATGCATATATATATACAGTATATATATATATACATACATACATATCTATATATATATATATATATATATAGATAGTATAATATATATATATATTGCATTCCACAGTTTCGTTTCACGTGCCGAATGCGAAAGTTGGAGGCTATTTTCAGATATTCGACTCTTTTTGGTGCCGAATACCCTCTGAAAGTCAAAACACACTAAGATCTGGTTTATGGGCTGAATCATTCCTGCTTTTAACTCTTTATATTAGAATTAGACTCCCAGTGTAACGCTCGTGGGATACTCCTCTATCAGACCAAAGTCGGCCAGTATTCTTGTTATACCGCTATCGAGCCGGAATGATAGGGAATATCCCAAGCAGAAGAAGTAGTAAGATTAGGAAGGCGGCAATAACCACAGGCAGGACAGTCCCCAGCAGCAACGGCAGAGCAGTCTAAGGATAAACCACTAGAATGGTCAGACAGGCAGGGGTTTGGCAACAGCAGATCAATCCAGCAGATAAGGGGTAAAGCAGGTAGAGTAGCCAGACAGGCAGGTTCAGCAACAATAGTTCAATCCAGAAGTTAAGGGTTAAAGCAAGTAGAGTAGTCAGACAGGCAGGTTCAGCAACAATAGTAGGCAAAAGTACATCTGTTACACCCAAGAGCACACAAAGTAACACCTATCGTTGCAAAACAGTTTAAATAGGCGCAGAAGTCGCGCCACAGAGGTCCGACCGGCATCAGGAGCATGCAGTGATGACGTCAGCGCCACACGCATCCAGATCTGACACTACCCCTGGCAACGAGCAGGGAAGGAGACACCGCGCCCCTAACAACAGGTAGAGCGGCGCGGTGTGACACCCGGGCTTACAATTACAATACACTGTCATGAGAACACCTGAGTTTAAGTGGGGTGATTTAACCAATGCAAGATGGTCAGTCTCCCTTTATTTTTAAATGCTAATCTACTCTTTGGACAATTCTCATTGATCATGTTCCCCCACAAAAAAACGTGGTGGGGATTGTGCCAAAGAAAAGTTGGAGCCATGCTTTATTTTTTATTTTGACACGGTCAGTCCAAGGGGTAAATACAATGTTGGAGTTCTGATGTTATTATTAAAGGATAGAGATTCCTCACTAACAACTGGAAGTTTTTAAGTGTACAATAAAAGGCATGAAGTAGTCCGTTTCTATAATATTATGTTATTATTATTTGTGAAGTTGTATATAATTGCATTAAAAAAACTATTGTAGGATATATCTTTCCAATCAGTACTCTGGAGTAATATAGGCCTAGATTACGAGTTTTGCGTTAGAAGCTATGCGGTGCTAACGAGCAGTTTTGTCTCACCGCTCACTTACCTACAGTGCTGGTATTACGAGTTTTCAGAAACCGTTGAGCGTTGAGCAAAATTTTGTTCATTACCGCACTCCAATACCAGCGCTGCTTAAGTCAGCGGTGAGCTGGTCATACGTGCTCGTGCACGATTTCCCCATAGGAATCAACGGGGAGAGCCGGCTGAAAAAAAGTCTAGCACCTGCAAAAAAGCAGTGTAAAACTCCCTAACGCAGCCCCATTGATTCCTATGTGGAAATAAAATTTATGTTTACACCCTAACATGAACCCCGAGTCTAAACCCCCTAATCTTACACTTATTAACCCCTAATCTGCCACCCCCGACATCGCGACACCTACATTATACTTATTAACCCCTAATCTGCCGCTCCGGACATCGCCGCCACCTACATTATAGTTATGAACCCCTAATCTGCTGCCCCCAACATCGCTGGTACCTACATTATATTATTAACCCCTAATCTGCCTGTCACCAATGTACCTGCAACCTACCTACATTTATTAACCCCTAATCTGCCTAGGCCCCCCAACGTCGCCACCCACTATATTAAAGTTATTAACCCCTAAACCTAAGTCTAACCCTAACACCGCCCGTAACTTAAAGTATAATTACAATAAATCTAAAATAAATATTACTATAAGTTAAAAACTAATTTATTCTATTTAAAAACTAAATACTTACCTATTAAATAACCCTACGATAGCTACAATATAACTAATAGTTACACTGTATTTAGCTTAGGGTTTATTTTTTATTTTACAGGCAAGTTTGTATTTATTTTAACTAGTAGAATAGTTATTAAATAGTTTATTAACTATTTAATAACTACCTAGCTAAAATAAAGACAAATTACCTGTAAAATAAAACCGTAACCTAAGTTACACTAACACCTAACACTACACTATAATTAAATAAATTAACTAAATTAAATACAATTACCTAAAATTAAATTAAATTAGCTAAAGTACAAAAAAAAACACAAAATTACAGAAAATAATAAACAAATTACAGATATTTAAACTAATTACACCTAATCTAATAGCCCTATTAAAATAAAAATAACCCCCCCAAAATAAAAAAAACCCTAGCCTAAAACAAAACTACCAATAGCCCCCCAACAGTAAAACCCACCACCCACACAACCAACCCCCCAAATAAAATACTATCTAAAAAAACCTAACTTCCCATTGCCCTGAAAAGGGGCATTTGGATCGGCATTGCCCTTAAAAGTGCAGTCGCTCTTTTGCCACCCAAACCTCTAACACTAAAAATAAAACCCACCCAAAACACCCTTAAAAAAACTTAACACTAACCCCTCTGAAGATCATTCACCAGGAGAAGTCTCATCCAAGCCGGGCCGAAGACCTCAACAAAGCCGGGAGAGGTCTTCATCCAAGCCTGGTGAAGTGGTCCTTCAGACGGGCAGAAGTCTTCATCCAGACGGCATCTTCTATCTTCATCCATTCCGGCGCTGGAGCGGTTCCATCTTCAAGGACATCCAACGTGGAGCATCCTCTTTATCTGATGACTAAAGCTGAATGAAAGTACCTTTAAGTGACGTCATCCAAGATGGCGTCCCTAGATATCCAATTGGCTGAATAGAATTCTATCAGCCAATTGGAATTAAGGTAGAAAATTAAGGGTAGAAAAAATACTATTGGCTGATCCAATCAGCCAATAGGATTGAACTCCGCATTCTATTGGCTGTTTCCAATCAGCCAATAGCAATGCGAGCTCATCCTATTCGGCTAGATTGGATCAACCAATAGGATTGAACTTCAATCCTATTGGCTGATTGCATCAGCCAATCAGGATTTTTTCTACCTTAATTCTGATTGCTGATAGAATTCTATCAGCCAAACGGAATCTAAGGGACGCCATCTTGGATGATGTCACTTGAAGGTACCTTCATTCAGTTTAGTCGTCGGATGAAGAGGATGCTCCACGTCGGATGTCTTGAAGATGGGACCCGCTCTACGCGGATGGATGGATGAAGATAGAAGATGCCGTCTGGATGAAGACTTCTGCCCGTCTGGAGGACCACTTCACCTGGCTTGGATGAAGACTTCTCCCAGCTTTGTTGAGGACTTCGGCCCGGCTTGGATGAAGACTTCTCCCAGTAAGTCGATCTTCAGGGGGTTAGTGTTAGGTTTTTTAAAGGGTGTTTTTGGTGGGTTTTATTTTTAGGTTAGGGTTTGGGCGGCAAAAGAGCTAACTGCTCTTTTAAGGCAATGCCCATTCCAAAGCCCTTTTCAGGGCAATGGGGAGGCTTAGTTTTTTTTTAGATACGTATTTTATTTAAGGGTTGGTTGTGTGGGTGTGTGGGTTCTACTGTTGGGGGTTGGTTTTGTATTTTTTTTTACAGTAAAAGCGCTGATTACTTTGGGGCAATGCCCTGCAAAAGGGCCCTTTTAAGGGCTATTGGTAGTTAAGTTTAGGCTAGGTTTTTTTATTAAGGGGGGTTATTTTAATAGGGCTATTAGATTAGGTGTAATTAGTCTAAATATCTGTAATTTGTTTCTATTTTTCTGTAATTTAGTGTTTTGTTTTTTGTACTTTAGCTAATTTAATTTAGGTAATTGTATTTAATTTAGTTAATTTATTTAATTATAGTGCAGTGTTAGGTGTTAGTGTAACTTAGGCTAGGTTTTTATTTTAAAAAAAAACAATGGGGCTCTACTATATCTAAGGTAGTGTGTCCAGAAATAAGGTGCGCCTTATTTATGCTATTTCAAAAAAGTGATAATATGGATAGATCCTAAGTTTTATATCTTACAAAAAATAAACAATATGAACTGTATAATTATAAATACAATACATTAACAATAGTCACCACAGTCATATGGTTAGGATATATACATCCATAGATGCAAGTGAAAGTCCCAATATAGAGTGATGTCCAATCTGGAAATTAAGTCCCAAACGATAGCTGCTTACAGGGTAAATTTGTCTTTATTTTAGCTAGGTAGTTATTAAATAGTTAATAACTATTTAATAACTATTCTACCTAGTTAAAATAAAAACAAACTTGCCTGTAAAATAAAAATAAACCCTAAGCTAGCTACAATGTAACTATTAGTTATATTGTTGCTATCTTAGGGTTTATTTAATAGGTAAGTATTTAGTTTTAAATAGGAATAATATAGTTAATGATAGGAATATTTATTTAGATTTATTTAAATTATATTTAAGTTAGTGGGTGTTAGGTTTAGGGTTAGACTTAGGTTTAGGGATTAATAACTTTAATATAGTGGCGGCGACGTTGGGGGCGGCAGATTAGGTGTTAATAATATTTAACTAATGTTTGCGAGGGTGGGAGTGCAGCAGTTTAGGGGTTAATATGTTTATTATAGTGGCAGCGACGTTGGGGACGGCAGATTAGGGGTTAAAAAGTGTAGGTAGGTTGCGGCGACATTGGGGGCCATAGATTAGGGGTTAATAAATATAATGTAGGTGTTGGCAATGTTGGGGGCAGCAGATTAGGGTTCATAAATATAATGGTGGCGGCGGTGTCCGGAGGGGCAGATTAGGGGTTAACATTTTTATTATAAGTGATTATGATGCGAGACAACCTCGGTTTAGGGGTTAATAGGGTAGTTTATGGGTGTTAAGTTACTTTTAGCACTTTAGTTATGAGTTTTATGTTACAGTGTTGTACCATAAAACTACTGACTTTTAAATGCTTAGGGATCTTGACAGGTAGGCTGTACCGGGTCACTTTTTGGGCCTCCCAGACAGACTTGTAATACTGACGCTATGGGAAGTCCCATAGAAAAAAGACTTTACAAAGTTTATGTAAGTTGTTTAGGCGGTAAGGCCAAAGAAGTGTGCGGTACACCTAAGCTTCAAGACTCGTAATACCAGCGGGGCGAAAAAAAGCAGTGTTAGGACCTCTTAACGCTGCTTTTCTACCCTAACGCACAACTCGTAATCTAGCCGATAGGGATTGTTGATACCCTTCTTTAGGGGTTATGGAGGTATACCTTTACCCCACCATTGGAGCTCCAAAAATTAAAAGATGGATAACATCACAAAGGAGAGTCTAAAGGTTTAATGTCAATGTATTATCTAAAAATATATATATATATATATATATATATATATTATATATATATATATATATATATATCTACATAAACACACACCACACACTGATAGTAATTAAGCAATGGGTGAAAGAGAGTCTGAAGGTTTAAACATCATCTTCTATCAATTAATGTTACTATGTGCATACACCTTAATGTTTATTTGAATGGTAGTATATGCAGTTCTTACAGTTTTCAATGCATATCACATGTAAAAACAAATGAGTGTTCCTCTTATCTATTCTCTAATAATTACTTCACTTCTATAAAAACATTCAATGTAAGTTCATGACATATATTTACATTAACTAGAAGTTGTCAATGTCCTTATATATTTATTTAATTTATTATAGTAAACATCTTGTAGGGAATAATGTGTCATCAAGTTCAGATATGAAACAAAGAGTTCATATCTATCTATAAAGTTATCTAATGATATCATTGTACCATTCATATTTTAAAAGGAGTTAACCTTCCATAAATAACGTGTCAACAGTATTTTATCTACTGTAATGTATACATTATTTACAACTACAAAAAATACAGATATATTTATTTAATCTAATAAATCTCATTTTATTATACAGATGTAAACTCAACTCAATATCGAATACGGTTCTTTTCAGCATCATGATTTACAAACCAACAAAGCCCAGGACATCTACATACAACTGAATTTATTCCCTCATAGACATCAACAACTAGAATTTGTTCCTTCCTCAGTTTTTCAACATTTATTATTTATTTTACTGTATAATTATGCAGTATTCTTGGTAACTAATTCAGAGTTGGTCATTAGCAGCAAAAGATTGCGTATTGTAAAAATTAAGATAGCGCTGTCCTTCAAAAGCATTAAGGACAACTAATTATTATATTTATTGTCTTATTACAATGCTTTACTGCTTCACAAAGCCACAAAAAGTAATGCAATTGCCTATTTACTATCTACTATACCACATCCCACTATCATTTCCCTTTTAATGACACAACAATAGGAAATAAAAGGCCAGTCTTCTAATAGATTGGAAAAAGTAGCCGCAAGATGTAATTAGAATTCTAACATCACTACCTGGGAATACAGGAAATAAATAAAGGTATTTGTGTTCTTTATTGCAATCATGCATAAGTCTTAGGTTGTCTAAATACATTCTTATTCCAGATGGTAAAGGGTTATAATCAAAGGAAAAGAGATTAATATTATTGGAATAGGGAATTTCCTGACTTTTGTGAAAGAACGTATATACTTTTTAAAATCATTTATTATGATATATGCGTGCTTAATTGAACTTGAACCACTTGTCTTGTCAATACAAACCAGGTACCTTCTTGGTTACGCTAACTTGATCTACACACAAATGGGAATTTTAGGATATTTTACTATGCTGTTTCACAGGAAATGAAAAAAAATTTTTTAATATAATGTGAACTTGCAACATCGGCAATACAGAAAGTTGTATCAACAGAGCTGTAATTGTTATTATATAATTTGTGTAGCATTCTTTAATTTAAACTTTGATTGTCAATCATGTAATTTATCTTAGACCAAGTTTGAATGGTGTTGCACTTCATTCTTCATTCATGAACAGCTGTCAATGAGTCTTGATCTGGGTATTAGGCTACAGACAGGTTTGAAATGGAGAGAAATTTTAAAGACTCACTGAATTAATTCTGGTGACCCTTTAAGATATTCATTCCTATCATTATTATTTAGGAGAATATTCTGATCCCCATAATGCCTGTTGCTTCAGCAAGTCTAATCAATAACCTTTTAACCCTAATTAAAATAGCCACATTTGGTGCAGTGCACAATGATTTTATAGAAAAATGTAAAGTTAAAAATATTTTTTGTTGCTAAAAGTTTTTGAGATTGTGCAAGGGTGAACAGCACTGATTATTTTAACATGTCTACGTATTATCCAGGGCTATTTAAAGAAAAATCCTCTGTTTCCATATAAACACAGCCATATAGCTGTGATGAAAAAGAGATTCTAAAAATAATTAGCCCTGACTAATTAGACTCTCATCCATAATGATGCCCTCAAAACACCTCTTTACATTATAGGCATCCATGGAAGAAACCTCACCTAAAACTATCCCACACAAGAACCCACCTTATATAGGGACATTCTTGCATCCAAGAACTTACCACCACACATGCATACAAAACAGTGGAAAAAGCACAACTGCCTAATGGCCCACTTCACAATCCTCCAGATGGATTCATGCATGACCCTTCACCACAAATATGTTCTAAACTTGGAAAAGATCCCTACATAATCTTTCCACTGAATCCCTAGCAACCAAGGCTCTCCTTCATGATATCCCAGTATAAAGATCTCTCCTAAACCCAAAGGTCCCACCTAGTAGTCAAGATGTTTATTCTCCATATACCACACAGGCACAAGTCAATCAGACCCAAAAAAAACAGAATGGACAAATATTACCTCATTCGAAACAATAAACAACGTCACCACCCCATTCTAAAAATAAAACCTACCCCAACACCCTTCCTCTTTGACCTCCTCAGTAAAACAACTTCCCCACATGTGTATGCCCTACTTTAATCTTTGATCCAATAACACTTTAAATCTTGATTTAAACCCAAATCTCGGTCTTCAGCAATATTCGGCCCGCCATGGAAGTTAGAACAAAGTAATCCACTGTTGAGTACAAACTGAGACAGTAAAAAGTTCCTTAATATGTAACGTTTTTGAAGATTGGCTGTAATAAATAAGTTCCATCTAATTTCTGAGTTTTAAATCATGTGCAATGGTGTAGGTCTGCTATAAAGTATTTGAAGAAGCTCATAGCCCTGGGCCTAATTGAACAGTATGGGCTAGATGGTTACCTGATGAAAAATTGTTAAATAAGTACATATATTTATACTTTTCAGCTCCAATCCAGCAGTCTTAACACATTTTAAATGCAATATTTCCAGTGCCCTTTTCAACAATATGTCAATACATTTTAGTATGATTTTACAACACATCTTTTTACATTCTCACAAGAAGTATGGAGTCTGTGTGATAAATGTTCTGCAGTGACTCCAGGACAACTAACTTCACAACCAAACTAGAGATAATCTATATATTTTAGCAACCTCTAGTAACCAACTTTGCCTAAACATCTCTAACAAGGGATTATAGACAGATATCCATATAGTTGCTACTTTTATCATGCAACCTAAAGCCCTAGGCCTGAAATTAATAAAATAATAAACATTTATTAGAATTTTAATACTGCTATAACTGCTTTGTGAAATATGTCTCTATAACACTGCCACCCTTGACAGCTATGATCCACCAACATGGAGACTATCATTAGTGGACCATAGATATTGACTCTAGCTTTTCAGACCCTGGAAAATATTTTATTATTGAGAATAAAGAATCTTAAACCAGAGCTAAAGGTGTGGTATCTCAACAAGTTATTCCTAAATTTAGGTTCCAACAAAATGCTTATATATCTGTTATATGCCATACAAAAATCCATGTTTTTAAGATAGAATTAAGAGTGCATTTTATTGAGAGAGCTGACATTACAATAACAAGCCAAAAAAAAAATGTTTGAAGGTGAAATAGGTATTATCACTTTAAAAAAATAGGTCTAAAAATGTATTAAATAGCCTAGCTAATTATTAGATTTAAGAGTTAAAGGACTAAGCTGCTTAAATCAGAAATCTCAAAATAAATTATTTTGGGGATCTAGATACCATGTACACATGCCCCAAAAATTGAAAAACCATTAAAAAGTACCCTATAGATTTCAGATACATCAAAGAAACCTACAGTAGTAGTGTACTGCCACTCTTAATTTCCTTGCTGATGACTGTAAACCTCCTCAGGTGGGAGTGACAGTTTCTGGAATAAAAATGTTTAAAAACCACAAGTAGCTTCCGGACAAATATGGGCTATACATTTTTTATCTTTATCAAGCTAAAAATAGTAAGTTTTGATCATTGTAATTTAAAAAAACATATTAATCAAAAAGTTTGGATTCCTGAATACATTTGGATTTTGCCAGATTGGGGAATTGTACCTGTAATAATTAAATGAATAATAATAATAATTATAATAACTGCATATCTCAAATTTTACAGATCACAACAGCAGGCTGTGTTCTGTTTCATAACAGTGATGGAGGTGAAGAAGTGTTTTTAAAAATGTCAAAATCCGTCTTTAAGTGCTCAAGTGTTGAAATAGAAAAATCAAAGAATCATAGAAAAGCTGATCCTAAAGTATATTCTAATGTAATGGAATACCATTGTCAAAATTATGACAAACTAATAGAGTTTGAAAAAACTGTGAAAAGTCATGTGATGCTTTCTCGCTCTCTCTCTCACACATATACAGGTATATATATATATATATATATATATATATATATATATATATATATATATATATATATATGATGGATCTCTGGCTACCCTGATTGGGTAGCTCCACCAACGGGTCCTTCCAACCCCTGGAACCAGCTGCTATGTAACGGAGAAGTGATTATAGCAAGAGTCTACCCAAATAACTAGGCATACCAGCATTTAGGTGAACAAAGAAGACCTTTTTATTGGGGAAAACACACATCTTTTATACCTAAAACTCATCTTGATAAGAGCCCTGGCCATCCCACAATTTTCCCGCCATTACTGCCCCTCCAGACAGGCTGGCGCCATCCCTAGATTTCATTGTTCCATAGTGTCCAGTGGTATATGGTTGATGATTTCTTGGTGATCCCGGGGGAGCGGCGGCACTTCCAGGGTGTTGTTGGAAAGCCCTTGGTCCCAGAAGCTACAGTCCAAAAAGTGACGTGATCCATGGCTGGGGACCGGAGATAGACGTAGGCAAATGGAAAACGGGAAGGCCAGGGAGAATAAGGGTTGTAGGGCGATTCGGATCCGGATCCGGATCCGGAACCACTGGTTCCAAATGGAGCTTTTCTCCAGCAATCACCCCACTCCTCACCCACCCTAAAGGGAACCAAACCGCAAAAGAGCGGAGCTCTGGGACAAAGGGCCACTGGAGCAACCTCGGTCAAAGATCACAGGTAATACGAGATGATGCGGACGACCGGTAGTTCCAGGGGTGTGACTGGCAGAAGGGGAATGTGGCGGTCAGGGATCGGCTCCTCCAAGATGAGATCCCACACTCAAAAAAGGGGAACAAAGGGCCTGGGGGATCTTGGTTGCTCTGAAGAGCCTAAAACCGCAGAGAAACAAGAGGGGGTAGGTGATAGGAGGGGTAGGAGTTTAACTCTCGCAGCCACATATCCATGACAACTCCCCCCTGCCAGTTTGGCAGACCCGGCTAGATCCAAACACGGGTCACGGTCGGCCTGGAGCATTCCGAGGAGCTGTGCCACTTCAGTTTGCTGGGAAAGACCATCAGCATTTCCATTGCTCTTTCCCAGCCTGCACTTAATGTCAAAGTTGAAGGGCTGCAAGGCTAAACTCCACCTCAATAATCTTCCATTGTCCTCAGAGACTCTGTTAAGCCAGACGAGGGGGTTGTGGTCGGTGAGAGCTACACTAGGGCTAGACATTTTCACTGCCACATAGCCTACCTCCCTTGGCAGCAGTTTTCAAGTAATGTAGGCTATGAGGTGGTCCTGTCCCTCTTCATCGGTCTGATGGAGACATCTGTATGAACATAAAAACATTGAGCTGGGTTAGGAGCAGTTAGCACCAGTGCAGAGAGCTAGGTGGCTTTGAGACTCTGGAAGGCTTTCTCGTATTCGGGGGACCACAGGACTTTTCGGGGTAGGTTTTTACAGGTTTAGTCAGTCAGGGGTTTTGTCAGGGCACTGTAATTAGGAACAAACCACCGGTAGTACCCGGCGGTCCCTAGGAACGTTAGCACTTGGGTTTTGGTTCTGGGGGTGGGCCAGTTCGCTACTGCCTCAACTTTGGATGGCCCCGGCCGTTGTTTCCCACAGCCCACTCGGTGCATCAGGTACTGAACCTCTGAGTGGCCTATGCTGCACTTATCCAGCTTCAGGGTTAAGGTTAATCTGGTGGCTCTAAGGCGATCCAAGATAATGCCTGGGTGGACAAAGTGGTCCTCCCAGGTGTCACTGTAGATGGCGATATCATCTAAGAAGCACAGGCATAGTCCTAGAGACCATCCAGCAGACAGTCTACCATACGTTGGAAGGTGGCGGGGGTGGGGGCGTTCTTCATCCCAAATGGCATGACTAGTAGTGGCCAAAGGGGGTGATGAAGTCCCATCTTTTTTGGCACCAGCACCACCAGGGAGGCCCAGGGACTGTTGGACGGTTCCACCACACCTAGGTTCAACATTCCCTGGAGATTCTGGTGCATGCTGTCCTGTACTGACCCAGGGACTTGATAGGGGGGCTTCTCCCAAGGGGGGTTGTCCCATGGTTTCTACTTGGTGTACGACCACTGTGGTGTACCCAGGTATATTAGAGAACATCTTGCGGCAGCATTCTAATAGCTGCCGGACCTGATCTTTCTGCCCTATTCTTTCATCCAGGATTATATTGTCTACCCCTTAGGGAGGATCATTGGGTGCGGGGAGCTCTGGCATGGGGAGGCTCTCAGAGTCTTCCACCACCGGCAAACATATAGCAGCCATGCCTGGTGCCATTTCTAGGTATGCCTTGAGCATGTTCACATGAAAGGTCCTGCGGACTCGAGCATCTGAACATTTGGCGACCAGTTAAGGGGTGTCATTTAGCTGTTCCACTACCTGGTAGAATCCTTGCCAAGAAGCCTGTAGCTTATCTGTTTTGACAGGCTTCAGAGCTAGTACATTCTGTCCTACTGTTAAGGTTCAGGTACGAGAACTCCTGTCGTACCACCGTTTCTGTCAGTACTGAGCTTCATCTAGATTCTACCTCACCTGGCTGGCAAGATCCTTCAGTCGGTCTTGGAGTTGGAGGACGTACTCAACAACTCTGTGCCCCCTTCCCAGTGGCTCCTAACCAGGTCTAAGGGCCCCTGTATCTTCTGGCCATATACTATCTCAAAGGGGGAAAAGGATTCCTGAGGCACCTCTCTATATGCAAAGAGCAGGTGCAGTAAGAACTTCTCCCAGTCCTTTTGAGTGGCCGAGATTGTTTGGAGCAACTGCTTCAGGGTTCTGTTGAACCTCTCACATAGACCATTGGTCTGGGGGTGGTATTGGGCACTGTGCAGTGGCTTGATCCCGCATAGCTTCCATAACTGTTGGGTAATCTCCGCCGTGAACTGAGTTCCCTGATCGGAGACTACTTCCCAAGGAAAGACCACCCTGGTGAATATCTGGAGCATAGCATCGGCCACTGTCTCTTCCTGGATATTAGCTGGAGGGATGGCCTCTGGGTATCGAGTAGAATACTCCACCACCATAAGAATGTATTTCTTTCCCATGGGACTTTGTCGAGCTAGGGGACCCACTATATCTATAGCAACCCTGCAAAAGTGCTTCGTCTATAATGGGAAGGGGCTGAAGGGGGCTTATGGTGTGTCCCCAGTTTTCCCTACTTGATGGCATACCCACACATTTTACAGTATTCTTTCATTTCAGTGGTTATTCAGGGCCCAAAAAAAGTCTGGGTTAGGTGATGGTGGGTCCTCTTTTTCCCCAGATTGCCCTACTAGGGGGAATATCATAAAACTATCTGAAGTAGTTGGACCAAATCGCTTCAGACAACTAGCTGACGTTTGGGACACTGACCCTCCTCCACCATTCAGATATCCAATACAGGAGGCCTCCCTCCCACTGGAAATGTTCAGCTCTGGGGCTCAAGGAGTCGGCACCTAGTCTTGGTAAAGGGCCAGAGTTGGGTCGTTCAGGGGTCTCCTGGGCGAAGAGTCGGAGGGGGTCGCCCAGAGGGGTGGGTCCTTGAGAAGGTTTAGGAGAGGGGACTGGCTGGTGGGGATGT
Source organism: Bombina bombina (assembly GCF_027579735.1). NCBI lineage: Eukaryota > Metazoa > Chordata > Amphibia > Anura > Bombinatoridae > Bombina > Bombina bombina. The sequence goes on from NC_069503.1 coordinate 848,791,129, forward strand.
TGGGTCTGGGCTGCCAGGGATGGGAAAGAGTCAGAGCGGGTTGTCCTTGGTCTTTACCTGGGTCCCTGGGGAAGCTGTAGGTTGCGGATGGGCATCTGGCCTGCTAATGCATAGTCACTGGGTAAATCTCTGGGGGAGTATCTCCCACAAAAGCGGGATACCAAATGGCCAAGTTCATTTCTAGCAGGACCTCGGCAGACAGGTTTAGTCTAATGCCCAACCTCTACATCCCGAGAGCCGGTGCCCCAATACCATTGGAAATGAGCTGTTGGAACCTGCAGGGTGGCAACCTCCCACCCGAACAGACAGGGTCCTCCTAGGTGATGCTATATCAGGTTATTTGTCTGTTGATCCAGACCTCCTTGCAGTGGTGATAACGGTTGTCTATGGTGGCTGAATGCCTGGCATGTATCACCCTGACCTCCTCATCTGCCCAATATGTAGGTTCCTTGGCATACACACAGTGAGCAGCGGCTTGGTAGGTGCGGATGGGAGTCCCTTTCCCACTGGGCTAGTGGGCGCACTTTTTAGCTGTGGTGCAGGGGGAGTTTCCTGGCTGCTCTGGCTGGGCAGTAGAACTGAATGTGGATGGTCTGTCCGCAGTAGAAGCACTTTCTGGACAGGTTGGTTTTGGTCAGAGGAGTCGAGGGTGAGGAAGTCTGGATCGGATGGGGGTTCCCGTGAAGCGCGCCACCCACAGGATAGATCAGGGTTTTTCCCTGGGTTCTGGGGGCAGCCTGTCTCCAGGCATCCTGTGTATTTGTCTGCAGGGCAGCTGCTTGGTCAGCTGTTGTGGGTTGCCGGATCACAGACCCACTCTTTGACCTCCACCGGAACAGAGTTGTAAAAGTGTTCCAGCAAGATCCGTTGGGACCCCTCAGCCAGAATGGTGACTTTGCAGCCAGTGAAGCAGGAGTCCATGGCATGAGTGAACCGGTGTGTCCACCCATGTATGGTTGCCCAACCTTCTATTTGAGTTCTCGAAACTGTTGTCGGTGAGCCTCCAGGGTAAGTCCCATACCGGGGCCAAGATGTGCTCCTTAATTTTATCATAACTCTCTCTGGTTCCCTGACAGGACAGTGTGGAAGGCATCTAGGTCTTGGCCAGTCAACTTGCCGAGCAAATTGGAAACCCAATGGGTCTTGGTGACCTCCTGAAGCTTGCACTGGGTTTCAAACATCTGCAGGAAACTGTCAATGTCCTTCTCTTCTTCTTTGAAGACCCAGAATGCCCCATATGGAAACTTGGGTGGACAAGGAGCCGGCTGGGGAGAAACTGACACTGTGCTAGGGTGTTCACTGCCCTGGTCGCTAGAGAACCCTCCGGCCACCTCATTGGACTGATCATCCTCCATTAGCTCAGCTATGAGGACTTCTTTAGTTTTGTTGCCGTCACTTTTTCCTCTAGCCTCCAACAAGGCTTTCAGCTCTGATTTCTGGAGCGCCGAGTACCGCTACATCCGAAGGTGTCTTCAGGTGTTGGTTTGGAGGTTCCAGGTAGATGGAAACATCCTACCGCTGCCACCAATGTGACGGATCTCTGGCTACCCCGACTGGGTAGCTCTGCCAATGGGTCCTTCCAACCCCTGGAACCAGCTGCTATGTAGCGGAGAAGTAATTATAGCAGGAGCCCACCCAAATAACTAGACATACCAGCATTTAGGTCAACAAAGAAGACCTTTTATTGGGGAAAACACACATCTTTTATACCTAAAACTCATCTTGATAAGAGCCCTGGCCTTCCCACAATTTTACCGCCATTCCTGCCCCTCCAGACAGGCTGGTGCCATCCCTAGAGTCCATTGTTCCATAGTGTCCAGTGGTATATGGTTGATGATTTCTGGGTGATCCCGGGGGATTGGCAGTACTTCCAGGGTGTTGTTAGAAAAGCCCTTGGTCCCCAGAAGCTACAGTCCAAAAAGCGACGTGACCCATGGCTGGGGACCGGAGTTAGACATAGGCAAATGGACACCGGGAAGGCCAGGGAGAATAGGGGTTGTAGGGGGATCCAGAACCCCCGGTTTCTAATGGAGCTTTCTTTTCCAGCAATCAACCCACTCCTCACCCACCCTAAGGGGAAACAAACCCCAAAAGAGCGGAGCTCTGGGACAAAGGGCCACTGGAGCAACCTGGATCAAAGGACACCGGTAATCCGAGATGATGTGGCCGACCGGTAGTTCCAGGGGCCCAGGCCGGCCGAAGGGGAATGTGGCGGTCAGGGCTCCTCCGAGATGAAATCCAACACACAAAACAAGGGGAACAAAGGGCCTGGGGATCACTGTTGCTCTGAGGAGCCCAAAACTGTGAGAAACAAGAGGGGGTAGGTGATAGGAGGGGTAGGAGTTTAACCCTTGCAGCCCCATATATGTGACAATATATATATTTATATATTTATTTATTTAAAAATAAGTAAATAAATAAAAGGTTTTGCTAAATTGACTTTTTATAACCCCTTGTATTGTCATTAAATTAGGGAGAGTCTTCTTGAACATTGTCAATGTTTAACAAGATAGATTATCCCTTTATTACCCATTTCCCAGTTTTGCATAACCAACATTGTTATATTAATACATTTTTTACCACTGTGATTACCTTGTATCTAAGTCTCTGCAACCTGCCCCCTTATCTCAGTTCTTTTGACAGACTTGCATTTTAGCCAATTATTGCTGACTCCACTAATTCCCCTGGAGTAAGCATAATGTTATCTATATTGCACATATGAACTAGCTCTGTCTAGTTGTGAAAAACTAATAAAATGCACTGAGATAAGAGGCCGCCTTCAAGGGTTTAGAACTAAGCATATGAACCTACCTTGGTTTAGCTTTCAACAAAGAATACCAAGAAAACAAAGTAAATTTGATGATAAAAGTAAATTGGAAAGATGTTTAAAATTGCATGTCCTATTGAATCATTAAAGTTTAATTTTTATTTTATTATCCCTTAAATATAAAGAATTTTCTTTTCTGTCATCATTTTATAAATAAGTTGTGAGGACATAGGAGCGCCACCCAAAGGGGGCTTAAGTGTGCTGGTGGAAAAACTGGGCCCAAAGAGATTATCAATGTGGGTGTGTAATGGCCAAAAAACAGCACATAGTACTGTATTAATAAAGAGCGTAGACATAACACATAGTACTGTATTACTAAAGAGCATAGAAATAGGGTGAAAAATATATAAAAATATATGTTGTATATAAAAATGGTTTTAATCCAACGAATATATGGAACAAGATTACTAGAACTATGTGGCAATCTTGCAGAGTTATTCACAATCTAGAGTAAAATGTTTAAAAAGCAACGGTGAAAAACATATGACTAAATAAGGGTGTAAAAAAAAGGAGAACAATAAAGAAAATAATGAATGATGTTAATGAATCTGAATTCAGATAAAGGGACGTCCCATATATAAAGCAACAATATAGTCCCAAAGTCTATACAGTCACAAAGAGTAAAAAAAATCCAGTGGAGGTCCAATGTGGAAGGATCCAGAGAAGAGAGAAGAAAATACTTTTATCCATGGGAGGAAAATCTTTTATCCAAAACTTCTGGTTCAGGGTAAGAACACCTAAAGGTACCTGTGGAAGAAAAAACAAACAGATGCACAAAAACAAATAAGGCTAGATAAACTAAAAGGAAAAGTGCTCACCATATACAAATAGGAACTCAGGCTGGTATGTCACAGGAGGTTATATAATGGTCTGTTCCTGTTTTTTCTTTATCTGTTTTTCCTATATTTCACAATAGTCTCTCATTATTAGAGTCATATCTACTATTATAATTATTATTTCAATTCCCTTGCCCTTATCTAAAATGGCGCTTTACAGCACTGTCTTTTACTATAATAATTATTATTTTAACTACCTTGCCCTTAACCAAAATAGCGCCTCTCCGCACTGTCTTTTATTTTTTAATAATCCATATAACTCGACACCGAATCACCACATAAAGGCATTTTGGCATAAAACACACGCTACTGTAGCGCTATCACTGCACATGATTTATTTATTTATATGCATTCAGTAAAAGTGGTCAAAAGATATCAACCATTTTTGCCCTTAAATAAAATGGCGATTTAGTCACTTCTACCCGGAAGTCTTCTTCCGGTAAAACACTTTCTATATCTTAAAGCATATTGTATATACTCTTTCATATTTTTGGACCATGTATATCATAAACACTATACATTATGTAGATAAGTACCATTCACTTTTTTAAACAATTGGCCATTACATTTTTTACCCTAATTTTTTGCCCCTAACCAAAATAGTGGCACTGAAGCTTAGCTACCCGGATGTGTTTACTTACCTGGAAGTATCTAACCAGACTTTGGTCCATATGTACATTTGGCGCCTAAAACTTGCCACCCCCCTTTCTTTCATTGGCTAAGTTAGCCTTAAAATAGCACAAGTCTAAATTAAGCTTGTATAGTCTTGATAAAGGCCCCTCTCAGTCGGTCGAAACCTGTTGACCTGCTGTGACATACCAGCCCGAGTTCCTATTTGTATATGGTGAGCACTTTTCCTTTTAGTTTAGCTAGCCTCTTTTGTTTTTGTGCATCTGTTTGTTTTTTTCTGCCACATGTACCTTTAGATGTTCTGACCCTGAACCAGAAGTTTTGGATAAAAGATTTTCCTCCTCTGAATAAAAGTATTTTCTTCTCTCTTCTCTGGATCCTTCCACATTTGACCTCCATTGGATTTTTTACTCTTTGTGACTGTATAGACTTTGGGACTATATTGTTGCTTTATATATGGGACGTCCCTTTATCTGAGCTCAGATTCATTAATATCATTCATTATTTTCTTTATTGTTCTTCATTTTTTGTTATACCATTATTTTGTCATATGTTTTTCACTGTTGCTTTTTAAACATTTTACTCCACCAGCACACTTAAAGGGACATGACACCCACATTTTTTCTTTCATGATTTAGAAAGAGAATGCATTTTTAAACATCTTTCTTATTTACTTCTATTATCTAATTTGTGTTATTCTCTTGATATTCTTTGCGATAAGCATATCTAGATATGCTCAGTAGCTGCTGATTGGTTGCTGCACATAGAAGCCTCATGTGATTGGCTCACCCATGTGCATTGCTTTTTCTTCAAATAAGGATATCTAAAAAATGAAGCAAAATAAATAATAGAAGTAAATTGTAATGTTGTTTAAATTTGTATGTTCTATCTGAATCATGAAAGAAAGATTTTGGGTTTAGTGGCCCTTTAAGCCCCCTTAGGGTGGTGCTCCTATGTCCTCACAACTATTTTAGATGTCATAATTTTATGGAAACAAAAGACATTCAACAAGTCAGTATTTATAAATATATGTGCAGATAATCAACATATCTGATATCATTGCTCAGTAATAATTGTTAATAATCGTGCCATAGTTAATGGATATGCTAAGGTTTACACTGAGATTTCAGTCTGCTGTTGAGTGGCTGGTTGCAAAGGTAATGTTTTTTGGATAAAATGAATGACTACACACACACACACACACACATATATATATATATATATATATATATATATATATATATATATATATATATATATATATATATATATATATATATATATATATATATTCAGCTATCTATACTCCACAGACACTGCGGCTATGTTTGTATTGCATTCATTTTATGAGTCTACTTTTCTAGGCAGAATTTAATTTTGTATATACAGCAACTTGCCATATTAAGTATAAATTGAAAAGAAATAAAGCTCATAAAATATTTAACCATTGAAACAATTTTAGTTGAAAACATATTGGATAAAAAAATATTGAAAAGTCATATTAGTAATTTGATTTTTGTTTAACGTTCCACAAAACAATTTCTTTGTTTGGTAACAAATAATTGTGTTTATTCGTGTTATCTAATAACTGCATCTATTGTATCTGCCAGGAATATCAAAATAGCATTTAATATATTTCAGCAGAGACTTTCTTTTTAAGATTCTTGCAATGCTAAAATATTTAACAATTTAAAGACAATGCAATTGTTTATATAAAATAAAAATACTAGATTTTACAACCATAAGCTAATATGCATGTTTTGTTAACATTTGTAAATATGTATTGTAAACATATACAGCTAGAACAGCAGTTCTTGCCAGCTTATTACATATAAAGGCTGCAATAAAACATGTTGGCCTCTTTTTGTAAGAAAATACAAAGCCAGTAAACTAAAAAAAATTAATAAATAAATTAATTAATAATAAAAAAAAAGGTTATACCTGATACAGAAATTCAAGTTTGTTGTGTTAAAAACGTAATGGCAGTAGATAATATTGACATAACTTTAGCTATGGATTGTAGTATGAATAGATTTCTTTCCAGATGGATAGCCAACATAAAAAAATGAGAAAGAAAAATCTTAGCCACCATGACACATCTGAAAGTTGGTTGAAGCACAGCTCATGTGGTGAATGAACTTAAGTTTATATAGAGATTAAAGATTCATCTTTACACACAATTACCGGTATGTTATTCTTTTGTTTGAAGTAAAGGTATAAACAAACACCCTCATTTTGTATCTTTCAAATACAGAAAATCAATATTTTTAGGATTTTGGGACCTGACAAAGATGTTAAAATAATTGAATTCAGTATTTGACAAACTAAAAATGAATTCTAGCTTCATGTCTATTTTTGTAGTAAAAATATCTGATTCCAAATAATCTATAAAAAAGTCATGCCTACACAGGTTTTAGTCATGCTGTTTGTAACATTTACACCCTATTTATAGATAAAGGGCTAGATTACAAGTGGCGCAGTATTTTTTTTTTGTGATCGCGAAAACTCCACTAGAGTTAAGCTTTTTGTGTTAGTTGGGTTGCGTTCGTATTACAAGTTCCTAAAAACTTATTTTGTGCAAAAATCCTAACTTATATTTTCATGTGCGCGTGCATGTATTCCCCCATAGAAATCAATAGAGAAAAAAAAGTAGAAAAAACTAACAGCTGAATATCGCACAAACATGATCGCATTTTCGCATTCCCCATAGAAGTCAATGGAGAAAAAAAGCCTAACACTCATTGTGCTAACAAAATAATATATTCGCAGTAGCAAATGTGAAATATTTACAGTAAAAACATAGTTAAAATCTTTATTAAATATAAATATTGTATATATATGTTTTTACATCTTTTCATCTACTTAGTGTCAAAGGGCTCTAAGGCAATTATATATATTTCTATATGTGTGTACATGTATATTTATGCTGAAAATAATTACTGTTCCGCACTAACCCTTTCTGACAAAATGGGTTACTATATATGTCTCATGCATTAAAAATTACTAGCAGGGCACATAGTGCACGGAAGGAGTGAAACTGCTAATAAAGATTAAAAAATAAAAATAGACTCCCCTATCCAGCACACAGTCATGCCTCAATAATTTAAACTTTAGTCCTAGAAGTATAGACAGAGATAGGTGTGCACTTAAATATTTTATTAATCACTATCAGTAGTACCTATGGAACTATGCATACATATTGACTACCAGTTTAACCTATGTTTAAGTGGGCCCACATATATATTTATATGTATACAGTATATATATATATATATATATATATATATATATATATATATATATATATATATATATATATATATAACATTAATAGGATAATATAATCTGCAGAATACTGTAGCACAAACATATATTTGGGTATTAGCATAGTCACCATCCAGACCTTCCCAAAATGTCCTTATAAGTTAAAATATCCTATTATCAAAATTAAGAAAATCCCAGCCAGAAAATGTATCCCTATTCCAGGGGTCCCATACAGGAAGGTGGGCTGTAAAGTACTTCTTAGGGCTACTCTCATTAAGGAGGGGCCGAAGATAAAGATCAAGTAGACTTTAGTGACAGGAAAACAGCTTTACTACAAAAACTGCAGATATTTCCAGCATATATTTTATATACAAAGGTAAACAATGGCACTATAATAGGCAGTCTCCACTAGTATTAGATATTAGTATAGCTATTGGCAGCTAAGTAGTACGCTGCAATATTTGGATAAAAAAAAAAGAGTTCAAATCCATAGGGTGAAGAAAGATAAAAGATACTTTATTGTAAACATTCAAAATTAAAACACATGTTAGAAAAAAGCTAACAGGTTTTACGCGTTTCAGCAGGAGCCGTATTCATAGACCTGTTAGTACTATCGCTATTACTATTCAGCTGCCGATTTGGTTAATTCCGAGAGCGAGCACTGAAAAAGCGCTTTGAGTCCCACTGGGAGAAAGGCGCTATATAAATACTAGTTATTATTATTATTATTATTATTACTACTCAAGTTTAAAAAACATGTTCTAAGAAGCCATTGGCTAGTGCAAACACACCTACCAATTTCATTAACTCATACCACACCAAAAGTACAATTGCAGATATAAATGTGTTCAAATGGGAATAGGTAATATGTACACACAAACTCGCTATACATACAAGTTAAACTAACATGCAATAAGTAAAATGATAAGAAAAAAGATAAGAAAAATAAGGAAAATAATAGGGACATAATAAACAAAGGATGATATGTGATAAATAATAATAGGATATTATCACTGTGCTGAGAAGCTGCAACATAAGACACGCTGAATAAAAGGGATATAGAGGATCATCACGATTACCCGTTTTCCAACATTACACCTTTGATTAAAGAGACATTTTTCTGAACATTCATGAATATTTATAAACTGCTAAGTTGAGAAGCAGTGTGTGGAAATAGTATTGTTTAATGTATTTGTTACTATAATTTTTTGGTTCTTAATTTGTAGTTTTTATTGGGTGGTAACGCATTATTTGCTTTCTATTTTTTTTTAATAATAGGATATGTATATCGTTATTAACAGCCAAAAAATAGAGGATGATATGTGATAAATAATAATAGGATATGTATATAGTTATTAATAGCCAAGAAACAGAAAATAACAACACTATTAAATACAATATTATCATAATCTACCTTTAAAGCTTGAATCATCCTTTAAACTTTTACCAATATTAAGAATTGTATCAGAGGGAACTCAAATCTCTTTTGGGGTATGAACCCAGATAAAAAATGAGTATAGTACTATTAATTATATAAATATATAAATGGATGAAAATTTGGTCAGTATCATCTATAGTTCTAAAAGATGATCATTGATTTGTAGAGAATAACATAGCAAAAGAAAAGAAAATACATATACTCAAAAAATAAGGACAATCACTTTAATTTCTCTGATATAACTAAAAAAGGAAAAAGGAAGGAATTTTTTTTGAACCAATATGATATAACCATAATTACTAAAAATAACTATATATAAAGAATAGCATAACAAACCTATATAGTATCACCATCAGTAACCTCAGTCACCTTCATTCAAAAAATGTTAGATGAATTATGTCCATAAATGTGAGCTATGTGTGATATATGAATAATTGTTTATTTCCAATTATTTATGATGTCGTATTCTGAATTGAAACCGTGGGGGATTCGCGTTTTTAATTTCATAATCCAATAGACCTCTTGACGGGCTAAGAGCTGATCTCTGTCACCTCCCCTTGTGGGTAATGTTACTACCTCTATTGCTCGCCATTTAAAGGATGTAACATCCTTTTGATGGACTTCAAGGAAATGTCTTGATAGCGCTGAGCAAGGTTTTCGTATTTGATGTAACCTAAGTGCTCACGTATGCGGGTTCTGACATCCCAACTAGTCATGCCAACATACTGTTTTGAGTGATCTGTACACTCAATAAGGTATATGACATAATTAGTTGCATTTTACACAACCTTTAGTAAGAAATGATTCACGTGATTGACAAAGAGTAAAATCTCTCGACCCTCAGCTCATAAAATCACATGCTTTACATCTATGGTTACCACATTTGTATGTGCCATTTACAAGTAAGAAGAAAAATGGGGTTTATTTAGCAGCGCTAAAAAAAAGCTAGGAAATGATGATACCATCTAATTTATGTTTAATACATCTATTAATTTAAAAATTCTTATAACACATAAAAACCAACAGACAAATGCTTTTCCTAATTATAAAAGGGACGTCTCCCTTATACAACACTTATAAAAACAGACTAGAACCATATAATCCTAGAATTTCAGGTATAAAGGTATTAATTCTATAGATACACATATGGCAAGCAACAAATTTCTAAGATAAATGGTGAATTAAATATTTAAAAGGCACAAATGTATCAATCCTAATAGCTTTACAGTTCTTCAGTAACAAATTCAGTTATAAAGTTACACAGTTACTTTCCTTGGACATATAATTGGCTCAGGTGTGCTGGATAGTTAAAAGGCAAAAAACAGCCAATATTCTGATTTAGGTGCCAAAGCAATCGTGGTTAATGGAAATGGTTAATTTAAACAGATGAATACCTTGATGTCTTAAAAGTTCGTTTGCGTGTTTTAAAAAACGTAGTGCAAATTAGTGGTAGAGGTACCTTAATCTGTCCTGGTTGCAACCGCTGATTATCTTCACTGTGAGGGATTCACAGACTGGTTGTTCCTGGTGCATCTTGATAAGTCACCTGACCTTCTCTTTGATTCAGAGGTCAGGGGGTGATATGATCCGTTCTGTGATGTAGTTATCCTTTTTTTTGGTTTTCCTTTCTCTTATAGCCCAAATATTGTTTTCATCTGGGTTCCCTCAGACTTCTTAAGGTTTGAAGAAATCTTTGGTCAGTGTTTAGCAGTAACACCGTATTCCCTGAAGTTACCAAAGGTAGATTTTAACTTGCAGGGTCAAGGAGAAAATTGTTTAAAGTTGCAGGGTCACACACGCTTTGTGACAGTAGTAATGAAGTTTAGTAGAGTGTAGCAGGTCCCATTCAACGCGTTTCACCCTTCTGGGCTTTATCAAGAATGGCTATCCTGCCTAGCTTCTGGCTTTTTAAAGGTATGAATGTGTTTTGATGGTTCCTTCATTTCCTTTTGATTTCTATCAACACCTGTGTGGCTTCCAATGTAAAGGTGGACCTTTATTAAGTTGGTAATGATTGTTTCTGTGTTGTTATTTAGTTACATGATACACAAGGAAGAGAACTTATCATTTCTGCCTTTATTAGCATTCACACAATTCAACTTATATATTTCAATTCTAAAGTGCCTTTATTAGATATATAACATTTAGATCGTGCAAACTTAAAATTACCTAAACTGAAACGAAAATATAACAGATCAGAATTACCATTCCCATATCTAGAATTATTGTAAGTGGGGTAAAAATTAATGATATATATATATTCCTTTTCAACAAAGGATAGTAAGTTCAACAATTTATAAATTTGTAACAATTAAAAATGGACGAAACGAAATATAAGAATCAGAAATCAATCAATTCCCATATCTAGAATATTGTTAGTGGGTAAATGTTAACGATATATACATATTCCTTTTCAACAAAGGATAGTAAGTTCAACAATTTATACATTTGTAACAATTTAAAAAATGGACGAAACGAAAATATAAGAATCAGAATCTCATTCCCATATCTAGAATTATTGTTAGTTGGGTAAAAACTTAACGATATATACATATTCCTTTTCAACAAAAGGATAGTAAGTTCAACCAATTTATAAATTTGTAACAATTTAATATGGACGAAACGAAAATATAAGAATCAGAATCATCATTCCCAATATCTAGAATTATTGTTAGTGGGTAAAAATTAACGATATATACATATTCCTTTTCAACCAAAGGATAGTAAGTTCAACATTTATAAATTAACAATTTAAAAATGGATGTACAATTAAAATCAGTAATTATCATTCCCTATAACTCAGAGTTATTGCTAGTGGGTAAAAATATGGCTTATTCAATTAATTTATTTATTTTTCAGGGGGATAAAAATTCCTTTTTAATTACTAGAAAAATGAATTTATATAGGGGGCTTGTACTATCTTTGCCCAAGATAAATTGAAATGTTATTGCTTATTTAATGTATGTGAGTATTTTCTATATAAGTGGCTGATTTAACCTGGAAAATGTTCGCATAATTGTACAGAGACTTTTATACAGAAGGGGGGAAATGTCTATCTCAGAGTTCAAGCCTCCAGGTTGGAGGGTATTCATTAGGTATATAATTTCAGCTTCTGCCTTAGGAGTTTATTTTCCCAGTTTCCCCCTCTCCAGTCGCGGGTGAACTTTTTTAATTCCCCAATATTTAAAATCTTTAAGGTTGTTGTTGTGTACTTCCTAAGTGGCGATAGATATAAGGGTCAAGGTTACCCCTATCTATGCAAGAGACGGTGCTCCTTATCCTTTCACGGAGCATTCTGGTTGTTTCTCCTATGTAAATTTTTTTACATGAACATGAATGGCGTAAAATAACGCCTTTATCTTGACATCTAATTAGTGTCTCTTATTTTGAAAGTAAAGTTTCCACTTTTGATTTTTAAATCTTTTGTTTACTACTAAATTTACAGGCCCGGCATCTAAAACAGGGGAAAAAACCATTTAATGGATTTTCCGTCTAGGCACCTTTGAGTGTCTTTCTTCTTTATGCTTTTCAATTGACTGGGAGCTAGTAGGCTCTTCAAATTCTGTGCTTTCCTATATATTATTTTTGGAGGCTTGAACTCTGAGATAGACATTTCCCCCTTCTTATAAAAGTCTCTTACAATATGCGAACATTTTCCAGGTTAAATCAGCCACTTATATAGAAAATACTCACATACATTAAATAAGCATAACATTTCAATTATCTTGGCAAAGATTAGTCAAAGCCCTATATAAATTCATTTTTCTAGTAATTAAAAAGGAATTTTTATCCCCCTAAAATAAATAAATTAATTGAATAAGCCATATTTTTACCCACTAGCATAACTCTAGTTTTGGATTGATAATTTCTGATTTAATAGTACATCCATTTTTAAATTGTTAATTTATAAATTGTTGAACTTACTATCCTTTGTTGAAAAGGAATATGTATATATCGTTAATTTTTACCCACTAACAATAATTCTAGAAATGGAATGATGATTCTGATTCTTATATTTTCGTTTCGTCCATTTTTAAATTGTACAAATTTATAAATTGTTGAAACTTACTATCCTTTGTAGAAAAGGAATATGTATATATCGTTAATTTTTACCCACTAAACAATAATTCTAGATATGGGAATGATGATTTCTGATTTCTTATATTTTCGTTTCGTCCATTTTTAAATTGTTACAAATGTATAATTGTTGAACTTACTATCCTTTGTTGAAAAGGTATATGTATATATCGTTAACATTTATCCCACTAACAATAATTCTAGATATGGGAATGATGATTCTGATTCTTATATTTTCGTTTCGTCCATTTTTAAATTGTTACAAATTTATAAATTGTTGAACTTACTATCCTTTGTTGAAAAGGAATATATATATATCATTAATTTTTACCCACTTACAATAATTCTAGATATGGGAATGGTAATTCTGATTCTTATATTTCGTTTCAGTTTAGGTAATTTTAAGTTTGCACGATTAAATGTATATTATCTAATAAAGGCACTTTAGAATTGAAATATATATAGTTGAAATTGGTGTGAATGCCTAATAAGCAGAAATGATAAGTTCTCTTCCTTGTGTATCATGTAACTAAATAACAACACAGAAACAATCTATACCAACTTAAATAAAGTCACCTTTACATGGAAGCCACACAGGTGTTGATAGAAATCAAAAGGAAATGAAGGAACCAATCAAAACACATTCATACCTTTAAAAGCCAGAAGCTAGCAGGATAAGCATTCTTGATAAAGCCCAGAAGGGTGAAACGCGTTGAATGGGACCTGCTACACTCTACTAAACTTCATTTACTACTGTCACCAAGCTGTGTGGACCCTGCAACTTTAAACTTTTCTCCTGACCCTGCCAAGTTAAAATCTACCTTTGTAACTTCAGGGATACGGTTGTTACTGCTAAACACTGACCAAAGATTTCTTCTAACCTTAAGAAGTCTGAGGGGAACCCAGATGAAAACAATATTTGGGCTATAAGAAGAAAGGAAAACAAAAAAAAGGATAACTACATCACCAGAACGGATCATCACCCCTGACCCTACTGAATCAAGAGAAGGTCAGGTGACTTCATCAGAAGCCCTCCCAGGAACAAAACAGTCTGTGAATCCCTCAGCAGTGAAGATAATCAGCGGTTGCAACCCAGGACAGATTAGGTACCCTACACTAATTTGCACTACGTTTTTTAAACACGCAAACCTGAACTTTAAGACATCAGGTATTCATCTGTTATAATTAACCATTTCCATTAACCACAATTGCTTTGCACCTAAATCAGAATATTGGCTGTTTTTTGCCTTTTTAACTATCAGCACACCTGAGCCAATTATATGTCCAAGGAAAGTAACTGTGTAACTTATAACTGAATTTGTTACTGAAGAACTGTAAAGCTATTAGGATTGATACATTTGTGCCTTTTAAAATATTTAATTCACCATTTATCTTAGAAATTTGTGCTTGCCATATGTTATCTATAGAATTAATTCCTTATACCTGAAATTCTAGGATTATATGGTTCTAGGTCTGTTTTTATAAGTGTTGTATAAGGGAGACGTCCCTTTATTAATTAGGAACAAGCATTTGCTGTTGTTTATTATGTGTTATAAGAATTTTTAAATAAAATAGATTGTATTAACATAAATTAGATTGGTATCATCAATTCCTAGCTTTTTTTAGCGCTGCTAAATAAACCCCATTTTTTCTTCTTATCCACCATTTAGTTCTCTTTGAGGGAAGAACTTTTTTTAGCAGCAGGAATCCACCTTTAGGCGCTCCTATCACACTACACATAAATAACCATTTACAAGTAACCATGATCTGTGTTTTTCTTCAAACTTGGTAACTGACGGGGGCAGAATGTTACCAAAGTGAGGTTTCGAGAATATATACACTAATCCCTTCTCACTGTTTCTTTCAGACAGGTATCCCTCAATAAGATTGGGAAATATTTCTTTACAATGTCACAAACTGATGTGTAATCAAAGGAGTATTTTGTGATAAAGGATAGGCTCCCTATCCTCAGTACTTGTTTCGAGTCTGATTGCATATTGGCGCCCACTTAGGTGATATCCCAAAAAATTTCACCTTGTTTTTTTGCCACTCAAATTGTAAAGTTCAGTCCATTGTCAATGGCATTTAATACCTGCAAATATTCAGAGGCCCTAACTTCTGTTGATGACCAAATGAAAATAAGGTCATCTATGAAGTGTTTATAAACAACTATTTCCACTCTGAAGGGGTTTCTCTCATCATACAGAAATGTCTGTCAAGCCAGCCCATGAATAAATTTGCAAAGGAGGGGGGCAAATTTGGCCCCATTGCTGTGCCCTTGTTTCTGCAGATAGAACACCCCCTCAAAGAAGAAATAGTTGTGCTCCAAAATAAATTGCGTGACTCCTTAATAAATACTCAATGGTTGTATCAGTCATGCTTTGATCCTTTTTAAGAAAGAATCTAATTGCTTCCAAACCCATATTATGGGGGATACCTGGAGTACAGCGAGATCACATCGATAGTGAGCCAACTGTACTCCTGTCTCCATTCAATGTCATCCAAGATCCTCAAAACGTTTGTAGTATCTCTAATTGGGTAAGGCCAGTACAAAGGGTTGTAGAATTTTGTCCAAGAAATCGCATAGGGGCTCCAATAGTGAGCCAATACCAGATACGATAGGTCGGCCCTTGATATCACTCAAACTTTTATGGACCTTGGGCAGGTGATAGAAGACCGGGGTTAGCGGATGTTTTACATACAGAGCATCTGTTGTCTGCTGATCCAAAATGCCCAAAGCTATTCCGTCATCCAGGACCTGCCCCAGTTCATACTGAAATTCAATCACCGGATTTCTTTTCAAAACAGAAATAAACATTAGTGTCACTTAGTTGGCGTTAAAGCTTCATTGACATAGTGTGTGCGGTCCATGACCACCACACTTCCTCCCTTATCGGATTGTCGAATCACAATGGATTCATTATTTTTCAGTGAGGCAATAGCCTCATTTTCCCGTTTAGAGAGGTTGTATGGTGGTTTGGTATTATTTTGATTAAGAAGGTGTAGAAGGTGTAGATCTTTTACAACTCTTTTGTGGAATGTTTCAAGGGCTTTTCCCCTATTGTGTATTGGGTAAAAGTCAGTACTAGGCTTTAACTTAGGTAGTTGACCGTTGGAGAATTCTGAATTTGTGTCTGATTCAGCCTCTAGGCTTTCCAGAGTAACCATACTACAGGCTTCTGTGAACCCTAAACAAGGATGCCCAATATCAGAGGAATTTTTCCCTTTGATAGATTGATCCGGGGTCTTATTAGAGAAGAAATGTTTTTTGAGGGTTAATTTCCTGACATCAATGATAGCTCCCAAATTTGGTTGGTTAACACCGCTGGTGCATGGATCAAGTGATGAGCGCCCTGTTTTATCAATGTCATTAAATGATTTGAATTCAGAATCAACACCTGAGCCCTCATCACATGATGTCGATGCCACCTGCGATGATAGATCATCATCAGTCATCTCAGGGTCTGAAAAGGTCACCTTTTTCTTATGATTCTTGGACTTATTTTTCTTTTTCTTAGGTTGTGTTGAATCAGACTCTTCTCCTGAAGTAATAGCCAATTGTTCAGTAAAGGTGTTAGTGTCATTATTTCTATTTTTATTTTTATTGTGACCCGATTTCCTAGAAAAATTGTTTCTGAATCTCTTCTGTTTCTGCCATAATAAATACCTGTCCATCCTTATAGTCTTTTTGATCACGTAAGAATTTGGAGTGTTTGGTGTGAATAGTTCAGTCTTAGATGTTTCCACTACCTCTCTCAACATCATGTCAAATCTACGTATTCCTCACTGTCTCTATAGCAGTTTAAGTCAGACTGTAGTTTAGCAATGTTGTTCCTAACACAAGTTAACTGTTCAGTTTTATATTTAACTACCATGGTCATTAGACGTAAAGAGCATTCAGAAAGTATGCTGTTCCATTCTCTAATGAATTCAGTATCAACATCAAAATTGGGGAATTTCTTTACTCTTAAGCCCCTGGGAATCATCTGTAATAACAAATATTTATTAAGGATCCATGAGTCTAATTTAAGGCGTATTTCTTTCAGTCTCAAAATCTCAAGGTTATGAAATAAATCACCCAATTTCACATCTTTAGAAACAGTAGAAAAAACTCTTCTAATTCTAACCCTTCCAGGTCTTGATCATTTAAATGCTGCAATGAGTAAAATTGTGTGGTATCATGTGTTAGTTCCATTTTGAGGAATATACAATATACAGTATAGGATGAATAAATGTATATAAACAGAATAAAGTATATAAATATAAAAGACACAAGATATCTTAGAAAATTATGTATAGAATTGTAGTTCTTTCAAAGTTCCTTTAGGTGGTTCTTCGGTATGTATCCAAAACCAAGGTAGGACTGTCAATAAGAAAGGAAGTGCAAGGATACACTACCAGAAGACTGCACCCAACAAAGATATGTGTATCAATAGCAGCAACCTCCATATTACAAGGTAAGATCAATTATTGGAATCCTTCTTCACCCATTTAGAAAACCGGAGACAGTTCATATAACAGAAGGAGGCTCTTAGTACGTTGTACAATGTAATGAAAACCACTCACCCACGTCTATGCATCCATATCTGGTGAGCATCCACAGCAGCGGAATGGTGCCCTTGAAGCTCCTCCTGCTCACCAGTCACTGTTCTAATCCTTAGGGGAATTGAAAACCGGAGACTTTTCTTACCGCAGCCTGTTGAGCAAACACACAACCTCTCCGTGTGTGACCAGGCTCTGCGGCGCAACGGTCTTCTGGTGCACTTCCTTGTGTGTATCCTCCAATGACTCGGGGTAACAGCGATCACGTGGGTGAGGTATGAGCCAATCCGTGTGGGTGGTTAGTCATCCGGGCTAGGTGATTCCGTAATATTTGATTATATTGTCACATAACATGTGGGTTGGTGCTTTGCATTAAGATAAATCTAAGCAAAAAAATGTGGATAGGAAGAAATCCATGGAAAAGAATGCTGTATAGCACTCTATGCCCAGACTACAAGGTAAGCAGGTTTCTGGTAACAATAAAGCATAACTTTTAATAGGTATTTAAAATAAAATAATGGAACATACACACATATAATTAAAAAATAAGCTCTGGGAGGCTACAAGCAGGTGTTTATTAAAAAATAATTATATTCATGGACATAGCGGCACACAAAGTTATACCATTCGAACTCTTGTGTAGTTCCAGTTATGATATAACCACTTGAGGATCCATTGTGACCAACTAGTTGGCTGCTGTTTAGCAGTATTACTATAAAGCCAAACATGCAAGACAGAGCATTTCCGACTGTGACATAACAGTTGGAAGTAACATAGTGCACTACAGAGGCTGTGTGTACTCTAAGCCTGATTGCTGGAGAAACTAGCACAATCTCATTTATTTATCTTGTGGTTGCTATAGACACCCTATTTGTCTTATTAATTTACTTATTGTAGCCACCTCCCAGTGACATTTAGTAAACCTTGTGATAACCTGTAATTTAAACCTGATTATCTATTCCATTTTTGCTATAAGCCTTGCAGGCATCTATATTTCCTTTCTTTGAACTAATACTTATATTATCACCACCACCCCATTGTGACTTTCATATTTATTCCACTTCAGTCTACTACTATTAGAGGAAGCAAAACTCCAATATCATCCATAATACTGTGGTGATTTGATACTTCTTTATTCAAGGCCTGAGATTAACACACATCACCACATCAATCGGACACCTGCTTGTAGCCTCCCAGAGCTTATTTTTTAATTATATGTGTGTATGTTCCATTATTTGATTTTAAATACCTATTAAAAGTTATGTTTTATTGTTACCGGAAACATGCTTACCTTGTAGTCTGGTCATAGAGTGCTATACTGCATTATTTCCATGGATTTCTTCCTATCCAAATTTGTTTGCTTATATTTGCAGCATATAGCGTGCTCGCTAACATTCATGTCCCCATATGGTTTATAATCCAGTTAGTCAACCATATAGGGGGTTAAACTGATTCCCCCTATAGTAATAGATGCTGTGCAATACAAGGTTTACCCATATACTTTTTTTTTTTTTATTGAAGTTTTACATAACAATCATGAAACACAGATTGCCTTTTAGCAATAGAAAAAGAAATACAAATAAAATTGAGCAGAATATTTTGACAATTATTAAGTATACAGTAGGTAGGCTAATGAAACCTCGATTTTACAATATACCCATATACTTTTAATTCTGGGCTATTTCCGAGCGCTAACTGGTGCGTGCAATAAGCCAAATTTAGAATATTGCAACCACATTAATGTATTCCCCCCACAGACTTCAATAGACCACAAAAGGTTGAACAAAAAATCTAATACCCATACTCGAACGCAAATCCAATCGCTTCACATTTCAATGTTCTTCACATAGCAGAATATGTTCTATTTATTCTTAAATACATATTTCTATATAGTTTTTTTGTAAAATATATATCTAAACACATACACACATATATAGGTACTTATTTGTTTTATTTGTTGTATAGCTTTAATGAGGCCGGGTGCCGGGTTGCCTGTCGATTACATAACACTGGATTGCAGTGTCCGTATGGAGTGTGGGACATGGTGGTCGATGTTGCAAAAGTCACTGTGGGGATGAGTTTTCATGTTTTTTCTGTGTCTGAAGATGGGGGTGAGACCCTGAAACGTTATACAATAAAGCTGACAAATTTGAAAGACCTGCTACTTGACTTTTTGAAGTACTCTGGGCAAGTGTATATCTGATGTATCGTGAGTGCTGGCCCTTTGTTTATCGACACACAAAATTCTAAAGCCATCTGAGATTGAGGGAACATTTCCCTAAACAACAGGAAGTTGACAATCTTTAAGAAAGAAATCTACTTCCGATCAGCAACAACGCTAGTATCCAGAAATATAATAGATTGACACAAGTAGAGAGGAAAACTTAAATACTAAGGAATAAAGGCCTTACTCATAATACTAAACCAACCAGCAAGAAAGTGGGTAGATTCCACAAATAGCAATATAGTCCCAGCTCCAAAACTATAGATATATGTATATCCAATAGTGAATACTGGATAGAGGGGTAACTCTCCTTAATGCAAAACCAGTAAGATGGATAAGTCAATCAAATGCGGCCCCCACCAAAGCTAGATATTAGGTAAAAACTAACTTTGGATAATACCTCACACACACATATATTGCAACAGAAATAGGTGTCTCACCACCTGGAAGAGAGTCCATGTAGACTTACATACAGCTCCGGATGCTCTATTCCTCCTCCATATATATTTCCACAGAACCAGGCTGTGTGACAGTGCTGTACTCGGTTGGCTCCCAAACCAGGTCAGGAGGCGTGTCACATACACGCTGATATCAGCTTCGTCACCGACCAGTCTCTTTCACTGCTGGATCCAGAGAGCCAATCCAAATGGCAGGAGGCATGTCACATATACGCGGTTGAACCAATCAACCCGTCCCACTCCGAAGGTGTATTCCAGGGGTTCTTTGCAAAGTAGGTTAAATGCAAGCAGTATGTTGATAATAAAATCCACTGTGTGATCCGCTGTGTGAAGTTCTCTATAATAAGGGCGGCATAGGCTGCTGTATAGAAAGTTCGAATATAGCTTGTGGGTATTGTAGTAATAAAG
The DNA here is from genome assembly GCF_027579735.1 of Bombina bombina. Taxonomy (NCBI): domain Eukaryota; kingdom Metazoa; phylum Chordata; class Amphibia; order Anura; family Bombinatoridae; genus Bombina; species Bombina bombina. Next base: position 848,811,833 of record NC_069503.1, read on the forward strand.
GATTGCCAAACTACCCCTCGATCCAGGAGCTATTTCAGCCCAGTGAAAAGGGACATTGCAGGGTGCCGTTCCGCTTATGACAGGCTACATGTACCTTACCACAAAAGAAAAAGCAAAAAGCGGACGGCTCGATGTGCATTAAAAAGTATATCCTTTATTCCCAAAAATAGTTTAAAAACAGACGGTCAATTAGTAAAAAATCATCAGAGCGCACACAAGCACCTAGGGATAGGCCAGCTTACGTGGGTGCTGGGTTGCCTGTCAATGACATAACACTGGATGGCAGTGTCCGTATGGAGTGTGGGACATGGTGGTTGATGTTGCAAAAGTTACTGTGGGGGTGAGTTTTCATGTTTTTCTGTGTCTGAAGATGGGGGTGAAACCCTGAAACGTTATACAATAAAGCTGACAAATTTGAAAGACCTGCTACTTGACTTTTTGAAGCACTCTGGGCAAGTGTATATCTGATGTATCGTGAGTGCTGGCCCTTTGTTTATCGACACACAAAAATTCTAAAGGCATCTGAGATTGAGGGAACATTTCCCTAAACAACAGGAAGTTGACAATACTTTAAGAAAGAAATCTACTTTCGATTCGATCAGCAACAACGCTAGTATACAGAAATATAATAGATTGACACAAGTAGAGAGGAATACTTAAGGAATAAAGGCCTTACTCATAATAACCTCACTCATGAGGAAAGAATGGCTTTAAAGACGGTGAAACAAGATTCACTAGTCATCTGACAGGCTGATATGGGTTGCACTCTAGTCCTTCAGAACTATATGAACTATCAAAAAGGAAATTTTGATTTATTTGGAGGATAAAGCCACCTATATACATTTACCTAGGAATCCTACAACAGTGTATTAGCACCAAAGATTTACTAGTTACTTTGGATGTGACAAGCCTGTATACAGTGATACCACATGCCGAGGGCATACAAGCTGTGGCTAGACAATTTCCCAAATATCCCTATATATGTCCTCCGGGCCAGAATTTCCTTTTACAACTATTAGAATTCTGTTTGACCACAAACTATTTCAGGTTTAAAAATTAGATTTATCTATAAAAGACAGGCACAGCAATGGGGTCAATTGTGACCCCTATCTATGCCAGTCTATATATGGCAGAATTTTAAACAGGGGAGACCCATCTATTTCTGGATTCTAGAATTAAGTTTTTCAAATTATATATTGATGATCTGTCTATGATTTGGGAAGGCACTGAGGATCAATTAGATGTATTCTAAGTGAATTGAGCCAATCCTGCCTTTAAATTTAAAATGGAAAGCAAGAATGAAAAAATACATTTCCTGGATGCATGTCTGTTCAAAGAGCAAGGGAGACTCAAACCAGCTTTATATCGGAAGAACCGCAACTCACTTCTTACCTATACAAGTTGTTATCCTCCAGCAGTTAAGCGTTCTTTCCCAAATCACAATATAAAAAAGTACTTCGGAACAACACTGACAAGGCTTTGGCTGAGATACAGCTTCAAGAAATGTTTGTATGCATCCAACAACAGGGATATCCACAGAAGATTTTGGATAAACAGAAACAAGCATTGGAACAGAAGGTAGTGGAAGAAAGACCTAAGTGAGTTTAACATTTGTTTCTACATATACTGGCGATAAGAGGGAGATCAATGAAAATGTTCAGAGAAACAGAGAAATTATGAGGTCTGACCCAGGACTACCATTCAACCGCATGTCCCCTCTTAGAATTGGTTTTAGGAGAGCAAGATCTTTGAGAGATATCTTAGTAAAAACAGACTCTGATTCCTGCTATCAGAAAGCGTCATGGTTGGAAGCTACAAAACCTGGATGCTTTAAATGTATGGGCTGCATGACATGTAATGGCTTGTTGACAGGACATTACTTCACTCATCCGCCCAAGAAAAAATATTTTTTTTCATAGATATCGAATTACTCTATTTGTTTCCCTGTAATTGTGGCCTCTTCTATGTAGGCAAGACGAAAGATGATCTTCAGACTCCAATGGCCAATCATATGTCAGCTATTTGGACAGATATACAGAAGGAATCTTCTGACCAACCGGTCGTAACTGTCCAGGCAGGGCACACGGTGGTACACCAATATTGATCAAGTACCACGGGGTGGTGATAGAGGCAAGATCCTGCTATAGAAAGAAGCCAGGTAGACATTTGTTTAGGAGACTTTGACACCAAAGGGTCTGAACTCTCATTTAGACTGGAATTGTTTTCTGTGATTACTATGAAAGATACTTCTGTTTTATTGTGCTAGTTCTTTATTTGTTTTTTGTTTTTTTTGGTTATTGCATTCTAAATACACTAAATACTTACTATGGTCTATTTAGTGGACTAGCATGGCAGTTCAATGGTAATATTTCTAATAATGGTTATTTCTTCACTATAGATAAGTGTTCCACTATAGATTGTAATATAGTATATTTCCTAGGAGATGTATCTTTTAGGTGCAGTGAGTTACATTTATATCATGTATTGCTTCTAGTATACATATTGTTACAGAATGAATATTTATATTCCCCTAGAGTGCAGTTTTGATGAAAAGATTTAGCATTTTGATAATGGCATCTTAGGGGGATCTTAGATTCCTCCTTATCTCTACTAGTGTTCAGTTGCTGAATTTTGTAAGGTGGTTTGCCTAGATAGAGCTTCTGTTTTATAAGTGCCCTCCCCAATTTTGCATTATTAATAATAGATGAATATGGATACTTGAGAGTTAGGGGGAATAGAGCTTAACATGAGTGTTATGTCACTATATAGCTTCAATGGAGATCATTATTTGGATGTTTATCATAACTACTGGCATGGACTATTGGTTAAGTGTCACTGTGGTACTTGATCTATGTAGACATTTTTTAGTTGTTTCGGCTAGGTTATATTGGTGATTCAGCGTGAGTACTTTTGTAAATAAGTGCAATGGCATGATAGATATACTACAATTGTCAGTTGCTTTGACAACTGCTAGATGGCCGAAGGTTGCCATGTGATAGTAAGATAGGGGCGTTTTGTAGATAGATCTTAGGAATAAGTATGTGTTTGTTTTTATTTAGATATGGATCTTTATTATTTTTGTTTGTTAACTGTATTGAAGATCATGTATAAAGGTGTTTATTATAATAATGATGGTGACATTTTAGGTTGCTATGACAACAGATGTATACATAAGTCAGTGTTATGAATATTGCTTTGAATCGATAAAGAGGATCTGTTATACGTATACATATGTGGAAAGCTTGATGTATAATGATTGCATATGTTTTTAACTTGTCCATGGCTTTGAACACTAAGGCACTTATTTGTTTTAGTTGTTTTATAGTTTTAAAGAGACTGGGTGCTAGATTGCCTGTCAATGATGTCACACTGGATGGAAGTGTCTGTATGGAGTGGGCAACACAGAGGTCGGTCTTGCAAACGTTATAAATGTCACTGTGGGGGTGGGTACTAAGTTTTCATTTTTTGTTCTGTGTCTGAAGAAGGGGGTGAAACCCCGAAACATTACACAATAATGGTGACAACTTTGAAAGACCTAGAGAGTGCATCCCTATATCCATATGCTATATCTATATATATATATATATATATATATATATATATATATATATTATATATATATATATATATATATATATATATATATATATATATATATACTGTATATATATATATATATATATAAATAATTATATATAGGTATATATATATATATATATATATATATATAAACAGGATGAGGCAGGTGCACTCTCACCAAACAGTTCTCCAGGTGCCAGGATGCTAGAGTAAGGTAAAATACATAGAACAGAAAACAGCACTCTCTGGACTTGACAGCAAATAATCAATTTATTCGGTAATGTTTCGGGGAATGCTCCCCTTCATCAGACCCTGATGAAGGGGAGCATTCCCCGAAACGTTACAGAATAAATTGATTATTTGCTGTCAAGTCCAGAGAGTGCTGTTTTCTGTTCTATATATATATGCTGTTTTCTGTTTTATATATATATATATATATATATGACTATATGACTATATATATATATATATATATATATATATATAGTCATGGCACCCCTGCATTTCTGTCAGATAATGCACCACTTTGCCCAGAGAATTGTTGCAAATACAAATGTTTAGGCATTCTCATGTTTATTTATTTTGTTTGTATTGCTATGACACAAAAAAAGGTGAAAAATGCACTTGACAAAATTATTGGCACCCCTCAATTTAATATTTAGTAGCAAACCCCTTGGAAAATATAACTGAAATCTATCACTTCCTGTAACCATCAATGAGTTTCTTACACCTCTCTACTGGAATTTTTGACCACTCTTCTTTCGCTAACTGCTCCAGGTCTCTCTGATTGAAAGGTTTCTTTTTCCTCACTGCTGTTTTGAGATCTCTCCACAGGTGCTCTATGGGATTGAGATCTAGACTCATTGCTGGCCAGTTTCAGTATGCTCAGTGCTTTGTTTTAAACTATTTGTGGGTGCGTTTTGATGTGGTGCTTTGGGTCATTGTACTGCTGTAAGACTCATGACCTCTTACGGAGACCCAACTTTCTGATACTGGGCACTACATTGCACCACAGAATTATTTGGTAGTCTTCAGATTTCGTAATGCCATGCACACAGTCAAAACATCCAGTGCCTGAAGCAGCAAAGCAACCCCAAAACATCAGTGAACCTCCCACCATGTTTGATTGCAGGGACTGTATTCTTTTCTTAACAGCCTCATTTCTTTTTCTGAAAACAGTAGAATGATGGGCGTTACCAAATAGCTGTAATTTTGTTTATTCTGTACACAGTGCATTCTGCCAAAAGGATTTTAGCTTCCCCAGGTTTTGCAAACTCCAATCTTGCACCTGGATCTCCTTCCATAGCGTCCCTTTTCATTCAGATGGTGATGTATAGTGCAAGCTGACACATTGGTACCCTGTGCCTAAAGGTCAGCTTGATTTTGTCTGGAAGTTGAGATTCTTTATCCACCATTTAAACAATCCTTTGTTGCAATCTTTGATCAATTTTTCTCTTTCATCCACATCCAGGCAGAGTAGCTACAGTGCCATGGGCTGTAAACTTCTTGACAATGTTGCACAGAGTGGACACAGAGACATTAAGATCTCTGGAAATGGACTTGTAACCTTGAGATTGTCCACGCTTTTCCACAATTTTTGCTCTCAAATCCTCAGACAATTCTTTGCTGCTCTTTCTCTTCTGCATGCTTAGTGTGGCACACAGAGACACACAAAAGAACGGATGAGTCAACATTTCACGATTTTAACTGGTTGACAATGAGATTTCTATATTGCCAGCACCTGTTAATTAATACAGGTGAGTTTAATTACAAATTACAGGAGCATCACAAATTTGGAATATAATTATTTATTTTATTTTTAATATTTTTATTGAGGTATCAGTAGCAATACAGATAAAAATAAAGAAGTACAAGCCTTAATTTAAGCTTCAATGAAAAGGAGGACAAACGCAGTGCCCTAAATCACAAGCATATAGACCATAACATTTAAGATGTATGAAAAAGCAAGCTGTATATATAATAAAAACTATATACACATATATACTCATATACATATATATACTCACACATATATAGGTAGGATCATGGCTATTATACTTAGATACTGAACCTCATTTTTAATTTTAAACATAAAGTTACAAATTCTTATCTTGACCCCAATGAAAAAAAGCAGACTACTTTTGGGTCTAAACCAATCCTATATAATAAAAGGCCAAGTGTGTTTGTCCGAAGTTGTCATGCGCAGTAGACAGCACAGCACGAGGACAAACACACCTGGCCTTTGAGAGTCCCTAAGTCTCTGCTCTGCAGTGCGAGCAGAAGTGTGCGTGGCCGGGGGCGTGACCGAGTGGGAAGGGGGCGTGGCTGAGCGTGAAGGGGCGGGGCCAGACAGGCCGTGAAAGGCTGTGCAGTTTGAGAGCTCAAAACAGCTCAAAAGAGGGGAGAGAGGGGGTAGGGACAAGATAAGAAAGGTGAGAGAGAGATCAAGAGGGGAGAGAGAGATCAAGAGTGGAGATAAAAAGAGCACAAGAGAGGGAGCAAAAGAGAGGGGGAGAGACAGCAAAAGAGAGTGGAGGGAGAGCAAAAGAAAGGGGACAGAGAGATCAAAAGAAAGGGGGGGAAGAGAAAGAGAGAGGGGGAGGAGAGAGAGAGAGGGGAGGAGAGAGAGAGAGAGAGAGAGAGAGGGGGAGGAGGAGAGAGCTCAAAACAGCTCAAAAGGGGGGAGAGAGGGGGTAGGGAAAAGATAAGAAAGGTGAGAGAGAGATCAAGAGGGGAGATAAAAAGAGCACAAGAGAGGGAGCAAAGAGAGGGGGAGAGACAGCAAAAGAGAGTGGAGGGAGAGCAAAAGAAAGGGGACAGAGAGATCAAAAGAAAGGGGGGGAAGAGAAAGAGAGAGGGGGGGGAGGAGAGAGAGAGAGAGAGAGGGGGAGGAGAGAGAGAGAGAGGGGTGGGACAGAGAGAGAGGGGACAGAGAGAGAGGGGACAGAGAGAGGGGGGAGAGAGGGGAAAGAGAGAGAGGGGGGGAGGAGGAGAGAGAGAGAGAGAGGGAAGAGAGAGGGAGGAGAGAGAGAGAGGGGGAGTGAGAGAGAGAGAGGGGGAGGGGGAGTGAGAGAGAGAGGGGGAGGGGGAGGGAGAGAGAGAGGGGAGGGGGAGAGAGAGGGAGGGGAGGGAGAGAGAGAGGGGAGGGAGAGAGAGAGGGGGAGAGAGAGGGGAGGGGGAGTGAGAGAGAGAGGGGAGGGGGAGGGAGAGAGAGAGGGGAGGGAGAGAGAGAGAGGGGGAGGGGGAGTGAGAGAGAGGAGGGAGAGAGAGAGGGGAGAGAGAGGGGAGGGAGAGAGAGAGGGAGAGAGAGAGGGGAGAGAGGGAGAGAAAGAGGGGAGGGAGAGAGAGAGGGAAGGGGGAGGAGAGAGAGGGGGAGAGAGAGAGGGGGGAGAGAGAGAGGTTAGAGAGAGAGAGGTTAGAGAGAGGAGAGAGAGGGGGAGAAAGAGAGAGGGGGAGAGAGGGGGAGAGAGAGAGAGGGGGGAGAGAGAGAGACATAGAGGGGAGAGAGAGAGAGATAGAGGGGAGAGAGAGGGGGAGAGAGAGAGAGAGAGAGAGAGAGGGGAGGGGAGAGAGAGAGAGAGGGGAGAGAGGGGGAGAGAGACAGAGGAGAGAGAGAGCGCAAAAGAGAGGAGGGAGAGAGAGCGCAAAAGAGAGGGGTGAGAGAGCGCAAAGAGAGGGGTGAGAGAGAGCACAAAAGAGAGGGGGAGAGAGAGCGCAAAAAAGAGGGGGGAGAGAGAGAGCGCAAAAGAGGGGGGGAGAGAGAGAGCGCAAAAGAGGGGGGGAGAGAGAGAGCGCAAAGAGGAGGGGAGGAGAGAGCGCAAAAGAGGGGGGGGAGAGAGAGAGCGCAAAAGAGAGGGGGAGAGAGAGAGCGCAAAAGAGAGAGGGGGGGAAAGAGAGAGCGCAAAAGAGAGGGAGGAGAGAAAGAGCGCAAAAGAGAGGGGGGAGAGAGAGAGTGCCAAAAAGAGAGGGGGGAGAGAGAGAGAGAGCGCAAAAGAGAGGGGGGAAGAGAGAGAGTGCAAAAGAGAGGGGGAGAGAGAGAGCGCAAAAGAGAGGGGGGGGGAGGAGAGAGAGGAGCGCAAAAGAGAGAGGGAGGAGGAGAGAGCCGCAAAGAGAGGGGGGAGAGAGAGAGCGCAAAAGAGAGGGGGGAGTGAGAGAGAGAGCGCAAAAGAGAGGGGGGGGAGAGAGAGAGCTCAAAAGAGAGGGGAGAGAGATCTCAAAAGAGAGGGGGAGAGAGAGGCAAAAGAGAGGGGCAGGAGGACGAGCGCAAGGGGTGGGACCGCTGTACCCTGCAAAAAATGGCCCTTGTGAACGGGCTTTAGGACTAGTATTATATAAGGTGTATGGGGATGTTAAAAGCGAGAAACAGGGAGATTAAAACTGGGTATCATCTGATTTGTGTATAGAAAGCCTGGACTGAACAAACTATTCTTGGCACATGTTATATTTAGCTCTTTGTGATGTTGTTTTCCAAATACATCTTCTCAAATATAATTAAGCTAGTAGTGAATGAGAGGATGGGATCTCTATTGCATAGTATAGAGGGAGTGTTTAGTAACAGATTAGTGACTTAATATTGTTGTGTGGTTTATCTGCCATCAAGTGGGTGTATGCAAAACTATCTGCCTTTCTAATAGATATATATGGGTATTCCTATTTGGAGAGTGTAGTGATAAAGGAAATGGAGGAAATTTTAATGTTGAGCTCTGAGACATATCGCATAAATAGACATAGTAAAATCTATCCCTTTGTAAAAGATATACTAGTGATTATGCCTGTTCTTGGCTACTAATATAAGGAGGAACTGTGCATTTACACTGTATTTTATTCCTCCCCCCTGCACCTCCGGCCACAAGCCACATGGCAGGTACCCAAACACTAATAGGGCGTACGCACTTGTTCCACTAATTTATTTATACAAGGCATTAAATGATAAGGGAGAATGTGACAGGGTCTGCTGGTAGTGTGACAATAGGATTCTATCAGCCAATCGGAATTAAGGTAGGAAAAATCCTATGGCTGTTCCAATCAGCCAATAGAATGCAACCTCAATCCTATTGGCTAATTGCATCAGCCAATAGGATTTTTCCTACCTTAATTCCGATTGGCTGATAGAATCCTATCAGCCAATCGGAATTCAAGGGACGCCATCTTGGATGACGTCATTTAAAGGAACCTTCATTCTTCCCTTGGACTTCATTTGAAGAGGATGCTCCACGTCGGCTGGATTGAAGATGGACCCACTCCGCTTCTGGATGAGATGCCGCCTGCTGCTTGGAGGACCTCTTCTGCCTGGATTGGATGAAGACTTCTGCCGCTCTGGAGGTCAAATTTTGCCTGGCTGGGTGAAGACGGCTCAAGGTAGGGTGATCTTCAAGGGGGTAGTGTTAGGTTTTCTTAAGGGGGATTGGGGGGGTTTTAGAGTAGGGTTGGGTGTGTGGGTGGTGGGTTTTAATGTTGGGGGGTATTGTATTTTTCTAACAGGTGAAAGAGCTGATTACTTTGGGGCAATGCCCCACAAAAGGCCCTTTTAAGGGCTATTTGTAATTTAGTATAGGGTAGGGAATTTTATTATTTTGGGGGGCTTTTTTATTTTATTAGGGGGATTAGATTAGGTGTAATTAGTTTCAAATTCTTGTAATTCTTTTTTTTCTGTAATTTAGTGGTGTTTTTTTTTCATAATTTAGTTTATTTCATTAAATTGTATTTAATTGTAGATAGTTTAGGTAATTAATTTAATGATAGTGTAGTCTTAGGTGTAATTGTAACTTAGGTTAGGATTTATTTTACAGGTAAATTTGTACTTATTTTAACTAGGAAGTTATTAAATAGTTAATAACTATTTAATAACTATTCTACCTAGTTAAAATAAATACAAAGTTGCCTGTAAAATAAATATAAACCCTAAGATAGCTACAATGTAACTATTAGTTATATTGTAGCTAGCTTAGGGTTTATTTTATAGGTAAGTATTCAGTTTTAAATAGGATTAATTTATTTAATTGTAGTAATTTTATTTAGTTTTAATTAAATTATATTTAAGTTAGGGGGGTTAGACTTAGGGTTAGACTTAGGTTTAGAGGTTAATAAATTTAATATAGTAGCGGTGACGTTGGGGATGGCAGATAAGGGTTATAAATGTAGATAGGTGTCGGCGATGTTAGCGACGGCAGATTAGGGGTTAATAAAATTTAACTAGTGTTTTCGAGGCGGGAGTGCAGCGGTTTAGGGGTTAATATATTTATTAAAGTGGCGGCGATGTCCAGTCGGCAGATTAGGGGTTAAATAATTTATTAAAGTGATGAGATGTTTGGGGGGGCCTCAGTTTAGGGGTTAATAGGTAGTTTATGGGTGTTAGTGTACTTTGTAGCACTTTAGTTGGATGACGTCACTTAAAGGTATCTTCATTCTGTGTTAGCTGTCGATTGAAGAGGATGCTCCGCGTCGGATGTCTTGAAGATGGACCCGCTCCGTGCCGGATGGATGAAGATAGAAGATGCCGTCTGGATGAAGACTTCTGCCCGTGTGGAGGACCACTTCACCCGGCTTGGATGAAGACTTCTCCCGGCTTCGTTAAGGACTTCGGCCCAGTTGGATAAAGACTTCTCCCGGTAAGGTGATCTTCAAGGGGTTAGTGTTAGGTTTTTTTAAGGGGGTATTGGGTGGGTTTTAGAGTAGGGTTGGTTGTGTGGGTGGTGGGTTTTAATGTTTGGGGGGATTTGTACTTTTTTTTTACAGGTAAAAGAGCTGATTACTTTGGGGCAATGCCCCACAAAAGGCCCTTTTAAGTGCTATTTGTAATTTAGTGTAGGGTAGGGCTTTTTTTTATTTTGGGAGGGCTTTTTTATTTTGTTAGGGGGATTAGATTAGGTGTAATTAGTTTAAAAATATTGTAATTTGTTTATTATTTTCTGTAATCTAGTGTTTGTTTTTTTGTACTTTAGATAATTTAATTTAATTGTATTTAATTGTATTTAATTTAGGGAAATAATTTAATTGTAGTGTAGTGTTAGGTGTAATTGTAACTTAGGTTAGGTTTTATTTTACAGGTACTTTTGTATTTATTTTAACTAGGTAGTTATTAAATAGTTAATAACTATTTAATAACTATTGTACCTAGTTAAAATAAACACAAACTTGCCTGTAAAATAAAAATAAACCCTAAGCTAGATACAATGTAACTATTAATTATATTGTAGCTAGCTTAGGGGTTATTTTATAGGTAAGTATTCAGTTTTAAATAGGATTAATTTATTTAATTGTAGTAATTTTATTTAGTTTTAATTAAATTATATTTAAGTTAGGGGGGGTTAGACTTAGGGTTAGACTTAGGTTTAGAGGTTAATAAATTTAATATAGTAGCGGTGACATTGGGGGTGGCAGTTAAGGGTTATAAATGTAGATAGGTGTCGGCGATGTTAGCGATGGCAGATTAGGGGTTAATAAAATTTAACTAGTGTTTTCGAGGCGGGAGTGCAGCGGTTTAGGGGTTAATATATTTATTAAAGTTGCGGCGATGTCCAGTCGGCAGATTAGGGGTTAAATAATTTATTAAAGTGATGAGATGTTTGGGGGGCCTCGGTTTAGGGGTTAATAGGTAGTTTATGGGTGTTAGTGTACTTTGTAGCACTTTAGTTAAGAGTTTTATGTTCCGGCGTTAGCCCATAAAACTCTTAACTACTGACTTTTAAATGCGGTAGGAGTCTTGCCAGGAGAGGGTCTACTGCTCACTTCTTTCAAGACTCATAATACCAGCATTAGTCAAATCCCATTCAAAAGATAGGATACGTAATTGACATAAGGGGATTTGCGGTAAGCTTGAGTCGTGGAAGAAAAAGTGAGCGGTACACCTGTACCTGCCTGACTCGTAATACCAGAGGGCATTAAAAAGCAGAGTTGGGACCTCTCAACGCTGCTTTTTAAGGCTAACGCAAGACTCGTAATCTAGGTGAAAGTAAATTAAAGTATAGTAAAATCACTCAAACAAGCTATAGACAGCAATAAGAATGTGTTATGGGTATACTTTTAGCCCTATGATTTAGATTGTAGGAAAGTGTCAAAGATGTAGACTGAGTCATAACAATGTGGGTTGGTAGCGTTTCCGAAAAGGCCTTATGCCACAGTGAATCTCACAGGCTAGTGAAGACTTCTGATTTAGATTGTAGGAAAGTGTCAAAGATGTAGACTGAGTCATAACAATGCGGGTTAGTAGTGTTTCCGAAAAGGCCTTATGCCACAGGGAATCTGGTAGGCTAGTGAAGACTTCTGATTTAGAGTTGGAATTGCCCTGCATGTCTGGCTGGTTGATAATAACATAAATAAAAAGAGAGAAGCGCTCAACCTGAGAACGAACAATAGCATAATAGCTTATTCTATGGCTAGTTACCACCCAAGAAGCAGCCTCTTTTTGCTCAACATGTTCCTTTCACAGAGAAGAACTTTCCTGAAACATATCAGTCTGATCCTAACTTCACAGTACAGTCCAGCCGCAAGATACCAGGCAATTCCTCTCTGAACGAGAGAAACAGCAAAACCCCAGACGTATGTTTCGGCCTGTCGCGGGCCTCGTCACTGAGGTGCAGCCATATCCCTCTAGGCACACTGAGCAATGGGTCCATGTCTGGATTCCCGCATCCCACTTAGGGAGACTTCCCTAAGTGTCATAATTTGCATAAATAAAAAGAGAGAAGCCCTCAACCTGGGAACGAACAATAGCATAATAGCTTGTTCTATGGCTAGTTACCATCCAAGAAGCAGCCTCTTTTTGCTGCTATCAGCCAATCGGAATTGAGGGGATGCCATCTTGGATGACGTCACTTAAAGGTATCTTCATTCTGTGTTAGCCGTCGATTGAAGAGGATGCTCCGCGTCGGATGTCTTGAAGATGGACCCGCTCCGTGCCGGATGGATGAAGATAGAAGATGCCGTCTGGATGAAGACTTCTGCCCGTGTGGAGGACCACTTCACCCGGCTTGGATGAAGACTTCTCCCGGCTTCGTTAAGGACTTCGGCCCGGTTGGATAAAGACTTCTCCCGGTAAGGTGATCTTCAAGGGGTTAGTGTTAGGTTTTTTTAAGGGGGGTATTGGGTGGGTTTTAGAGTAGGGTTGGTTGTGTGGGTGGTGGGTTTTAATGTTTGGGGGGATTTGTACTTTTTTTTTACAGGTAAAAGAGCTGATTATTTTGGGGCAATGCCCCGCAAAAGGCCCTTTTAAGTGCTATTTGTAATTTAGTGTAGGGTAGGGTTTTTTTTATTTTGGGAGGGCTTTTTTATTTTGTTAGGGGGATTAGATTAGGTGTAATTAGTTTAAAAATATTGTAATTTGTTTATTATTTTCTGTAATCTAGTGTTTGTTTTTTTGTACTTTAGATAATTTAATTTAATTGTATTTAATTGTATTTAATTTAGGGAAATAATTTAATTGTAGTGTAGTGTTAGGTGTAATTGTAACTTAGGTTTTATTTTACAGGTACTTTTGTATTTATTTTAACTAGGTAGTTATTAAATAGTTAATAACTATTTAATAACTATTGTACCTAGTTAAAATAAACACAAACTTGCCTGTAAAAATAAAAATAAACCCTAAGCTAGATACAATGTAACTATTAATTATATTGTAGCTAGCTTAGGGTTTATTTTATAGGTAAGTATTTAGTTTTAAATAGGAATAATTTAGTTAATTATAGTAATTTTATTTATATTTATTTAACCTTTTGTCAGGCAAATCATGTTTAACATTTTTAAATAGTGCTGTTTAATATGCCTGATGGAAATGTGTAATGTTTAATATGCTTTAAAGGGACATAATACTGATGTGCTAAATCACTTAAAAGTGATGTAGCATAACTGTAAAAAGCTGACAAAAAATATCACCTGAGCATCTCTCTGTAAAAAATGAAGATATTTTACCTCACATTTTCTTCAGATCACCAGAGTAAGTGTAAACAGTTATCCCTCAGCTGCTGTCCAGCTGCTATGCTGGCACTTTGTTCTTGGCCTTACAGTGGGCACTCACGTTCCTGTCCCTATCGTGGGCATTACCACAGTCTCAAGTTCTGGTGTGGGCGCACATGCTCGCCTATCCTGTTTCCAGTCTCCACAAGCAGTGCTGAGGTAAGGCTTTGCCTTTGCTGTGATCTCATGAGATTTCATAGAATTTACTTAAACTGAAGATGAAAATAACATAACTTTGCCATTAAAACTGTTATTTCTGCTTCATAAAAATGTGATTGCAAATTGTTTTAAACACTTTTGTTTAAACTTGTTGTGCCACCTTATTATTATAATTTATTTGTATCACGCCACAAAATTCTGTAGTGCTGGGTACAAAAGGGTATACAATGACTAAGATTTGTAGTAAGATAAAAATACTTAACGGATTAGATAAAACAAGTTTATACAGGAGGAGGAGGGCCCTGCTCCAAAGAGCTAGATTATTCTAGGGATAATTTCAGAACATCATAATTACGCTTGGGAAAGCATTACTAAAAAGAACTAGCACATTGATGTAGTAATGGCATTTGTGAGTATGTTTCATGCTTTAAAAGTGGAATTTGTTCACTATTTATACATTTTAATGAAACTAATAATTATGTTAGTTGAAATGTGAACTGATCAGAATGTTTTTCTAATGGACGGAGATTACTTTTTGCCCCTATTTTGTACCCCAGTGCTCTATGAAATAAAGACAATGAATTTATTTCCTTTGGATTAATTATAATTTTGACTCCAATGACACTGTTTAGCTTTGTTTTAATGTCTGTCCTATGCATTTGATTGATTAAAACAAATCAACAGGGTTTGTGGGAAATTTTTCCAGAGTTTCAATAAAGCAGAAAGATATGTGACCGAAGCAAATATTAAAACATGACAGTTAAATAAGTTAATTGGCAATTATTAAAGGGACACTGAACCCAAATTTTTTATTTTGTGATTCAGATAGAGCATGCAATTTTAAGCAACTTTCTAATTTACTCCTATTATCAATTTTTCTTCATTCTCTTGCTATCTTTATTTGAAAAAGAAAGTGCAGAACCTTAGACAGCACTTGTTTATTGGTGGATGAATTGGTTGTTCACCAAAATGGGCCAGCATCTAAACTTACATTCTTGCTTTTCAAATAAAGATGCCAAGAGAATGAAGAACATTTGCTAATAGGAATAAATTAGAAAGTTGCTTAAAACCCAGGTTGTTCACCAAAATGGGCCGGCATCTAAACTTACATTCTTGCTTTTCAAATAAAGATGCCAAGAGAATGAAGAACATTTGCTAATAGGAGTAAATTAGAAAGTTGCTTAAAATTGCATGCTCTATCTGAATCACAAAAGAAAAAAATTGGGTTCAGTGTCCCTTTAAAGGTGGTTTAAAGGGACATAAAACCCAAATTTTTTTTCATGAATGAGATAGAACATACAATTTTAAACAACTTTCCAATTTACTTCTGTTATCAAATTTTCTTCGTTTTTTGTTATCCTTTGTTGAAAAGTTGGGATGTGCACGTGTCTACAGCACTATATGGCAGCAGTTTTGCAACAATGTATTACATTAGCAGTAGCACTAGATGGCAGCACTATTTCCTGTCATGTAGTGCTTCAAGCATGTGCACGCTACCTACCTAGGTAGCCCTTCAACAAAGAATAACATGAGAATGATACAAATTCCATAATAGAAGTACATTGGAAACTTACTTTAAATTGTATTCTCTATCTAAATAATGAAAGACATTTTTGGGGTTTACTATCCTTTTAATGTAGTTTTGTAATAATAATTATATCAGTTGACAAATGTAATTAAAAGACCTTAACAGTCTAAAAATGACATGCTCTAATGTGTTACAACATCTCATTTTAAGACTAGCCACCCTGCCCCACTGTGTGTTAAGCCCCCACAAAGGGGTTAACACACAGTAGAAATACCACACGGAAATTGCAGCTGATCCAATCAGCAGGGCTTGTTACACAGTAGAGTCATACAAATAGTGCTGCTGATTGGACGAGTTTTTGCTGGTGTCCCAAATGGTATTTCTACTGTGTGCTTAACCCTTTTGCCGGGGTTAACCACATAACAGTGCAATCGCTAACAAATTAAAGCATGTAATTTTTCAGCTATTATGGCCCTTTAACACTATTATATCATTCAGAGTAATTTTATAATTAACTTTTTTTTAATATCTAAAATGTAATTGTAATAATTTAGCATTCTGATGATCATAAAGCAAGTTTCATAGTGAAAATGTCTTATTTGAGGTATATTCGTAACATTTTATTGCACAAAGAAAATGAACACAAATGTTGTATTTCATCTATTATATGACTTCTGGCAATTTTTGCTTGTTTGAGGGTCAAGCAAGTGGAATGGCTTAGTGCAATGGCTCAAAAACACTAGTGTTTACATCCTTGGTGTTAATCATTTTAGCTGGCTGATAACTGTTGAAATAGCCTCCAAAAAGAAAACACAATGTGGCACCTAACAAAGCACTTGGGTTTTTGTTTAGCTCTTTCCTAATTACAACAGTGAAGGTTGTTTTTAGGTTAATAATTTGCTCTCAGTTGACATTGAGCCCACTTACAACTTTCAGCTTGTTGTATGCTGTAATAAACTCACAATTTCTGCTTCCTTTACTAGGAGATGACCTTTACAACTAGTATTACAAAATGCAAAACATTTTAGAACCTTTGAAAAACACACCCCTTATCAATAACATTATAGCTCTCTTTTAAATTGACACTAGTTTTATATATAAAAGGTACCTATAAATATAAGATATTTTAAATCCTAAAATAGTATATGTTAAAGTAATAAAAAGTTTCAAATTATATTTAAGATATTTTTTAATCCATGAAGAAAAATATATTAACTAAAAACAGGTCTCTGACAATTAAAAAGTTTCTTAAATATTTTTAGTCTTTTATGGCTGATTCACTCACAGTAGTTTCCAATTGTAAAAGTATTTTACTCTACCAAGTTTGAATTACTAAGCATCATACTCTGAGAAGCTAATTTTCGTCTAAAAACTACCAAGTTGATGAATGTTAAATACAAGGGTAGGTAGTATGGTTATACAAACAACTTCATGACATTTTTGCACACTTGTAAAACCGAATGAGAAAGTGTGTAAACCTCCAGCAAAATGGAAGCTAAAAACACTTTACACCAGATGAATTGGTTGATTCTTTCCATATAATTTAACAGTCCTAGTATATTATCTATGGGCTGAGATAAAATTGACTAGAACAATCCTAAGACTATAGATGTATCAAAACAAATAGAAAATATAGTAAGCTGAAGATGTTAAAAAATGGTCTATATCAAAAGACCGAAGTACACAAGACAGAATGCCTCAATCCCAAAGTTCTAAATACCGAAACTTAAAAATGCCGACACAACATAATCCCGAATATTAAAATTCAGAAAAAAATAAATTCCTAACTTGTAAAATACCAAAAAACAGAATCCCGAAACAATAAAATCCCGCAAGATTACCAACACGTAGAAAACCACAATCCAAAAGCGATCACCTAACACATACAGTGCTTATTCAGCAGATGGTATAAAACATCTGTTAGATTGACTGAGCAGCCTCTGCCTTGGGGGTTCAAGAGGGTGCCCCACCGATCCTCTGGCATCCTCCCCAAGTGAACCTTGGCGAATGAGGTTACAAGGGGGGCTTTGCTCCCCTTGTGCCCCTCAGGTGGAGGCAAAAAGATAGTAAAGTTAGGGACATCACAGCACATTGTATTTATAGGTTTTTTAAGTTTAGGGATTTTGCATTTTAGGGATTTTATAGTTTCTGAATTTTGTTCTTTCAGCATTTTGATTTTTTGGATTTTAGACATTAGGGATTATGCTATTTCTGGATTTCAAGATTCTGTTTTATGGTATTAGGGATTTTGAGTTTAAGTATTTTGATTGCCTCCCTTAAAAAACATATGACTATTGCACTGCAGGCATACACTTATGGGAAATAATTTTTTAGAATATGTATTTTATACAATAATTCCTTTTTTAAGTTACGCATGGAGAGAAGAAGATGATACCCATAAATTAGATTATTAGTCACCAAACAAAACTCTTTGAATACATAAAGTTAAGAAAATGAAACGTGTCACAATGTATACCTTCTACCTGTGAGTGGTTTATAAAAAGCAAATGTTTGTACTTTTTCATCTGTGTTTAGCAGTGATTCAGGGGGTCGCTGAGGTCGCAGTTGCGACTGGCCCCGGCCTTCTGGAGGGCCGTCAGTGCAGACTGACCTGTAAGAGAAGGAATACAGAGGGCCAGGACCGTGCTAAGTCAGGTGTGATGAACACAGGCAGTAAGTGTAGGTATACATCAAAATATTTATTATTTTACATTTTTAGGGGTGCTTTTACTCATTACACATCTGCCCTATCCTCTCTCTAAAAGCCTGTGCGCAGTACAGTGAGTGCAGGCTTTTACAGAGAAGATGGCAGATGTGTAAGGAGCAGTGTTGTGAGGCTTTTTCTTTAAAGTAGAGACGGGAGGAGAGAGGGCTCGCAGAAAGAGTGCAGATGAGTACAGGACCTGTCTATATTACAATAGTAGGCTACATTACAACAGCCCTCTCCTGTGATTATCAACCAAGAGCCCTTGAAAACCCAAGCAATGCACATGTATCTAATTGTAAGAAGAAAAATGTTCAAGAATTTGATGCAAAAAAAAAAAAAAAAAGAAATAAAAAACAAACAAGATCAAACTCTTGAAAAGGTGATGCAAGGCATATGGAAGATTGTGGATAGGAGAGAAACATAAATGTCAGGTTTATGCACAGTGTGTACTCATTTTCTTTGTGTTAGATAAATGTCATTTCAGAGTCCTTTAATGGAAAGATTAAATTTGCCAACAGATCAGCATTATGGGCTACAATAAAAGTATGGCTTTGGGCAATTAAGAGAATATAACACATTTCATATCTACAATAATAACTTTAATTTAACTAGAAACAAGGTTTTTGTTTTTCTGACTCAGTCTAACAAATCTGTCGGAATGCTTTATGAAACAGTAGTTTGTACAACATTTTTTTTTTTCTTGAAAATTGTAATAAAACTTAGTTTTCCCTGAGAACAACAAATTGACACCAGCAAAGCTCATGGTAGGAAAACCAAATAAAAAGCAATAAAACCTTTTTAATAAAAGTTTTTCAAGAATTGCAATATTTAAGTTTCAGTGTAAACTTTTTAAAGAGCTTTTTTTTCCCTCTCGCTTATATTCAGCCTTTTATTTTATTCTGTCTTGATTCTTCTATAGCTTATAGTCATTTCAGTATCATGCAATGCATTTTGAATCCATTCATTTTTTGTTTAATGTAATTCCATGAAGTAAATGAGTAATGCTTCTAACCTGAGAGAAAAATGTAAGATATATAAAAATATGCCAATATATGTTTTTTTTTTCACTCACACAAAACAAAGAAATTCTCAATTTAAACACTATGCCAGAATAGTGACATTCTATGACATCACTGATCACATGACTATTTTCAGTATAACTAAAATCAGTATTACAGCAATGGTAATTCTTTACATACATTTACAGTATTTAAAGGGACATACTACTTATATAATAAATAACTTGAAAGTGATGCAGCATAACTGTAAAAAGCTGACAAGAAAATATCACCTGAGCATCTCTATGTAAAAAAGAAATATATTTTACCTCACAATTTCCTCAGCTCACCGGAGTAAGTGCTGTGTAAACAAGTATACTTCAGCTGCTGTCCAGCTGCAGGTAAAACAAAAAAAAAAAGAAAGAAAGGAAGGAAGGAAGAAAGAAAGAAAGAAAGAAAGAAATGAACAGCAGCCAATCAGCATCAGCAGTGCTGAGGTCATGAACTATTTTACTGTGATCTCATGAGATTTCATAGTAAACTTCCTTAGACTGAATAGGGAAATAACATGAGTGTGCATGAGGCATGATCCCTTGCAAGTGCCGGACAGACATACTGATTTGCTGCTTAAAGTCCTTTACAATGGGGTGTGAATACTTAGAACATTTTGAGGTAAAATATCTTTCTTTTTTACATAGACATGTTCAGGTGATATTTTCTGGTCAGCTTTTTACAGCTATGCTGCATCACTTTCAAGTGTTTCAACATTTGAGTATCATCTCCCTTTAAGTATTAATTTTACATTTTTCTTTTTCTATCCCTCTAATCTATAGAAAGAAATGCAGTAAGGATTTACTCTTGAAGTGGTACATAGTATAGGATACATATGCACATGTAAATAAAGTTTATACAAATGTAATTGTATACATAGTTTCCACAGTGCACTGTAATTTACTATGCATGATTAAAGATCAGAATAGTACATAGGAAATCACTACATATGTAAATATGGAGTACCATGCATGGATTATGTGTAAATGGATAACATTTACAGAACAACCAAACTAACTAACTTTTGTTAGCTGGTTGCATAATCAGAAGCTGATCTCTATAAATACTTTCAAACTGAACCCACAAGTTGTCATTGCATACCCCTAGGGCTTTGCAGTATTGTAATTAATTATTCATACTTAAAGGGACATTAAACCCACATTTTTTTCTTTCATTATTCAGATAGAGGATGCAATTTTTAAAAAGTTTCCAATTTACTTCTATTATGAAATTTGCTTTGTTCTCATGTTATTCTTTGTTGAAGGGATACCTAGGTAGGTATCGTTCACATGCCTGAAGCACTACATGACAGTAAATAGTGCTGCCATCTAGTGCTCCTGCTAATGTATAACATTGTTGCAAAACTGCTGCCATATAGAGCTGCAGACACGTGCACATAAGCTTACTTTACTGCTATTCAACAAAGGATAACAAGAAAAAAAGAAAATCTCATAACAGAAGTAAAATGAAAGTTGTTTAAAATTGTGTGTTCTATCTGAATCCTGAAAAAAAAGGGTTTTATTTCATTTTAATGTATTTATGATTAATTAATAAAACTGTATTAATATTTGGAATTCTATCAAATTATTTTTAATCTGTTAATGAATCAGTTATAAAACCTTGGCTATAGTTATGTTTGTCTTGGGTAACAAAGGAATCTGGGCTGATAGAGGAAATTTTTACCAATTACAACTGTCAATTTCTCTCTGAGAATCTTACTGATCACATGACCTGCTACTAATCCAATCACCAGTTGATAGTAATGAGAGCCAGCACAATATTGTCTACTAATAGGAAGGCTTATAAGACCTCCATTATCTGAAGCACACCAAAAACCTGTTGGTCAGAAGAAATAGTGATTGAAAGTAGTGGAATTGAGACAATACCCTAGAACAACAGAGGCATGGTATAAAGTATAAGATAAAAACATGTATTTTGTATTTATAGATTAGATCATTAGATTCTTTGTGGCATTGATGTAAATGTTGCCAAATTTTTAGGTTCTTCCTTTTCCTTTTTTGCAATATTAGGTTTTGATTAGAGATCACATATTTCATGTTTGATTATTATTATGTGTTTCATTTTAGACAAGTCCTTTAACATCATTAGTTAAGTAAACATGTTTTTTTATATTTTAATTGTGGATTTATTTTAATGAATCATTTAGGATTCTGTAGCTTAATAGAAGGTTTAAGGTCAAATGTTTCCATGCGTTTATTTATAACTAGAAGAAGGATTAATCAAACGTCAATTTGTTTCATTTGTATCTGTCTTTTGTTTTTATGAACTTATATGTGATTAAGGAGAGATTTTATCAATTATTTCTAATATGCTGAAAATTGTATTAACTATTTTTAAAACAGTAAGGCAATATGTATGTGCATTCAATAAATAGTATGTATGGAATCATGCAGTTAAATAAAACACAGGTTACATAATAATGCATACAGAAGATCACTCAGTGATAAGTGGGGTGTCTGTTGGACTATCCTTGTTACGGTGACCAAGAAAACTGTTCAGTGACTGGAATTGTTTTTTAAAGTTCTGTCAGTTATGTTGGCTTTCTAAACTTATGGCTACTTTTCAGTTTTGATTGACAAGATATTCTGTTGTCAAAGAGGGAAAAGTTATGAATACTTATAGGGAATGCTGCATAAACATTCACTTTATGTGAACCATTTGCCCATTGATGGAAAATAATTGTTTTTGGTTACTATTTTCTTGATCTTCAGGTGCTTTGATAACCACTTGGGTTCAATCTGTAGTTCCAGGATCTTGGAAATAGCTTCCGTACATAAAAAGCATGTCTTCCGCTGCTCTCCACTGCTCCAAAATTGCACAGTACTCAGTGGCTGCTATTGTTCTTTCATTTTAGCCTGTTCCAAACCTGCATGCTCTGCACCTCACACTTTTTACTGCAGCAAAGCACTGAGTTTTTATCTTCTAGTCACTCAGTACAGAATACAAGGAATTGAAGTTCCCACTCATGGGGCTGGTCAAAGGCTGAAGTGTGATGCCTAGTGCTATACAATTATGCTGTGGTGCATGACAAGTAGTGATGTCGCGAACCTAAAAATTTGGGTTCGCGAACGGCGAACGCGAAGTTCTGCAAAAGTTCGCGAACGGGTGAACCGGACGAACCGCCATAGACTTCAATAGGCAGCCGAATTCTAAAACCCACAGGGACTCTTTCTGGCCACAATAGTGATGGAAAAGTTGTTTCAAGGGGACTAACACCTGGACTGTGGCATGCCGGAGAGGGATCCATGGCAAAACTCCCATGGAAAATGACATAGTTGATTCAGAGTCTGGTTTTAATCCATAAAGGGCATAAATCACCTAACATTCCTAAATTGTTTGGAATAACGTGCTTTAAAACATCAGGTATGATGTTGTATCGATCAGGTAGTGTAAGGGTTACGTCCGCTTCACAGTGCGCAGTGTAGGTGATATACCTGCCCAGGTATGCAGACCAGGTATCAGTGGTCAGATGGACCCTTGCCTCAACACTGTGTGCCAGACATGCCATTATAGCAGACTTATATGGCTTTGGCGTTGCTTTTCGGTAATTAGAAGGCTGCTAAATGCCACTACGCACCACACGTTTTTTATGCCCAGCAGTGAAGGGGTTAATTAGGGAGCATGTAGGCAGCTTGTAGAGTTAATTTTAGCTTAAGTGTAGTGTAGTAGACAACCCAAAGTATTGATCTAGGCCAATTTTGGTATATTTCATGCCACTATTTCACCGCCAAATGCGATCAAATAAAAAAAAATTGTTCACTTTTTCACAAACTTTAGGTTTCTCACAGAAATTATTTACAAACAACTTATGCAATTATGGCATAAATGGTTGTAAATGTTTCTCTGGGATCCCCTTTGTTCAGAAATAGCAGACTTATATGGCTTTGGCGTTGCTTTTTGGTAATTAGAAGGCTGCTAAATGCCACTGCGCACCACACGAGTTTTATGCCCAGCAGTGAAGGGGTTAATTAGGGAGCATGTAGGCAGCTTGTAGAGTTAATTTTAGCTTAAGTGTAGTGTAGTAGACAACCCAAAGTATTGATCTAGGCCCATTTTGGTATATTTCATGCCACCATTTTACCGCCAAATGCGATCAAATTTAAAAAAAAACTTAAATTTTTTCGCAATTTTAGGTTTCTCACTGAAATTATTTACAAACAGCTTGTGCAATTATGGCACAAATGGTTGTAAATGCTTCTCTGGGATCCCCTTTGTTCAGAAATAGCAGACATATATGAATTTGGCGTTGCTTTCTGGTAATTAGAAGGCCGCTAAATGCTGCTGCGCATCACACGTGTATTATGGCTAGCAGTGAAGGGGTTAATTAGGTAGTTTGTAGGGAGCTTGCAGGGTTAATTTTAGCTTTAGTGTAGAGATCAGCCTCCCACCTGACACATCAGACCCCCTGATCCCTCCCAAACAGCTCCCTTCCCTCCCCCACCCCACAATTGTCCCCGCCATCTTAAGTACTGGCAGAAAGTCTGCCAGTACTAAAATAAAAGATTTTTAATTTTTTTTAAAATTTTTTATAGCATATTTAGATATGCTGTGGTGTAGCATCCCCCTTAGCCACCAACCTCCCTGATCCCCCCCAAAACAGCTCTCTAACCCTCCCCATCTGCCTTATTGGCGGCCATCTTGGGTACTGGCAGCTGTCTGCTATTATTTCACAGTCAAAAAAGTGTTGTTTTTTTTTTAAATGTACACTACTGTTACACCAGATATGAGTGGTGGCACTGGGCAAGTGGGCACAGTATACGCTGTGAGCCTGACACATACGCTGGCAGGCAGGCAACTGCAATTAGATTACACAGGAAAAAAAAAAAAAAGCAGACTGATGTTCTAGCCCTAAAAAGGGCTTTTTGGGGTGCTGTCCTTACAGCAGAGATCAGATGAGTCCTTCAGGACTGTAGTGGACACTGAATACACTAGCCTAGCTATCGATTTCCCTATTAAATCAGCAGCAGCTACACTGTCCCTGCTCTCACTAAGAATGCAGCTTCCAAATGAATCTAAAATGGATGCTGTCCAGGAGGTGGGAGGGTCTGAGAGGGAGGGTCTGCTGCTGATTGGCTGTAATGTGTCTTCTGACTGTGAGGTAGAGGGTGAAAGTTTACTAAATGATAAAGAATAGGGGGCGGATCGAACATCGCATATGTTCGCCGGGAACTTTTTGCCGGTGAACTATTCGCGACATCACTAATAACAAGAGCTGGGGCCTGCAAGCAGAAATCACAACATTCATTTAAAAAAAGGAGACTTTTCATGTCCCTTTTAAATGTCTGGGAACATGAGATCAGAGACAATGTGGGATAAAATGAGGATGTCTGATCACCATGGCCCATCTCACTGGACCTCTCATTCTCCACAATAATGCCAAATCGGTGTATTCATTAAATATCCTAACTTGCAAAGTACAGATGTACAGGATCCCATTTTGTACAGTGAGAAATTAAAGTTTTGTGAGAATGAAGTGGTTTATAAGTTTCATTGGTAGAAATAGTGCCTTTTTACAGTGTGAGAGATACTGTGTGGTTAAAAGCCCCCTATTGCTGCCATATTTTACTTGAAATATAAATAGCATATATTATTAATCTTACCGTTAAACTTCATCAAATAAAAAACAGTAAGAAAAATATGTCAAATTAACAGTTTTACAGTATAAAGCACATTAATAACACATCATACACATGTATTGTGTACCCATAATGCCCCAGCTCAAGCCCTAAACATTGTTATTATTTTTATTTTAAAAAACAAATACTATTACTTTTACAACCTCTCAGTTGATATTGTCGCAACATCACAAGACAAAATACTGTACTTTAAAAATGGCGTCTATTACATAATACAATAATAAGTAAAGTGTAAATTTAAATGACACTAATGCAAATATTAAATATCTACAGGCAATGCATGAAATCTGTACAACATTTTTTTCCAAAGTTGCAATCCAAATGTATTTATTTATTCTCTTGTTTCTGTTGGTTCTCATGTACTATACCACATATACATATAACTGGCCAATTAATATCTTTAAATATTTAAATTAAAATTATTTGTACCTCTCACTAATCACACAACATATGCAGAAAAGAAAACTTGAAAACACTTCATGAGAAATAAAAGAGAAATGAAAACAAGACAACATCATCAACTTCAAAATAGGAAGATACAACTGTGAGATGAGATACTACACAAGGGTACTAGAGTATTTATGATTTATACATGTGGGGCCTATGGGCCTAAGTCTACGGGAAATACATGGGAGTGAAGTTGCTGAGAGCCTTAAAGCTGTATTCTAAGGTGTTTGTCAGTGACCGTGTATGTACCGGTAAAGTGGGGCAGCTTATGTGGATTGGCAATTTAGATAGAAAATTCTAGCATCCATGATACATCTGTAGTATCTAGCTCTGCGGAACCTGTTGGCGCTCTACAAATACCTGAAAATAATAATAATAATAAAGTAGGGGTAGAGGCAGAAGTTAAGAAGATCACTTAAAACATTATAAGAAAAAATTAGTAAGTTAACTAAAACAAACTATAGAAGGGGGCATCCAAATTGTTATAAAAACAAATGTGACAGAAATAATTTGAAAAGAATGTAAACAGTAAATCTGTTACCAAACAATAATGAAATAATAGTCCCAACAGAATCCGTGCTCTATACTATTCCAAGGGCCTCAGTGGATATTAAGGTGTAGGTGTCTGCTCTTCCTCTTCCCGGATAAATCCAAACCAAACTATGGAGTTTAACACAAAACAGAGGGGCACCTCATGTGCAGATCAACCAAAAGCAATCATGAAATGTTGTTATCAAAATCCAAAAATGGGTACATTCGGCTATAGAACACCAATGTGCTTGTAGTGACGTGCAGATATCTCAGGGTGTATCAGCTCACCCTCCCTCCAGGTGTTGAATCCCAAGGTAGATCCAAGGGTATAGAGCGCCACTCAAATGGGAAAATCAAAGGTGCTAGAACTATGCTTAAGTTTAAAAAATGGTTTATTTAAAAACAAGTTAAAAACAAAAGCCGTGAGTTAAAATAGGGGTGTCCAAGTTTTACCCCCTATCTACTATGCATTTCATGGCAACTGCCGTTTTCTCAGGCATCTAGCACCTTGCATGATTCCATACTATTTAAACATATTGAGACCCATTAAGCTAACAAACTAACAAAACTCTCCACCCATTATGGGTGTGTATAACACACCTGTTTTAGTGGTAATTCAATAAACATTTGGAGTTAGTTTGTTCATGTTTCCCATATAACATCACATATATGTACACAGACCATTTATATACATTTTCATATAAAATTTTAGTAATTCAATAAACATTTGGAGTTAGTTTGTTCAAGTTTCTCAATCAAAATACCTTGCATATTCATAACCTAACATAACATAACATATATGTACACAGACCATGGCCTCTATGCATAAAGCCATCTACTTAGCTGCATTCGCCGGCCCAATACGCTCGCCTAAGCTCGCCTATCATCGCCGCCGCGGACCTGAATACGTTCGCCAAAGTTATCAAAAAATCTGTCAAGAAGCCGCGCACCAAGTACGGAGCGATGAGCAGCGGACTGTTGTTAACTGACAGTCATCGATCTCGCTGCTCATCGGCTTCTTCGCAGCTTTTTTGATAGCTTGTCACTAAGCACCCACACTAAACTACACTGTTTTACCCCCTAAACCGCCGCTCCTGGAGCCCCCCACAACTAAATAAAGTTATTACCCCCTAAACCGCCACTCCTGGACCCCGCCGCAACTATAATAAATGTATTAACCCCTAAACCGCCGCACCCGGAGCCCACCGCCACCTATATTAAAGTTATTAACCCCTATCCTGCCCCCCACTACACCGCCGCAACCTATATTCAAGTTATTAACCCCTATCCTGCGGATCCTGGACCCCGCCGCAACTAAATAAATTGTTTAACCCCTAAACCGCCGCTCCCGGACCCCGCTGCCACCTATATTAAACTTATTAACCCCTAAACCTAAGTCTAACACTAACACTAACACCACCCTAACTTTAATATTATTTCAATAACTCTAAATAAAACTTAATATTATTAACTAAATTATTCCTATTTAAAACTAAATACCTGTAAAATAAACCCTTAGGCCTAGATTTGGAGTTTGGCGGTAGCCGTGAAAACCAGCGTTAGAGGCTCATAACGCTGGTTTTAGGCTACCGCCGGTATTTGGAGTCATTAAATAAAATGGTCTAACGCTCACTTTTCAGCCGCGACTTTTCCATACCGCAGATCCCCTTACGTCAATTGCGTATCCTATCTTTTCAATGGGATCTTTCTAACTCCGGTATTTAGAGTCGTGTCTGAAGTGAGAGTTAAAAATCTAACGACAAAACTCCAGCCACAGAAAAAAGTCAGTAGTTAAGAGCTTTCTGGGCTAACGCCGGTTCATAAAGCTCTTAACTACTGTGCCCTAAAGTACACTAACACCCATAAACTACCTATGTACCCCTAAACTAAGGTCCCCCCACATCGCTGGGCTAACGCCGGTTCATAAAGCTCTTAACTACTGTGCCCTAAAGTACACTAACACCCATAAACTACCTATGTACCCCTAAACTGAGGTCCCCCCACATCGCTGACACTTGATTAAATTTTTTTAACCCCTAATCTGCCGACCGCCACCTACGTTATACTTATGTACCCCTAATCTGCTGCCCCTAACACCGCCGACCCCTATATTATATTTATTAACCCCTAATTTGCCCCCCACAACGTCGCCGCTACCTACCTACACTTATTAACCCCTAATCTGCCGACCGCAAAGTGCCGCCACCTACGTTATCCTTATGTACCCCTAATCTGCTGCCTCTAACACCGCCGACCCCTATATTATATTTATTAACCCCTAACCTGCCCCCACAACGTCGCAGCCAGCTACCTACAATAATTAACCCCTAATCTGCTGACTGGAGCTCACCGCTATTCTAATAAATTTTTTAACCCCTAAAGCTAATTCTAACCCTAACCCTAACACCCCCTAAGTTAAATATAATTTTATTCTAACGAAATAAATTAACTCTTATTAAATAACTTATTCCTATTTAAAACTAAATACTTACCTGTAAAATAAATCCTAATATAGCTACAATATAAATTATAATTACATTGTAGCTATTTTAGGATTAATATTTATTTTACAGGCAACTTTGTAATTATTTTAACCAGGTACAATAGCTATTAAATAGTTAAGAACTATTTAATAGTTACCTAGTTAAAATAAGTACAAAATTACCTGTAAAATAAATCCTAACCTAAGTTACAATTAAACCTAACACTATACTATCATTAAATTAATTAAATAAAATACCTACAATTACCTACAATTAAACCTAACACTACACTATCAATAAATTAATTAAATACAATACCTACAAATAACTACAATTAAATAAACTAACTAAAGTACAAAAAATAAAAAAGAACTAAGTTACAAAAAATAAAAAAATATTTACAAACATAAGAAAAATATTACAACAATTTTAAACTAATTACACCTACTCTAAGCCCCCTAATAAAATAACAAAGCCCCCAAAATAAAAAAATGCCCTACCCTATTCTAAATTACTAAAGTTCAAAGCTCTTTTACCTTACCAGCCCTGAACAGGGCCCTTTGCGGGGCATGCCCCAAGAAATTCAGCTCTTTTGCCTGTAAAAAAAACATACAATACCCCCCCCCAACATTACAACCCACCACCCACATACCCCTAATCTAACCCAAACCCCCCTTAAATAAACCTAACACTAAGCCCCTGAAGATCTCCCTACCTTGAGTCGTCTTCACCCAGCCGAGCCAAATTCTTCATCCAAGCGGTGCAGAAGAGGTCTTCCATCCGATTGAAGTCTTCATCCAAGCGGCATCTTCTATCGTCATCAATCCGGAGCGGAGCGGCAGCATCCTGAAGACCTCCGACGCGGAACATCCATCCTGGCCGACGACTGAACGACGAATGACGGTTCCTTTAAATGACGTCATCCAAGATGGCGTCCCTCGAATTCCGATTGGCTGATAGGATTCTATCAGCCAATCGGAATTAAGGTAGGAATATTCTGATTGGCTGATGGAGTCAGCCAATCAGAATCAAGTTCAATCCGATTGGCTGATCCAATCAGCCAATCAGATTGAGCTTGCATTCTATTGGCTGATCGCATTCTATTGGCTGGTCCTCCATCCGATTGAAGTCTTCATCTGGACGGCGTCTTCAATCTTCATCCATCCGGAGCGGAGCCATCTTCAAAGGAGCCGACACGGAGCCATCCTCTTCAACTGATGACTGAACGACGAATTAAGGTTCCTTTAAGGGACGTCATCCAAGATTTAAGGTAGGAAAAATCTGATTGGCTGATTAAATCAGCCAATCAGATTGAAGTTCAATCCGATTGGCTGATCCAATCAGCCAATCGGATTGAGCTTGCATTCTATTGGCTCATCGGAACAGCCAATAGAATGCAAGCTCAATCCAATTGGCTGATAGGATTCTATAAGCCAACCGGAATTCGATTGACGCCATCTTGTTGTTATTATTTTATTAGGGGGCTTAGATTAGGTGTAATTAGTTTAAAATTCTTGCAATTCTTTTTTATTTTCTGTAATTTAGTGTTTTTTTTGTACTATAGTTTAGTTTATTTAATTTAATTTAATTTTAAGTAATTGTAGGTAATTTATTTAATTTATTTAATGATAGTGTAGTGTTAGGTTTAATTGTAACTTAGGTTAGGATTTATTTTACAGGTAATTTTGTACTTATTTTAGCTAGGTAGTTATTAAATGGTTAATAACTATTTAATAACTATTGTACCTAGTTAAAATAAATACAAAGTTGCCTGTAAAATAAAAATAAATCCTAAAATAGCTACAATATAATTATTAGTTATATTGTAGCTATCTTAGGGTTTATTTTACAGGTAAGTATTTAGTTTTAAATAGGATTAATTTAGTTAATACGAGTAATATTATTCAGATTTATTAAAATAATATTTAAGTTAGGGGGGTTAGGGTTAGTGTTGGACTTCGGTTTGTGGGTTAATAATTTTAATATAGGTGGCGGCGGTATAGGGGGGCAGGATAGGGGTTAATAACTTTAATATAGGTGGCAGCAGGGTCTGGGAGCGGCAGTTTAGGGGTTAAACAATTTATTTAGTTGTGGCGGGGTCCGGGATCCGCAGGATAGGGGTTAATAAGTTTCTGTAGGTGGCAGCGGTATAGGGGGCGGAAGATTAGGGGTTAATATGTATAATGTAGGTGGCAGCGGGGTCAGGGAGTGGCGGTTTAGGGGTTAACATGTTTAATATAGTTGCTGCGGGGTCCGGGAGCGGCGGTTTAGGGGGTGATAAATTTATTTAGTTGCGGCGGTGTAGGGGGGGCAGATTAGGGGTGTTTAGACTCGGGGTACATGTTAGGGTGTTAGGTGCAGACATCTCCCATAGGAATCAATGGGATATCGGGCAGCAGCGAACATGAGCTTTCGCTATGGTCAGACTTCCATTGATTCCTATGGGATCCGCCGCCTCCAGGGCGGCGGATTGAAATCCAGGTACGCTGGGCCGGAATAGTGCCGAGCGTACCTGGTAGTAGTTTGATAACTACCAAAAGTAGTCAGATTGTGCCGAACTTGCGTTCGGAACATCTGTAGTGACGTAACCATCGATCTGTGTCGGACTGAGTCCGGCGGATCGTATGTTACATCACTATATTCTACTTTTGCCGGGCAGTAGGGGTTGATAACTATGGGGAATCAGCCTCGCCACAAATACGCTGCGGCATTCCAGCGTATTTGCGGCTGACGGCTTGATAACTAGAGGCCTATGTATATACATTTTCATATAAAATGTTGGGAATAGAGGGTTTCATAAAATATATATACACACATATGATTCCTTTCAAATATTTTATACAAGTCGCTAAGATGAGCAACAAATATGATTCCCTTAATTTTTTTTATATAAATCACTAAAATGAGCAACAACAGTTTTTTTCACCTAGATCGATCTTGAACAGGCTGCCTATTGGTATGTAATTTTTGCCAAATCAGTTTGTTTGTGAGGATATGAGCCCACATAAGGGCGAAAAAGCCATGATAAATCCCTTCTTATTTGTAAGCTTAAAATTTCTACGCTATTGTTTAGTTCCAAAGGTTGGTCGTGAGTGTATTCTCTATAGATGTGATCACCAGCTCTCTATCCACAACTTTCATATGAATATTTATTATTACCTTTATAATGTAGGGTTCTTTATTTTTTTAAAGTTCTAAGGGTTCGGGGGTGATGTAATTCCAAGGATCAAGGAATGATGTATACCGGAATTTAAATTTGCTACCACTACGACTTGTGGAGTTGCTATTATTTCCTAGGTCATCACTGTGTCACATGACCCTTGTGGTCCAATCTTAATATTCCCAGTGCCACAGTGTCTAATACACTGTGCTCTGTGTATGCCGATATATTAATACTTCCCAAATCGTCACTGTGT
Source organism: Bombina bombina (assembly GCF_027579735.1). NCBI lineage: Eukaryota > Metazoa > Chordata > Amphibia > Anura > Bombinatoridae > Bombina > Bombina bombina. Next base: position 848,843,340 of record NC_069503.1, read on the forward strand.
CTCATGATCCCTATGGTCCAATCCTAACACTCCTAGTGACATTACGGCTAATACACTGTGCTCTGTGTATGCCAAATATTCTCTGAGGAGACTGTTATAAAGGGGGTATGGTGCTACTCCAAAAATAAATAAACTAACACTAAAATGAATCAACTTAGAAAAAGGATAAAAGAGGAGTTCTCCAATTATTCTTCACAGATCTAAATCATGTCACCTGACCCATTCAGACCAATCCTATCGCTCCCAACCATGGACCATTTGTTACATTGTTTATAATATGTGTCATGTAATCTCTAAATCATCTGCTATAACTGGGGCATAGTAATAGCATTCTAATATAAACTGGGGAAAAAAAAACAAAACTAAATTTGCAAATGAAAATAAAATAATAATACTTCTTGACACATCCATGAGGGGGTTTCCATTCTATTGGATTCATGTTAGGTTGTATACATAATTAGTGCTATGTGTCAGTGGTCGCTGTATTATAACCTAACTATATAGTCTTGCTAAATGGATGCTACTGTGTATCTTGATAAATTGTGATCTTATATCTATAATAAGTGCTGATAAATAACATATATATAAAAAAGTGATGTGCTATCTATAAGTGTCTTTAGCCAATCATTTATAAATTATAATTTAGAATAATTTGTGGACGAAGTGACGTCCTAGGATATACTAAATCACTATGCTTAAAACATATATGTATAGTGTACATTAAATTAGTGTGCATAAGAGCAAATCATTTAACTTATTTTAATTTAAATAACCCCCATTCTAATTTTGTTGCGAAACTGTAGGTGGAGCGTGACAGATCCATATAGGTGACCAAAACAAATCATATATTACAAATCTCCCTATTCATATACTTGCAGGTATCAACACTGTATCCAAGGACCCTTACGCTAATTAAAATGCTGCCAGATCAATCACTTAATTTAAGCCAGAGGGAAACAGTGACTGGAACCGATAGATCCAGTATGTGTCCCTCTGGCGTAGACTGGTGTATCTGTTATATGTAGACATGTGCGATTTGATTCGGTCCGAATCGAAATTCGGACGAATTTATTGAATTCGGAGATTCGGATCAATTTGAATTTCCGAATTGCGGTAGTGCCAAATCTACCGAATAAATCCGAATCCCCCCTAACACTTACCAAAATTCAGAATTTCCGAATCGAACCGAATCGATCCGAATCTAGCCGAATTTTTTTTCGAATCCGAAAGAATCCCAATGAATCCGAAACGAATTAATTCAATTTTTTCCGAATACTAATCGATTCGAACCGAAATTCGAATTGATCCGAATCGTTCCGAACCGAACCGAAACACATTTTTCGAAGCTGCACAAGTCTAGCTATATGCCATAGAGCTGGGAATACTCTCTAAAGGTGTAATTATAAAAGAATTTTAATTGCCATTATGTTGAATGATACTGTGTCTTAAGGCACATACACCTAGATTACGAGTTGTGTGTTATGAGTCAAATAGCAGTATAGTGGCCCATAACACATAATTTTCCCTAACACAGCCATTATGAGTCTTGTCGGCATAGCTGTACCGCTAGCCTTTTAGCCTGTAACGCAACGTCAGTACCGCACTCGTAAAAATTACGTTTTTTAATGGGATTTCCATAGCGCCGGTATTATGAGTTTTGCATTCTGGCTAAAAAGCGAGCGTTACAGCATAAAACGACAAGATCTGTACCGCCTTCTAAAGTCAGTAGTTATGAGTTTTACGCTACAAAGCTGTAACATAAAACTCATAACTAAAGTGTTAAAAAGTACACTAACACCCATAAACTACCTATTAACTACTAAACCAAGGCCCTCCCACATCGCAAACACTATATTAAATTTCTTAACCCCTAATCTGCCACTCCCGATATCGCCGCCACTTTCAAAAAATATTAACCCCTATTCCGCCGCTCCCCGACATTGCTGTCACTATACTAAAGTTATTAACTCCTAAACTGCTGCCCTCCCGCATCGCAATTACTATTTAAATATTATTAACCCCTAATCTGCCATCCTCCCACATCGCCCCCACTATACTAAAGTTATTAAGCCCTACACTGACGCCACTATAATAAACCTATTAACCCCTAAACTGCAAGCCCCCCCACAATTAAATATAGAAAATTAAACCATTAACCCCTAAACCAAAAGCCCCCCACATTGAAATAAACTAAATTAAACTTTTTACCCCTAAACCTAACAACCCCCTAACTTTATATTAAAATTGCAATTTCCCTATCTTAAATTAAATTAAAACTTACCTGTCAAATTAAAATAACTAAGTTTAAACTACCAATTAAACTAATATAATACTTAAACTAACTACCAATTAAGTTAAACTAAACTACACATTAAAAAAATCCTAACACTACTCTAAAAATTACAAAGTATCTAAATACAAAAACCAAAAAATACTAAGTTACAAAAAAATAACAAACACTAAATTACGGAAAATAACAAACAAAATTATCCAAAAAAAAAAAAAAATTACACCTAATCTAATAGCCCTATTAAAATAAAAAACCCACCCAAAATAAAAACACCCCCCTAGCCTACAATAAACTACCAATGGCCCTTAAAAGGGCCTTTTGTGGGCATTGCCCCAAAGATATCAGCTCTTTTACCTGTAAAAAAAATACAGACGCCCCATCAGTAAAACCCACCGCCCAACCAACCCCCCAAAATAAAAAACCTAATTATAAAAAACCTAAGCTACCCATTGCCCTGAAAAGGGCATTTGTATGGGCATTGCCCTTAAAAGGGCATTTAGCTCTTTTACTGCCCAGACCCTAAACTAAAAAAAAACCCACCCAAAAAAACCTTGAAAAAGACTAACACTAACCCCCTGACGATCCACTTACAAATAAAAAAACCTAATCTAGAATAAACTACCAATGGCCCTTAAAAGGGCCTTTTTTTATGCGATTTCCCTAAAGAAATCATCTCTGTTTATGAAAGAAAAATTACAAACACCCATTAACATTACAAACCCCCACTCCAAACCCAGAAAATAAAAAAAACTATCTAAAAAAACCTAAGCTACCCATTGCCCTGAAAAGGGCATTTGGATGGGCATTGCCTTTAAAGGGCATTTAGCGCTTTTACTGCCCAGACCCTAAACAAAAAAAAAACACCCAAAAAACCCTTAAAAAAGCCTAACACTAACCCCCTGACGATCCACTTACAGTTTTTTGAAGTCCCGCTTGAACGATCTTCATCCCGGAGTTGAAGTCCTGATCCAGGCGGTGAGAAGTCTTAATCCAGGCAGCCTCTTCAATCTTCATCCCGGCGGTGAAGTCCTGATCCAAGCGGTGAGGTCTTCATCCAGACGGCCTCTTCAATCTTCATCCAGGCGGCATGGATAATTAATCAGTCGATAGAAAGAGAGCTGCTTAAATCCTATTGGCTGTTCAAATCAGCCAATAGGATTTAAGCAGTTCTCATTCTATTGGCTGATTCATCATCCAATAGAATTATAGCTGCTTAAATCCTATTGGCTGATTTGAACAGCCAATAGGATTTTAGCAGCTCTAATTCCTATTGGCTGATTCAAAATTTTCAGCCAATAGGAATGCAAGGGATCTTGGATCGCGTACCTTGCATTGAAGATTCAGTGTATGGTGGCGACCATATGAAGAGGATGCACCATGCCGGATGTTTTCAGGATGGACCCGCTCCGCACCTCCAGGATCAAGATAGAAGATGCAGCCTGGATGAAGATTGAATAGGCCATCTGGATTAAGACTTCTTGCCGCTTGGATTAGGACTTCACCACCGGGATGAAGATTGAAGAGGCTGCTTGGATGAAGACTTCTCGCAGCCTGGATCATGACTTCAACTCTGGGATGAAGATCGTTCAAGCGGGGCTTAAAAAACTGCAAGTGGATCGTCAGGGAGTTAGTGTTAGGCTTTTTTAAAGGTTTTTTGGGTGTTTTTTTTTTAATTTAGGGTCTGGGCAGTAAAATAGCTAAATGCCATTTAAGGGCAATGCCCATCCAAATGCCCTTTTCAGGGCAATAGGTAGCTTATGTTTTTTAGATAGTTTTTTTTTTTATTTTGTGGGGTTGGGGTGGGGGTTTGTCATGTTAATGGGTGTTTTTAATTTTTCTTTCATAAACAGAGCTGATTTCTTTAGGGAAATCCCATAAAAAAGGCCATTTTAAGGGCAATTGGTAGTTTATTCTAGATTAGGTTTTTTATTTTGGGGTGTTTATTTTTAATGGGTATTAGAATAGTAATAATTTTTATTATTTTTGATAATTTGCTTGTTAGTTTGTGTAATGTATATTTTTAGGGGGTGTTTTTTTTTTCTTTAGCAAAAGAGCTGTTTAATTTAGGGCAATGCCCTACAAAAGGCCCTTTAAGGGCCCCTCAAAAGGCCCTTTTAAGGGCCCTTGGTAGTTTGGAGGGTGGGGGTTTGTATAGTGTTAGGGGGGTTTGTATTTTTTTTGGAGCAAAAGAGCTGTTTAACTCAGGGCAATGCCCTACAAAAGTCCATTTTAAAGGCCCCCCAAAAGGCCCTTTTAAGGGCCCTTGGTAGTTTATTCTAGATTAGGCTTTTTTATTTTGGGGTGTTTTTTTTTTAAAAAAGCATATTAGAATAGGAATAATCTTTATTTTTATGGATAATTTAATTTTTTTTGTAATGGTAGGTTTTTAAATTTTTTGTAATGTTAGGTTTTTTTATTTTTTGTAATGTTAGGTTTTAGTGTAAGGCAGCTTAGGTTTTATTTCACAGGTAAGTTTGTATTTATTTTATCTAGGTAGTTAGTAAATAGTTAATAACTATTTACTAACTAGTCTACCTAGTTAAAATAAATACAAACTTACCTGTGAAATAAAAATAAAACCTAAGTTAGCTACAATATAACTATTAGTTATATTGTAGCTAGCTTAGGTTTTATTTCACAGGTAAGTATGTATTTAGTTTAAATAGGTATTATTTAGTTAATAATTGTAAATTTAATATAGAGCTAATTTCATTATGTTAAAGTTAGAGGGTGTTAGGGTTAGGTTTAGGGTTAGGGTTAGGATTAGGGTTAGGGTTACATTAGGGTTAGGGTTAGTTTAGGGGTTAATATAGTTTAATTTAGGTTGTTGCGATGTGGGGGGCTGGCGGTTTAGGGGTTAATAGGTTTATTTAGTGGTAGTGATGTGGGAGGCCAGAGGTTTAGGGGTTAATAACTTTATTTAGTTGCGGCAATGTTGGGGAGCGGCAGAATAGGGGTTGATAATTTTAATTAGGGGCGGCGATATTGGGAGCGGCAGATTAGGGGTTAATAACTGTAGGCAGGTGTCGGCGATGTCAGGGGCAGCAGATTAGGGGTGTTTAGACGTGGGGTTTATGTTAGGGTGTTAGGTTTAAACTGTATTTTCTTTTTCCCCATAGACATCAATGGGGCTGTGTTACGGAGCTTTTGTTTCTGTGATCTCAGTTGTTAGACTTTTTTTTGCCTGCTCTTCCCTTTGATGTCTATGGGGAAAGTGTGCACAAGCACGTCAAAACACTGCTTGTTTTTGGTGCGGTATGGAGCTCAAAATCACCATAAAGCCCACGCAAGCCGGATTTTTTTAAACTTGTAATGGCAGCGCTATAGGGGGTTAAATAACGCAACTTTTGTTGCGTTCTTTACTTTCTCTATAGCGTTCAAAATTTGTAATCTAGGTGTATGTTTCTTACAACAGTTTTTTATGTTTCTGAAATGTTCGCTCCATCTGTTGTGATTCTTTCTGCAGGTGCGGCCTAAATATTGCAGGCTACACTTGCAGGTTAAAACATAGATGACAAAGTCTGTACCACAATTAATATGTGTTTTTATATTAATAATTTCCCCTGTGGTTGACATATGATGTGTTTATTGCCATGTGAAATATAATTACACATGTAACAACAAGTTTAATTGCATTTATATGATCCTATTTTGCTCTTGTTAACCGGCACTGTTACATTGTGTATACGTTTCTTTTTGGACATGCCTACCTTGCTAGGAGCTAATCTCTGCTTGAGGGTAAATGCTCTCCTAAAGACTAATCTGGGATGTTTTCCAGATCATTCCTTAGGTAGGGGTCTTTTAATAAAATAGGCCAATGTTTGTTTAAGGTTTGTCTGATAAACTCATGTTCTATTATATGTTATATTGGGTAATAAAGTTTGGGCCTTTTAAGCCAGTGTCCTTTAATTCATTTTTTCTTGCACTAGGTTTCAATATTTCTCCTCTATTAAAATATCTTGCTCTTAGATAGCTGTCTTTGATAAACTGTTCAGGGTATCCCTTATCCATAAACCTATCTATTAATGTTTTTGCCTGGGTGTCATATAGCTCAATGTTGGTGCAATTTCTTCTTATACGTCCTAACTGGCTATAAGGTTTGTTTGTCTTCCAGCTATTTAGATGATTGCTACTAAAGCGGAGAAAGTTGTTGCTGTCAACACTTTTAAAATAAGTTGAAGACAAAACACTACCATCAGTTGCCCATTCCAAAATCACATCTAAATGCTCCATCCTAGAAGGATGTATATTATATGTGAATGACAATCCCATTGAGTTGTCATTTAAGCTTTTAATGAATTTTTTAGCCAAATCCTCAGTGCCCTTCAAAATAAAGATGAAATTGTCTATGTACCATAGAACACCAGGTTCGCCCCACCAGATGGAATAGTAAAAATATTGGGTGAGATTACATATACGGGCTACGGCGCAGGCTTCAGCGCAAGTGCTTCAACCTGCTCCGCCCGTAATTTTACCTTGCACATCGGGGTATCCAATAAACCCCGCCGGCAGTTCATAAAGTGCCGTAAGTCGGATAAACTAGCGATGTCCAGAAATGAGCGTAAATACAAATTTCTGGAGCCGCTAGTAACTTACGGCACTTTAGAAACTGCCGGCGCCTAAGAATAATAAAAAATATATAAAATCTCCCATAAACTAACCGGCCTCCCAAAAATAAACCCGACACATATAAAACTCCTATATCCGCCATCAAATCCACATCGAAACTTATAAAAGTATTAACCCCTAAACTGACAACCCCCCACAACGCAATATGCCTAATTAATCTATTAACCCCTATATCAGCCATCAAACCCACACCGCAAGTAATAATTCAATTATTAACCCGTATATCCACCATCAAACCCACACCGCAAGTAATAACTAAAGTATTAACCCCTAAATCCGCCAACCCCAACATCGCAAACTACCTAATAAAACTATTAACCCTAATCCACCATTAACACACAACGCAATAAACCTATTAAAATATTAACTCCTAACCCGCCATACCCACACAACGCAATGCTAATAAATCTATTAACCCATAAATCACCAAACACAAATAAATAATTAAATTACTAAGTAAGTAGGTCTTGTGTATAAATTGTTGATAGACAGATATGTTTGTTTTAACGTCTCTTTAAAAAGCTAAGCTACATAACCAGATATTTGGACTAAATAATGTAAAGCGCTTCAAATTGTTCCTTTATGTTTTCATTACGTGCTCATATTTCTAAGCAGACATTTTTATGTTGCTATGTGTTTGCTCTCCTTTATACATAAATCCCTGTTAAAAAATTATTTTGTTTATAAGGCTCTACAATTTTCCTAGAGGTGGTAAATTATTACTGCTAACCCAATATCATCAACTTCTTGAGATACATGTTGTTATTACGTAACCTATGCTTCACCATTACCTGGGGACTTTATCTAATTTAAATGTAAAGGATCTTTATATATCAATTCTGCTTAACCCAACCTACTAAAGTAGACAGTTTACAATATAGTGTTTTTAAATGGAATTTATATTGATGTAAATTAATGAAGTCTATTTGCTGAATGGTAAGAAAGGTGACATGCTGTATATACTGTATAGGCCCACAGATAGGGGAACCTAACATGAGACAGAAGACAACCTTCTTAGCAGAATTACATAATTGAGTCCTAGACTTATGCTGAACTTCTAGTTTTAGAGGTAGTTACAGTACCCAATTACATATTAGACTACAATTTAAGCGTCTAAGATATAATTTATAGTGTACATTATGTTATGTTTTCCTTCATCCCCCTATATTCTTAGAATCTCAAATGCTTCACTATTGTAATTACTAACCCAGAGGTATGCTGGTGTATGAGAAAATGACCACATAGATCCACAAGAAGTTGGTGATGTTCCCTACCCCTTATTAATAATTCTTCAGCATCTTCCATTTAGTTAATTCTATCTTTATAAAACTTCCTGTAATGGACCATTAGATCCCCCCCCCCCCCACCATAGTTTGCTTAGCAAACATAGGAAAATGCATCCTTTGACTTATACCATCCAATTAATACAATAATTACAGATATATTATAGAAGCAACCAACTATATCTTGTTTCCAAGGGACTAGATAATCTATACCATGTATGCTTAACCTATATATTATATAACGTTAACCCTAATATATTATTATAATGTTGTTTCTATTACTTTGAATCTTCCCTTATCTCATTAATATTGAAACTACTGTTCCCCTTATACCTATGCTCTAAATTTCCAGAAAGTGGCCATCAATTGAAATGGGAAATAGTTGACCACTAATGTAAAAGAGGTTGAAAACTGACAATATAGGTTACTTATTTATATCTAAACTAGTCCTAAAGCCCGTTCATATGGGCCATTTTTTGCAGTACAGCGGTCCCACCCCTTGCTCTCTCTCTCCCCCTCTCTTTTGAGCTCTCTCCCCCTCTCTTTTGTGCTCTCTCCCCTCTATTTTGTGCTCTCTCCCCCTCTCTTTTGCACTCTCTCTTGCTCCACCTCTCTTTTGCTCTCTCTTTCCCCTCTCTTTTGCTCTCTCTCTCCCCCCTCTCTTTTGCTCTCTCTCCCCCTCTCTTTTGTGCTCTCTCCCTCTCTCTATTGCGCTCTCTCCCCCTCACTTTTGTGCTCTCTCCCCCTCTCTTTTGCACTCTCTCTCACTCCACCTCTCTTTTGCTCTCACTCTCCCCTCTCTATTGCTCCCTCTCTCCCCCTCTCTTTTGCTACCTCTCTCCCTCTCTCTTTTGCTCTGTCTCTCTCTCCTTTTTTTGCTCTCTCTCTCCATCCCTCTCTTTTGCTCTTTCTCTCCATCCCTCTCTTTTGCTCTCTCTCTCCCCCCTCTCTTTTGCTCTGTTTCTCTCCCCTCTCTTTTGCTCTCTCTCTCCATCCCTCTCTTTTCTCTCTCTCCCCCTCTCTATTGCTCTCTCTCTCCCCCTCTCTTTTGCTCTCTCTCCCCCTCTCTTTTCTCTCTTTTCTCTCTCTCCCCCTCTCTATTGCTCTCTCCCCCCCTCTCTATTGCTCTCTCTCCCCCCTCTCTTTTTCTCTCTCTTCCCTCTATTCTGCTCTTTCCCCTCTCTTTTGCTCTCTCTCCCCCTCTTCTGCACTTCCCCCTCTTTAGCTCTTTCCTATGTCTTTTTGTCTCTCCCCCTCTCTTTCTATTTCTCTCCCCTCTCTGTCGAGCTGACCGTGCCCGACCACGCCCCCGCCATGCCCGACCACGCACCAACCATGCACAGTCACGCCCGCCCATGCTCACGCTCCCTCCTGACCACGCCCACACTCCCACCAATAGAATTTCAGTAGCTCTCATCCTATTGGCTGATTTAAACAGCCAATAGGATTTCAGTAGCTTTCATCCTATTGGCTGATTTGAATTTGAAGAATCAAATCAGCCAATAGGAATTCAAGGGACGCCATCTTTAATCTGGTACCTTGAATTCACTATTCAGTGTATGGCGGAGATTGTACGAAGAGAATCCTCCACGTTCCATGGCTCAACGGTCGCCGGTCTTCAGTTCCAGGGTCGCCGGTCTTCAGCTCCCCGGTCATCGGTCTTCAGCTCTGCCCTCCGCTCCACGCCGGATTGTTCCTGGAAGTAGAAAGAAGAGGTTACCGCATAGAACAGGACCTTCTCCGCCAGACTTCAGGAGTACCAACCTGGCGGTTAGAATTTTTTTTTTGGGGGGGTTATTTAGATTAGGGTGGGAACTTCGTAAAAAAGCTAAATGCCATTTTAAGGGCAATGCCCAAACAAATGCCCTTTTCATGGCAATGGGTAGTTTAGGATTTTAAGTGTTAGGTTTTTATTTTGGGGGGTTTGTTGGGTGTGGGGGTTTACTGTTAGGGGGAACTTTGTTTATTTTTAATGTAAAAGAGCTGTTTAACTTAGGGCAATGCCCTGCAAAAAGCCCTTTTAAGGGCTATTAGTAGTTTAGCATTAGATTAGGGGGTGTTTTTATTTTGGGGGGCTTTTTTATTTTTGATAATTTGTTTATTATTTTCTGTAATATTAGATTTTTTTATTTTCTGTAATTTTAGATTAATTTAAACTTAGTTTTTTAGTAATGTTAGGTTTTTTTTATTTTAATAGTTAGTAACTTTAGTATTTTTTAATGTAGGTAATTTGGGTTAATTTAGGGGGTTTTAAGTTACGGGGTGCTAGGATAGGGGGCTCAGTAATTTAATTATATATTTGCGTTGTAGGCTTTGGCGGTTTAGGGGTTAATACATTTATTAGCATTGCGTTGTGTGGGTATGGTGGGTTAATACTTTAATAGGTTTATTGTGCTGTGGGTCAATGGCGGATTAGGGGTTAATAGTTTTTGTTAGGTAGTTTGCAATGTTAGGGTTGGCGGATTTAGGGGTTAATACTTTAGTTATTACTTTTGGTGTGGGTTTGATGGCAGATATAGGGGTTAATATACTTTATTAGTTATTGCGGTGCAGGATTGTGTTTGACAGGTAGATAGCTATTGCGCATGCATTAGGTGTTAGCTAATATTTTCAGCCAGTTACGGGAGTTACGGTGCTCCCATTCTCAGTGTAAGGCCTGCTGCGGCAGGCCGTTCAGTGAATAATGCTGCGGCAGGCCTTGCGGCAGGCCTTGCGCTGAATATTGGATACGGATTTGCGACGCAATCCCATGTTAGCTTATGGGAGTAAAAATTGCGGCCGACGGGTAAAATATACGTTTCCCATTTATTTGCATATGTATGTATGTATATTGGATACCAAAACCATGTAAAAACCGGCGGCGGCTTTTGTGGGTGACGCCGCATATGTAATGGAGCCCATTGTCCCTCAAACTGATTTGAATAGCCAATAGAATTTCAGTAGCTCTGATCCTATTGGCTGATTTGAATTTTCTCTGTGAACAAGATCACAAAACAAAGGCGCCTCCTAGTGTGATACAATGGATGTAAATGAATATATAAGATGCTAAATGAATACTCACAAGTGGAGCAGCACCCAATTGTGCTAAATAGGGCAGACTGGGAGCTTACAGTGTCCCAGCTCACTGTCTCAGCGTTAGTACCGGTATCCCCGATGTCCTCAATGGATGAAAATATGCTCAGACTCTCAGTGAAAGTATTAAAAAGAACCACAATTTAATGGCAATTAAAAATCAGATGTCAACCAAATGACTCTGATACATAAAAGGACAAAATGCAACGCATTTCTCAGACTACCGTCTGTTTCATCAGGCTTAAGTGTAGTAAACAAGAATAATGATGCTAAGTAGAAATATTTCTATTAAAGTGCTCATAATAACTATGGGTGGATGTAATCTATAATATTATGGTACCCACAGTAGTGTGTAGTGAATAGATATAAAAAAAACTAATACATTTAATAAATCTAAAGGGTGTATATTTCTATGGCGTATCTAAGTGGGCTATATAGGAATCTAGCCATATATGCAGATGGTAAAGTAATTGTTACATAATAATAGGTACATATATATATATATATATATATATATATATATATATATATATATGTGTTTTTATGTTTATACACGCAGATGACTATAAAATAGACTATGAATAAAATAAATTCTAACATGTTAATAAAGCCGGAGTAACATTCCCTAATGTGTGTAGCTATATATATCTATGATACTACTACCCATTCCTAAATACATGGTTAACTTAGTCCCATCTCCATTGATAGGATGACCTGTACTAGCCAATGTTGTATGAAAGGATTATGATGACATAATAGACTCCCAGCTGGTGTACAAGGAAGGGTGGCACGATAATAATACAGATAATTAAAAAGCCGCCATGTCTATATTTTCATTTAGTCGTGCTAGAAAAAGGGTATTGAATTTGTAAATCAAGTAGGTTTCCCTCTGGCATAGGCTCTTATACCTATTGATACCCTGTTTTAAAGGAATATTTTCCAGAGGGGTAATCCGAAATTGGCATTTAGAACCAGAGTGTCACTGTACATGGTGTCGCGAAACACTATGTTTAAGGCTGCCCTTATCAACATTCCTATAGTGTTCACCCCATCTACTTCTAACTTTCCTGATGGTCCTACCTTAATATTGGGCCCCACAAATACAAGTGAGTAGGTATATTACATAATTTGAACTACAATCCAATCTATTTTTAAGTTGGTAGGTATAACCTGTGGATGTGGAAATGACACTAGTGGCCCCATGTGTAATATATTTAAACATATTACATCTTTTAATTCTACATTTAAATGATCCTTTATGCTGATGACTATTATTATTATGGCCTCCTATTTTAAAGACTTTCATAGACATTATGATTTTGCTTGGAGCTAATCTCTGTTTTATGGTGGGGGCTCTCCTATATGTGATGTTAGGTAGATCTTCTAAAATTCCCTTTAGTATAGGGTCTTTTTTAAGGAGATACCAATGCTTATTAAGTATTTTTCTTATTGTGTTATAATTTGAATTATAATTGGTAATAAATTAGATATTCCTTTTATTGTTATTATTCATCAAGTTTTTAGGAGGAGGATTAAGAATGGTATCTTTCTCTAGTCGTCTGGCCCTCAGATATCCTTCTTCTATAAGCGCTGGAGGGTAGCCCTTTTCAATAAATCTATTTTTAAGAACATTTGACTGTTTATTGTATGTTTCTATTAGGGTACAATTGCGCCTAATGCTCCTAAACTGTCTGAAAGGGATGTTTCTCTTCCAACCACCTAGATGATTACTCTGATAGTTTAAAAAATTGTTACTATCACTAGGTTTTCGATTTAACCAAATTATTAACATCCCATGTAAGGACTATATCAAGATAGTCAATTTCTTCCGAATGTATTTTATGGGTGAAAGTGAGACCAAAAGAATTATCATTTAATTTAGAAGCAAAGTCTCTAGCAGAGCTGATGGTCCCAATCCAGATAAAAACTAGATCATCTATATACCTGCCATAGAAGACCAGGTTCTCCCTTCAGCTTTGATTTAAGATGTAGATGTCCTCAAATCGTCCCATAACCAGATTGGCAAAGCTGGGGGTGAACCTGGTCCCCATGGCCGTACCTTTCGTCTAAAGATAATAGTTGTCTAAATATTTAAAATAATTGTGTTTAAGTATGTAGTTAATCAACTGAAGTAGATACTCCTTCTGTATTTTAGGCATATAGATGTCTCTGTCTAAATAGTCTGATACACAGTGTACACCTATTTCATGTGAGATGTTAGAGTATAATGCATTGACATCACATGTCATCCATAAATACTGATCTCCTCTTTTTATATTAGATAGTTTCTGAAGAAGATCAGTGGTATCCCTAATAAAAGAAGGAAGTTGTCTAACATACTTCTGCAAATAGAAATCAACATAGGCTGATAGCTGGTCAGTGATACTATTAATACCGGCAATAATAGGCCTTCCAAGAGGGGTTAAATACTATTTCTCTTTTAGCGTCAGGATACCTTCCTCAAACCCAAAATGAATTATAGAGTTAAGTTTTTTAGTAAAAATTAATGTGGGGTCCTGATCTAATGGTGTATAATATTGTGCATCCTTTATCATTCTTTCCCCTTCTTTGATGTAATCTTGTTAGTCCTGTAGGACTATCCCACCCCCCCTTTTCAGTCTGACGAATGACTATTGATTCATTGATCGATAGATTTACTAAAGCCTTTCTTTCATTTGGCCATAAATTTGAATTACCCAAAATATGTTTAGGGATGCGGGCTAAGTCTTCCAAGACTAGATTCTGAAATAGATCTATAAATGATCCCTCCTCTCTTGGTGGCATAAAAGAGGAGGGGGACATTTGTCTGAATGCATATAGCCATCATATAGGTGGTCCACTATGTGGTCAATGTCATTGTGTACAATTAAATGAGGATATCGCTCCTCCATCTGGTCTGTGAGGATGGGCATACCAGACCAGATGGAGGAGAGATATCCTCATAGTGGACCACCTATATGATGGCTATATGCATTCAGACAAATGTATCATAGATATATATAGCTACACACATTAGGGAACGTTACTCCTGTCTTATTAACATGTTAGAATGTATTTTATTTATAGTCTATTTTATAGTCATCTGGGTGTATAAACATAAACACACACACACACACATATATATATATACTGTATGTACCTATCATTATGTAACAATTACTTTACCATCTTCATATATGGCTAGATTCCTATATAGCCCACTTAGATACGCCATAGAAATATACACCCATTAGATTTATTAAATGTATTTGTTTTTATATATATATGTATTCACTACACACTACTATGGGTACCATAATATTATAGATTACATCCACCCATAGTTATTATGAGCACTTTAATAGAAATATTTCTACTTCGCATCATTATTCTTGTTTACTACACTTAAGCACATAGTCTCACATAAAGCACACAATGGGAATATAATCCCAATTTAAACACGTAAAGACTTAACGTCATTAGTTAAATTATACACATAAGTACCAAAACAAACACTATAGGATCATTCTAATAAATAGTTGAACCTCAAGCTGAGTAGCACAAAATACCATTTAGCGGTATTTACACCAATTTGATATATATTATTATTGATGAGCCAGATAGAGATGTCCCTTTCTCTATATATTTTATTATTTTTAGGTCATCCAGCACATAGTCACATATAATTAGAATGGTCCATTATATTTTAGGGTTATCAGCGCATCACATATAGGTACTATTCAACCAAAAACGTATAATTAGCAGGTAGCCTCAACATCAAGGTACATGGGCTCTCCTATGGAAGGGGCGGATAGCTTGACATTGACGAGTCACGTGCTCTAGTTGTAATTTGACGTTTTTGTTCCCAATAGGCCTCCTCAGTGCTTGAGTTGATGTATACGGAACTGTTTTTCCGTGTGCTACTAGAGGCAACCTAGAACCGCCACTGCATAAATCAATCATGGAATATTAAGGTATCCCAATTCAATGTGTTGTATATCAAACATTTTGCACAAAGTATCACTACAGTTATATTTTGAAGAACTGATAGTAATTCACTGCCACTTATAAATCCGTGAAAAACGGACACGCTCCCAATCTGGTCTTAATAAATGCATTGGTAGGTATAAAAATCCCTACTATTTCAAGAACATGTTGGTGTTGATTAAGTGACATATTTACACATATGGATTTTGTATCCAGCATTCTAGGATAAACAATGTTTATCATAACTAAAATGAAAGAAAAAGTGATCTGATATAAGTTAAATAATTAACATCAATAGGACATCTTAGAATTACGTATAAACACAGAAAATCTAATTTGAATATAAACACAGAAAATCTAATTTGAATATAAACAGAAGTAACTATATGGGTTATATATGTAACACAAAATATACTGTGCTGACATGATACCCAGATGTGGTTAATCTTTAAAGTTGTAATTGTATAATGCCTACATAGGTAATAGTAAAGATCATTATTAGAGTTTTATTTAAAGGGACACTGAACCTAATTTTTTTCTCTCGTGATTCCGATAGAGCATGCAATGTTAAGCAACTTTCTAATGTACTCTTATTATCAAATTTTCTTCATTCTCTTGGTATATTTATTTGAAAAGCAAGAATGTAAGTTTAGATGCCGGCCCATTTTTGGTGAACAACCTGGGTTGTCCTTGCTGATTGGACAGCACCAATAAGCAAGTGCTGTCCATGGTTCTGAACCATAAATGTACTTGCTCTTTAGCTTAGATGCCTTCTTTTCAAATAAAGATAGCAAGAGAACGAAGAAAAGTTGATAATAGAAGTAAATTTGAAAGTTGCTTAAAATTGCATGGTCTATCTGATTTACAAAAGAAAAAAATTTGGGTTCAGTATCCCTTTAAAGTTAGAATTTTAGAAATAGGTTGACCACACCCCCATTAGTTTGAATTGGATCAATTAAGCTCACTCACACCTGATGGGTGTGTTTGTCAATAGTAGACAGGGATTGGTCCCTTGCTATATTTAAGCCAGAGCTCTCAGTTTGTGAACAGAAGCCTGATGAAACAGACGGTAGTCTGAGAAACGCGTTGCATTTTGTTCCTTTTATGTATCAGAGACATTTGGTTGACATCTGATTTTTAATTGTCATTAAATTGTGGTTCTTTCTAATACTTTCACTGAGAGTCTGAGCTTATTTTCATCCATTGAGGACATCGGGATACCGGTACTAACGCTGAGACAGTGAGCTGGGACACTCTAAGCTCCCAGTCTGCCCTATGTAGTACAATTGGGTGCTGCTCCACTTGTGAGTATTCATTTAGCATATTATATATTCATTTACATCCACTGTATCACACTAGGAGGTGCCTTTTTTTTGTGATCTTGTTCACGGAGAAAATTTGTATCCTGGTCATTTTATTTGGCAAGGAGCTGACTCCAGATTTGGGTGTGATCAACACAGGAGGAGCTGCATATATAAAGCAGCAGGAACATCTATATTAAGAGGACATATACACCCTTGGATCCATCTAAGGACTGGTATCTTTTTTGTTTAGAGATTTAATCACGTCTATGCAGACATTTATCATCATCACTGATATATAATTTATGTTATATGTATAACATCATATCTGTTCCATAGTTTAGAATATATTTTGGTTTAATCCATACTAGCATTATACACTTTGGGATTTGATTTAATATAAGAATCCTCTTTCTTTTACTGTTGTATTGTCCACTTTCTTTTGCGCCCCCTAGAGTTGACACTTAGTGTGATCAGCAAGTGTATTGATATTGGCTGATTTGAACAGCCAATAGGATTTCAGTAGCTCTCATCCTATTTGGCTGATTTACATTTCAAAAATCAAATCAGCCAATAGGAATGCAAGAGACGCCATTTTTAAAAGGCTCCCTTGCATTGAAGATTCAGTGTACGGTGGCGACCGTATAAAGAGGATGCTCCGCGCCGGATGTCTTAAAGGTTGGACCCGCTCCGCGCTGCCGGGATGAAGATAGAAGATGCTGTCTGGATGAAGATAGCAGACGCCGCCTGGATGGATGACGACCTCGCCGCCTGGATGTCCGGACTGTAAGTGGATCGTCGGGGGTTAGTGTTAGTTTTTTTTTAACTTTGTTTGGGTGGGGTTTTTTTAGATTAGGGTTTGGGCTTTTTTAAAAGAGCTAAATGCCCTTTTAAGGGCAATGCCTATACAAATGCCCTTTTCAGGGCAATGGGTAGCTTAGGTTTTTTATTTTGGGGGTTGATTGGGTGGTGGGTTTTACTGTTGGGGGGTCTTTGTATTTTCTTTCAGGTAAAAGAGCTGATTTCTTTAGGGCAATGAACTACAAAAGGCCATTTGAAGGGCTATTGGTAGTTTATTGTAGCCTGGGGTTTTTTTTATTTTGGGGAGGCTTTTTTTATTTTTGTAGGGCTATTAGATAAGGAGTAATTGTTTTTATTTTGGATAATCTTGTTTGTTATTTTTTGTAATTTAGTATTTTTTATTTTTTGTAATTTTACCTTTTTTAACTTTTTTAGTAGTGTTAGGTGTTTTAATGTGAAATTTAGTTTTTTTAATTGGTAGTTATTTTAATTTTAGTATAATAGTTATGTTAGGTTAATTGTTAGTTTAAACTAAAATAGGTTTATTTAGTGGCGGTGATGTGGGAGGCCAGAGGTTTAGGGGTTAATAACTTTATTATAGTGGTGGCGATGTTGGGGAGCGGCGGAATAGGGGTTAATAACTTTTATTAGTGGCAGTGATGTCGGGAGCGGCAGATTAGGGGTTAATAACTTTATTGCGGTGTCAGTGATATTGGGTTCAGCAGATTAGGGGTGTTTAGACTTGGGGTTTATGTTAGGGTGTTAGGCTTAAACGTAACTTTTTTTCCCCATTGACATCAATGGGGTTGCGATACGGCGATCGCCATTCCGCGCTTCAGGTGTTAGTTTTTTTTCTAACACTCTCTCCCTGTTGATGGGGAAAGCATGCACAAGCAAGTCAAAGCAGCCCTTGGATTTTGTGCGGTATGGAGCTCATCGCCACCATATCGCACGCACAAGGCGGCTTTTTAGAAAGGTTTATTTAGGGATATAGTGCTACGAAAAAGCAGTTTATTTAGACTTAAATATTGCAAACATTATTCTTAATATTAACAAAATCAACAGTAAGACCATGTACAAGTTTTTTTTAAAAAATAAACCCATTTCAAGTACATTAAAATGGAATAAAAACATAATTTATGCTTACCTGATAAATTTATTTCTCTTGTGGTGTATCAAGTCCACGGATCATCCATTACTTGTGGGATATATTCCCTTCCCAACAGGAAGTTGCAAGAGGATCACCCACAGCAGAGCTGCTATATAGCTCCTCCCCTCACATGTCATATCCAGTCATTCGACCGAAACAAGACAAGAAAGGAGAAACCATAGGGTGCAGTGGTGACTGTAGTTTAATTAAAAATTTAGACCTGCCTTAAAAGACAGGGCGGGCCATGGACTGGATACACCACAAGAGAAATAAATTTATCAGGTAAGCATAAATTATGTTTTCCCTTGTTAAGTGTATCCAGTCCACGGATCATCCATTACTTGTGGGATACCAATACCAAAGCTTAAGTACACGGATGATGGGAGGGACAAGGCAGGAACTTAAACGGAAGGAACCACTGCCTGTAGAACCTTTCTCCCAAAAACAGCCTCCGAAGAAGCAAAAGTGTCAAATTTGTAAAATTTTGAAATAGTCTGAAGCGAAGACCAAGTCGCAGCCTTGCAAATCTGTTCAACAGAGGCCTCATTCTTAAAGGCCCAGGTGGAAGCCACAGCTCTAGTAGAATGAGCTGTAATCCTTTCAGGGGGCTGCTGTCCAGCAGTCTCATAGGCTAAGCGTATTATGCTTCGAAGCCAAAAGGAGAGAGAGGTTGCCGAAGCTTTTTGACTTCTCCTCTGTCCAGAATAAACGACAAACAGGGCAGATGTTTGATGAAAATCTTTAGTTGCCTGCAAGTAGAACTTCAAGGCACGGACTACGTCCAGATTATGTAAAAGACGTTCCTTCTTTGAAGAAGGATTAGGGCACAATGATGGGACAACAATCTCATGATTGATATTCCTGTTAGAAACCACCTTAGGTAAAAACCCAGGTTTAGTACGCAGAACTACCTTGTCTGAATGGAAAATCAGATAAGGAGAATCACAATGTAAGGCAGATAACTCAGAGACTCTTCGAGCTGAGGAAATAGCCATCAAAAACAGAACTTTCCAAGATAAAAGTTTAATATCAATGGGATGAAGGGGTTCAAACGGAACTCCTTGAAGAACCTTAAGAACCAAGTTTAAGCTCCACGGAGGAGCAACAGTTTTAAACACAGGCTTAATCCTAGCCAAAGCCTGACAAAAAGCCTGGACGTCTGGAACTTCTGCCAGACGCTTGTGCAAAAGAATAGACAGAGCAGAAATCTGTCCCTTTAACAAACTAGCTGATAAGCCTTTTTCCAAACCCTCTTGGAGAAAGGACAATATCCTAGGAATCCTAACCTTACTCCATGAGTAACTCTTGGATTCGCACCAATACAGGTATTTACGCCATATCTTATGGTAGATTTTCCTGGTAACAGGCTTTCATGCCTGTATTAAGGTATCAATAACTGACTTGGAGAAGCCACGCTTTGATAGGATCAAGCGTTCAATCTCCATGCAGTCAGTCTCAGAGAAAGTAGATTTGGATGATTGAAAGGACCTTGTATTAGAAGGTCTTGTCTCAGAGGTAGAGTCCATGGTGGACAGGACGACATGTCCACTAGGTCTGCATACCAGGTCCTGCGTGGCCACGCAGGCGCTATCAGAATCACTGATGCTCTCTCCTGTTTGACCTTGGCAATCAGTCGAGGCAGCAGAGGTAACGGTGGAAACACATAAGCCATGTTGAAGAACCAAGGAGCTGCTAGAGCATCTATCAGCGTCGCTCCCGGGTCCCTGGACCTGGATCCGTAACGAGGAAGTTTGGCGTTCTGGTGAGACGCCATGAGATCCAGTTCTGGTTTGCCCCAACGATGGACCAGTTGAGCAAACACCTCCGGATGGAGTTCCCACTCCCCCGGATGAAAAGTCTGACGACTTAGAAAGTCCGCCTTCCAGTTCTCCACGCCTGGGATGTGGATTGCTGACAAGTGGCAAGAGTGAGACTCTGCCCAGCGAATTATCTTGGAGACTTCTAACATCGCTAGGGAGCTCCTGGTTCCCCCTTGATGGTTGATGTAAGCCACAGTCGTGATGTTGTCCGACTGGAATCTGATGAACCTCAGTGTTGCTAACTGAGGCCAAGCTAGAAGAGCATTGAAGAGCATTGAATATTGCTCTTAACTCCAGAATATTTATTGGGAGGAGTTTCTCCTCTTGAGTCCACGATCCCTGAGCCTTCAGGGAATTCCAGACTGCGCCCCAGCCTAGAAGGCTGGCATCTGTTGTTACAATCGTCCAATCTGGCCTGCGAAAGGTCATACCCTTGGACTGATGGACCCGAGATAGCCACCAGAGAAGAGAATGTCTGGTCTCTTGATCCAGATTTAGTAGGGGGGACAAATCTGAGTAATCCCCATTCCACTGACCTAGCATGCATAATTGCAGCAGTCTGAGATGCAGGCGCGCAAATGGCACTATGTCCATTGCCGCTACCATTAAGCCGATTACTTCCATGCACTGAGCCACTGACGGGCGTGGAATGGAATGAAGGACACGGCAAGCATTTAAAAGTTTTGATAACCTGGCCTCCGTCAGGTAAATTTTCATTTCTACAGAGTCTCAGAGTCCCTAGGAAGGAGACTCTTGTGAGTGGTGATAGAGAACTCTTTTCCACGTTCACTTTCCACCCATGCGACCTCAGAAATGCCAGAACTATCTCTGTATGAGACTTGGCAATTTGAAAGCTTGACACCTGTATCAGGATGTCGTCTAGATACGGAGCCACCGCTATGCCTCACGGTCTTAGAACCGCCAGAAGTGAGCCCAGAACCTTTGTAAAGATTCTCGGGGCCATAGCCAACCCGAAGGGGAGAGCTACAAATTGGTAATGCCTGTCTAGAAAGGCAAATCTTAGGAACCGATGATGATCTTTGTGAATTGGTATGTGAAGGTAGGCATCCTTTAAGTCCACTGTGGTCATGTACTGACTCTATTGGATCATGGGCAGGATGGTCCGAATAGTTTCCATTTTGAATGATGGAACTCTTAGGAATTTTTTTAAGATCTTTAGGTCCAAAATTGGTCTGAAGGTACCCTCTTTCTTGGGAACCACAAACAGATTTGAATAAAATCCCTGTCCTTGTTCCGTCTGCAGAACTGGGTGGATTACCCCCATTACTAGGAGGTCTTGTACACAGTGTAGGAATGCCTCTTTCTTTATCTAGTTTTCTGATAATCTTGAAAGATGAAATCTCCCTTGAGGAGGAGAAGCCTTGAAGTCCAGAAGATATCCCTGAGATATGATCTCCAACGCCCAGGGATCCTGGACATCTCTTGCCCACGCCTGGGCGAAGAGAGAATGTCTGCCCCCCACTAGATCCGTTTCCGGATAGGGGGCCGTTCCTTCATGCTGTCTTAGGGGCAGTAGCAGGTTTTCTGGCCTGCTTGCCCTTATTCCAGGACTGGTTAGGTTTCCAGGCCTGTCTGAAATGAGCAACAGTTCCTTCCTGTTTTGGAGCGGAGGAAGTTGATGCTGCTCCTGCCTTGAAATTTCGAAAGGCACAAAAATTAGACTGTTTGGCCTTTGATTTGGCCCTGTCCTGAGGAAGGGTATGCCCCTTACCTCCAGTAATGTCAGCAATAATTTCCTTTAAGCCGGGCCCGAATAAGGTCTGCCCCTTGAAAGGAATATTAAGTAATTTAGATTTAGAAGTCATGTCAGCTGACCAGGATTTAAGCCATAGCGCCCTCCGCGCCTGGATGGCGAATCCGGAGTTCTTAGCCGTTAGTTTAGTCAAATGTACAATGGCATCAGAAACAAATGAGTTAGCTAGCTTAAGTGATTTAAGCTTGTCCATAATTTCATCCAATGGAGCTGTGTGAATGGCCTCTTCCAGAGACTCAAACCAGAATGCCACAGCAGCAGTGACAGGCGCAATGCATGCAAGGGGCTGCAGGATAAAACCTTGTTGAACAAACATTTTCTTAAGGTAACCTTCTAATTTTTTATCCATTGGATCCGAAAAAGCACAACTATCCTCAACCGGGATAGTGGTACGCTTTGCTAAAGTAGAAACTGCTCCCTCCACCTTAGGGACCGTCTGCCATAAGTCCCGTGTAGTGGCGTCTATTGGAAACATTTTTCTAAATATAGGAGGTGGGGAAAAGGGCACACCGGGACTATCCCACTCCTTGCTAATAATTTCTGTAAGCCTTTTAGGTATAGGAAAAACATCAGTACACACCGGTACCGCATAGTATCTATCCAGCTTACACAATTTCTCTGGAATTGCAACTGTGTTACAGTCGTTCAGAGCAGCTAAAACCTCCCCAAGCAATACACGGAGGTTCTCAAGCTTAAATTTAAAATTAGAGATCTCTGAATCAGGTTTCCCCGGATCAGATCCGTCACCCACAGAATGAAGCTCTCCGTCCTCATGTTCTGCAAACTGTGACGCAGTATCAGACATGGCTCTTACAGCACCAGCGCGCTCTGCATCTCTCCTAATCCCATAGCTATCGCACTTGCCTCTCAATTCTGGCAATCTAGATAATACTTCTGACAGGGTATTATTCATGATTGTAGCCATGTCCTGTAAAGTAATTGCTATGGGCGTCTCTGATGTACTTGGCGCCATAATAGCATGCGCCCCCTGAGCGGGAGGCGAAGGTACTGACACGTGAGGAGAGTTAGTCGGCATAACTTCCCCCTCGTCGTCTGGTGATAATTCTTTTATAGATAAAGACTGACCTTTATTATTTAAAGTGAAATCAATACATTTAGTACACATATTCCTATGGGGCTCCACACTGGCTTTCAAACATAATGAACAAGTAGATTCATGTATGTCAGACATGTTTAAACAGACTAGCAATAAGACTGGCAAGCTTGAAAAACACTTCACAATAAGTTTACAAGCAATATAAAAAACGCTACTGCGCCTTTAAGAAGCACAAAACCTGTCTCAAGTTGAAATAACAATGAACCAAAGCAGTTATACCAACCAAATTTTAACAGTAAATGTATTAAGTTAGCAGAGCATTGCACCCACTTGCAAATGGATGATTAACCCCTTAATACCCAAAACGGATAAACAATAGAGAAAAACGTTTTTTAAAACAATCAAACACACTGTCACAGCTCTGCTGTGACTGATTACCTCCCTCAATATGACTTTTGAAGCCTTTTGAGCCCTCTAGAGAAGTCCTGGATCATGCAGGAAGAAGCAGGAAGTCTGAGTCTGAATTTTTACTGCGCAAAAAAGCGCTAAAATAAGCCCCTCCCACTCATATTACAACAGTGGGAAGCCTCAGTTAACTGTTTCTATGCAGAAATAAAGCCAGCCATGTGGAAAAATTATGCCCCAATAAGTTTTATCACCAAATGTACGTTAAAAAACGATTAAACATTCCAGCAAACGTTTTAAAACACATTTTTTAAAGAGTATATATCTCTATTAATAAGCCTGATACCAGTCGCTTTCACTGCATTTAAGGCTTTACTTACATTACTTCGGTATCAGCAGCATTTTCTTAGTCAATTCCATTACTTAGAAAAATATTTTACTGCACATACCTTAGTTGCAGGAAAACCTGCACGCCATTCCCTTTCTGAAGTTACTTCACTCCTCAGAATGTGTGAGAACAGCAAGTGGATCTTAGTTACTTCTGCTAAAATCATAGAAAACGCAGGCAGATTCTTCTTCCAAATACTGCCTGAGAAAAAACAGCACACTCCGGTGCCATTTAAAAAATAACAAACTTTTGATTGAATAAATAAACTAAGTATAAAACACCACAGTCCTCTCACGACCTCCATCTATGTTGAGGGTTGCAAGAGAATGACTGGGTATGACATGTGAGGGGAGGAGCTATATAGCAGCTCTGCTGTGGGTGATCCTTTTGCAACTTCCTGTTGGGAAGGGAATATATCCCACAAGTAATGGATGATCCGTGGACTGGATACACTTAACAAGAGAAAATGTGTTGTTTTCCCATCTCTATCCTTTCTAAAGCAGCTGTTTTACCTGCTGGTGCCGGATTTTCTACTGACAGCCCCCTGCTACGCTATTGAGATAACAGTAAATTGTTCTATGTTTAGTTCAATCAAAGCAATTAATTGAGATTTAAACCTCTTTAAACCTCATTCATCAAAGTCAGTATGTAGTGCATACCAGTTTTCCCACTATTATTGTTTATAAGTCAGCATTTCTTATGAATAAAAATAATCTGGCTATTCATGTATGTTTTTTTATTGATGTAATCCACTGGGTGTTTAAAAATTTGAGACTTAATAACAACTGCATAAAGAAGTTGGTGTGCCCAATGTTTCCTAAACAAGTGAAATTATATAGAACAAGTATCTTTACCTCTATAGGATATAAATGACTGTAGAGTAATACAGAATTTACTATCACCAAAATTACAAGTTATGCGCTAAACCGGGTGCGTAAATAACGCAAATAAATGAGCGGTATTGCACTCTCTATAACGCTGCCATTACAAGTTACTGAAAAAAATTATTTTGTTGTGCGATATGGTGCGATAAGCTCCATAACGCACAAAACCCAAGGCCTGACTTGACATGTTTGTGCACGTTTTCCCCCACAGACATCAATAGAGAAAAAGTGTTAGAAAAAAACTAATACCTGTGATCGCGGAAGGGCGATCATTGTAACGCAATCCCCATTGATGTCTAACATAAACCCCTACTCTAAATACCCCTAATACATCGCCCCCCAACACCGCCAACACTAATTAAAGTTATTAACCCCTAAACCGCAGCCCCCTGGCATCGCCAACACTAAATAAACATATTAACCCCTAAACCGCCTACCTCCACATTGTCAACACTAAAATGAAATATTAACCCTTAAACCGCCGACCCCCCACTAAAATAAAGTATTAACCCCTAAACTGCCAGATCCCCACATCGCTACTACTAAAATAAATTGATTAACCCCTAAAACGCCAACCCCCCACCTCAATAATACTAAACTAAAACTATTAACCCCTAAACCGCTGGCCCCTCACATCGCAAACACTAAATTAAACTATTAACCCCTAAACCTCTCCTAACTTTAAATGAAAATTACAATATAACTACATTAAAATATATAAAAACTTACCTGTGAAATTAAAAGAATCTAAGATTAAACTATAAATTAATCTAACATTACTATCTAAAAAAATAAACTAAAAATAAAAAAACTTAATTTACAATATTAAAAAATCCTAACACTACGAAAAAAAATAAAAACTAACATTACAAAATAAAAAAACACTAAATTCTGAAAATTAAAAATAATCTAACATCACAAAAAAACAAAAAACACTAAAATTAAGAAAAATAAAAAACACTAAGCAAAATTATCCAAAATAATAAAAATTAAACTTAATCTAATAGCCCTATAAAAAGAAAAAATCCACCCCAAAATAAAAACACCCCCTAATCTATCAATAAACTACCAATAGCCCTTAAAAGGGCCTTTTGTAGGACATTGCCCTAAGTTAAACAGCTATTTTACATATTAAAAGTAAACCCCCGCACCAAACCCCCCAAAATAAAGAAACCTGTCTTAAAAAACCTAAGCTACCCATGTTCAAATCAGCCAATAGAATTTAAGCAGCTCTTATCCTATTGGCTGATTTGACTTTTCAGCCAATAAGAATACAACGGTACCCTAATATAAAAGGGGTACCTTGCATTTAAGCTTCAGTGTGCAGCGGTAATCACATGAAGAGGAGGCTCAGCACTGGATGTTGTCGTCGCCGCCGGTCCTGGTCAGCTCTGCACCGCCACAGCTCCATGCCACCGGGATAAAGATAGCAGATGGAGGAAGATTTCGCCGCCTGGATGAAGACTCCTCGCCGCCTGGTTGAGGAGCTGATTGCCCTTTTAAGGGCAATGCCCATACAAATGTTCTTTTAGGGGCAATGGGTAGCTTAGGTTTTTTTAGGCTTAGGTTTTTTATTTTGGGGGTTTTGTTGGGTGGGGGGTTTTCATTTAGGGGTGACTTTGTAATTTTATTATGTAAAAGAGCTGTTTAACTTAATGCAATGCCCTACAAAAGGCCCTTTTAAGGGCTATTGATAGTTTAATGATAGATTAGGGGAGGGTTATTTTGGGGTGGCTTTTTTGTTTTTATAGGGCTATTAGATTAGGTTTAATTTTTATTTTTTTGTATAATTTCGTTTATTAATTTTTGTAATCTTAGTATTTTTTTATTTTTCGTAATTTTAGTGTTTTTTGTTCTTTATAATGTTAGATTATTTTTAATTTTTGTAATTTAGTTGGTTTTTTTGTAATGTTAGGTTTTTGTTATTTTCGTAGTGTTAGGATTTTTTAATATTGTAATTTATGTTTTTTATTTTTATCTTCTATTTTTTTTAGGTTAATTTATAGTTTAATCTTAGTTTTTTTTAAATGTATATTTTACTTTTTAGTTAGGGGGGGTTAGGATTAGAGGTTAATATTTGAATTAAGTGTTTTGCGATGTGGGGGGGCCAGCAGTTTAGGGGTTAATAGTTTTAGTTTAGTATTATCCATGTTGGGGGACAGCGGTTTAGAGGTTAATAGATTTATTTTAATAATAGCTATGTGGGGGCCCATGGTTTAGGGGTTAATAGATTTATTACAGTAGTAGTGATGTGGGGGGGGCGGCAGTTTAGGGGTCAATAGGTTTATTATAGTAGTAGCGATGTGGGGGGCGGCGTTTTAGGGGTTAATAGGTTTATTTAGTATTGGCTATGTGGGTGGGCGGCGATTTAGGGGTTATTAGGTTCATTATAGTATTTGTGATGCGAGTGGATGGCTGTTGGGCGTTAATAGTTTAGTTTATGGGTGTTAGTGTACTTTGCAACATTTTTATTATAAGTTTTGTGAAACATTTTTGTTTTGCAAAATCCATAACTACTGGTCTCAGATAGCAGAATGGATCATGGCGGTGTAAGCTATAACGCTAGCATAATAGCCGGACAGCACAACCTGTAATACAGGCACAATGAAAATCCCACACTCAAAAGCCATTTTTTGATTGAGGAATGGAGAGTTGCGTAAAGGCTAAAATGCTAGCGGTTTAGCCGTACTGCCGCGACTTGTAATACGGGAGACCTGCATATTCCGCACACAATGGCTAATTATTCAGCGGTATAGCCGTTCCGCAACACTTGTAATCTTGCTATGTGGTTGATATGATAATTAAAACAATACATAATACTTTTTAGTGTTTAAAAAAAAAGACAATGGGTTTCAATAAAAAATAGAGAAAGACATAACTTGATATAGAAACATTCACCTATATTACAAGTTTTGCACTATAGAGGGTATTTAACGAATGCAACAAAAGTTGCGTTATTTCATCCTCCATAGCGCTGTCATTACTAGTTTTTAAAAAGTCGGCTTGTGCATGCGATATGGTTGCGTTGAGCTCCATACTGCACAAAATACAAGCACTGCTTTGACGTGCTCGTGCATGCTTTCCCCATAGACATCAATGGGGAGAGAGTTTCAGAAAAAAAACACCTGCGATCGCGGAATGAATAGCTCCGTAACGCAGCCCCATTTATGTCTATGGAGAAAAACATAAACCGGCATCTAAACATCTCTAATCTGCTGCCCCCGACATCGCTGACACCTACATAAAGTTATTAACCACTAATCTGCCGCTCCCGATATCGCCTCCACCTAAATAAATCTATTAACCCCTATTTTGCCGCTCCCCGACATTACCGGCACTAACTAAAGCTATTAACCACTAAACCTCTGGCCTCCCACATCACTACCACAAAATAAACCTATTAACCCCTAAACCACCAGCCCCCACATCGCAACAACCTAAATTAAACTATTAACCCCTAAACCTAACCATAACCCTAACCCTAAACCTAACACCCTCTAACTTCACTACCACTAAATAAACCTATTAACCCCTAAACCGCCAGCCCCCCACATCGCCAAAAACTAAATTAAACTATTAACTAAATTAAACTATTAACCTCTAAACCTAACCCTAACCATAACCCTAACCCTAAACCTAACACCCCCTAACTTTAACATAATAAAAGTAGAGCTAAATTAAAGTTACAATAACTAAATAATACCTATTTAAAACTAAATACATACTCATCTGTGAAATAAAACCTAAGCTAGCTGCAGTCTAACTAATTTCACAGGTAAGTTTGTATTTATTTTAACTAGGTAGACTAGTTAGTAAATTGTTATTAACTAAAGTGTCATTGAGTCTGTAATTAACATTTGTGTTTTTCTTCCCTAAATGCATTATTTTATACTTTGCTGTGTTAAACTTTAGATACCATTCATTTGTCCAATCCTCCAATTGTTGTATATCACTTCTGATTTTGTCTACCCCCCTGAAACATCCACTCTGTTACAAATTGTTGTATCATCTGCAAACAGACATACTTTCCCCTGTAGCCCTTTGCTTATATCACAGATAAATATGTTAAAGATAAAAGGCCCCAGAACTGACCCCTGACGAACACCACTAGTATCAGTCCATTTACTAAGACACTTTCGCCTAGATTATGAGTCTTGCGTTAGAGGTCCCAACGCTGCTTTTTAACGCCCGCTGGTATTACGAGTCTTGAAATGACAGGCTCACCGCTCACTTTTTTGGGCAGACTCGAAAATACCGCAAATCCACTTACGTCAATTGCGTATCCTATATTTCCAATGGGACTTGCATAACGCTGGTATTATGAGTCTTCCAAAAATTAAGTGGTACAGCCTCCTGTCAAGACTGGTACCGCATTAAAAAGTCAGTAGTTAAGAGTTTTATGGGCTAACGCCGTAGCATAAAACTCTTAACTAAAGTGCTAAAAAGTACACTAACACACATAAACTACCTATTAACCCCTAAACCGAGGCCCCCCCACATCGCAAACACTAAAATAATTTTTTTAACCCCTAATCTGCCGAACCGGACACTGCCACCACTATAATAAATATATTAACCCTTAAACCGCCGCATTCACGCATCGCAAACACTAATTAAATATTATTAACCCTTAATATGCCGTCCCTAACATCGCCGCCACCTACCTACATTTATTAACCCCTAATCTGCCGCCCCTAACGTCGCCGCCACTATATTAAAGTTATTAACCCCTAAATCTAAGTCTAACCCTAACCCTAACACCCCCCTAACTTAAATATAATTTAAATAAATCTAAATAAAATAACTATCATTAACTAAATTATTCCTATTTAAAACTAAATACTTACCTATAAAATAAACCCTAAGCTAGCTACAATATAACTAATAGTTACATTGTAGCTAGCTTAGGATTTTTTTTTATTTTACAGGCAACTTTGTATTTAGGTAGAATAGTTATAAAATAGTTATTAAAATAAATCTAAATACAAATTACAATTAATACCTAAATAATTCCTATTTAAAACTAAATACTTACCTATAAAATAAACCCTAAGCTAGCTACAATATAACTAATAGTTACGTTGTAGCTAGCTTAGGTTTTATTTTTATTTCACAGGTAAGTTTGTATTTATTTTAACTAGGTAGAATAGTTATTAAATAGTTATTAACTATTTAATAGCTACCTAGTTAAAATAAAGACAAATTTACCTGTAAAATAAAACCTAACCATAACACATTTTATTACATTTTATTAACCCTTAGTCTGCCCTCCCTAACATCGCCGCCGCCTACCTACAATAATTAACCCCTTATTTCCCGCCCCCAACATCACCGCTACTATAATAAAGTTATTAACCCCTAAACCTAAGTCTAACCCTAACACCCCCCTAACATAAATATAATTTAAATAAAACAAAATAAATTTACTATAATTAAATAAATTAATCCTATTTAAAACTAAATACTTACCTAGAAAATAAACCCTAATATAGCTACAATATAACTAATAGTTACATTGTAGCTATTGTAGGATTTATATTTATTTTACAGGCAACTTTGTATTTATTTTAACTAGGTACAATAGTTATTAAATAGTTATTAACTATTTAATAACTACCTAGCTAAAATAAATACAAATTTAACTGTAAAATAAATCCTAACCTAAGTTACAAATACACCTAACACTACACTATCATTAAATGTATTAAATAAATTAATCCTATTTAAAACTAAATACTTACCTGTAAAATAAACCCTAATATAGCTACACTATAACTAATAGTTACATTGTAATTATTTTAGGATTTATTTTTATTTTACAGGCAACTTTGTATTTATTTTAACTAGGTACAATAGCTATTAAATAGTTAATAACTATTTAATAGCTACCTAGTTAAAATAATTACAAAATTACCTGTAAAATAAATCCTAACCTAAGTTACAATTAAACCTAACACTACACTATCATTAAATAAATTAAATACATTAACTACAAGTACCTACTTGTTCCGATCAGCCAATAGAATGCAAGGTCAATCTGATTGGCTGATTGGATCAGCCAATCGGATTGAACTTCAATCTGATTGGCTGATTGAATCAGCCAATAAGATTTTTTCCTACCTTAATTCCGATTGGCTGATAGAATCCTATCAGCCAATCGGAATTCAAGGGACGCCATCTTGGATGACGTCACTTAAAGGTACCGTCATTTAGTCGTCGGATCAAGAAAGAAGAGGATGCTCCGCGTCGGATGTCTTCAGGATGCTGCCACTCCGCTCCGGATGGATGAAGATAGAAGATGCCGCCTGGATGAAGACCTCTGATGGATGGAAGACCTCTTCTTGCCCCGCTTGGATGAAGACTTCTGCCGGTCTGGATGTCCTCTTCTGCCCCATCGGATGAAGACTTTGGCCCGGCTGGGTGAACACGACTCAAGGTAGGGAGATCTTCAGGGGGGTAGTGTTAGGTTTATTTAAGGGGGGTTTGGGTTAGAGTAGGGGTATGTGGGTGGTGGGTTGTAATGTTGGGGGGTGGTATTGTGGGGTTTTTTACAGGCAAAAAAGAGCTGATTACTTTGGGGCATGCCCCGCAAAAAGCCCTTTTAAGGGCTGGTAAGGTAATAGAGCTGTTAACCTTTGTAATTTAGATTAGGGTAGGGAATTTTTTTTATTTTGGGGGGCTTTGTTATTTTATTAGGGGGCTTAGAGTAGGTGTAATTAGCTTAAAATTCTTGTAATCTTTTTTTTATTTTTTGTAATTTAGTGTTTGTTTGTTTTTTGTTATTTAGTTTAGTTTATTTAATTGTAGGTAATTGTAGGTACTTGTAGTTAATTTATTTAATTTATTTAATGATAGTGTAGTGTTAGGTTTAATTGTAACTTAGGTTAGGATTTATTTTACTGGTAATATTTAATAGCTATTGTACCTAGTTAAAATAAATACAAAGTTTCCTGTAAAATAAATATAAATCCTAAAATAACTACAATATAACTATTTATTTAATGATAGTGTAGTGTTAGGTGTAATTGTAACTTAGGTTAGGATTTATTTTACAGGTAAATTTGTATTTATTTTAACTAGGAAGTTATTAAATAGTTAATAACTATTTAATAACTATTGTACCTAGTTAAAATAAATACAAAGTTGCCTGTAAAATAAATATAAATCCTAAAATAGCTACAATGTAACTATTAGTTATATTGTAGCTATATTAGGGTTTATTTTACAGGTAAGTATTTAGTTTTAAATAGGATTAATTTATTTAATTATAGTAAATTTATTTCGTTTTATTTAAATTATATTTAAATTAGGGGGGTGTTAGGGTTAGGGTTAGACTTAGGTTTAGGGGTTAATAACTTTATTATAGTAGCGGCAACGTTGGGGACGGGAGATTAGGGGTTAATAATTGTAGGTAGGTGGTGGCGATGTTAGGGAGGGCAGATTAGTGGTTAATACAATTTATTATAGTGTTTGTGAGGTGGGAGTGCGGCGGTTTAGGGGTTAATACATTTATTAATCGTGGCGGCGATGTCCGGTTGGCAGATTAGGGGTTAATACTTGTAGTTAGGTTGCGGCGACGTTGGGGGGGGCAGATTAGGGGTTAATAAAAAAATTTATAGTGTTTGCGAGGCGGGAGTGAAGCGGTTTAGAGGTTAATACATTTATTATAGTGGCGGCGATGTACGGTCGGCAGATTAGGGGTTAATACTTGTAGTTAGGTTGCGGCGACATTGGGGGGGCAGATTAGGGGTTAATAAATATAATATAGGTGTCGGCAATGTTAGGGACAGCAGATTAGGGATTCATAGCTATAATGTAGGTGGCGGCGGTGTCCGGTCAGCAGATTAGGGGTTAATGCTTGTAGTTAGGTTGCGGCGACATTGGGGGGGGGCATATTAGGGGTTAATAAAATTTATTATAGTGTTTGCGAGGCGGGAGTGCGGCGGTTTAGGGGTTAATACATTTATTATAGTGGCGGCAAGGTCCGGTCGGCAGATTAGGGGTTAATACTTGTAGTTAGGTTGCGGCGACGTTGGGGGGGCAGATTAGGGGTTAATAAATATTATGTAGGTGTCGGCGATGTTGGGGGCAGCAGATTAGGGGTTCATACTTTATAGGGATAATGTAGGTGGCGGCGGTGTCCGGAGCGGCAGATTAGGGGTTAATAGTATAATGCAGGTGTCAGCGATAGCGGGGCGGCAGATTAGGGGTTAATAAGTGTTAGATTAGGGGTGTTTAGACTCGGGGTTCATGTTAGCGTGTTAGGTGTAGACTTACTGTTTCCCCATAGGAAACAATGAGGCTGCCTTAAGAGCTGAACGCTGCTTTTTTGCAGGTGTTAGGTATTTTTTCAGCCGAAACTGCCCCATTGTTTCCTATGGGGGAATGCCGAATTTACCAAGCTAATTCGGATTTATTCTGTTGATTCGGCAGCTAATTCAGATTCATTCGGTAGATTCTGAAGTATTTTAATTCGGAAATTCGAATCGATCCGAATCTCCGAATTTACCGAATTTTCCGAATTTCCGAATCAATCCGAAACGAATCGCACATGTCTACCGCACACCATTACCGACAAAACTCGTAATCTAGCCGTTTGTTTTCAGCCAGCATTCCACCCAGTTCACAATTTTTGAGTCTAGACCAAGGAGATACAGTTTGTGAATTAGTTTTTTGTGTGGGACGGTGACAAATGCTTTGCTGAAATCTAGATATTCTACATCAATTGCTCCAACGTTGTCTAATACCTTTGTTACATAATCAAATAAGTCAATTAGATTAGTCTGACATGCTCTCCCTGAAGTAAAACCATGCTGATTTTGGTCCTCTAAATTGTTTGTCTTTATGTAAGTCATAATTATTTCTTTTAAGAGGCTTTCCATTAATTTCCCTGCTACTGAAGTTAAACTACCTGGCCTGTAGTTACCAGATTCTTCCCTACTGCCCTTTTTATGAAGAGTTATTACATTTTCTATTCTCCAATCATCTGGAACAGCTCCTGTTATTAGTGACTGATCAATCAGATCAGTTAATGAGACAGTTAGCACTGATCAAAATTCTTTTAAAACTTTTGGATTGATATTATCAGGACCCACTGCCTTTTAACATTGATTTTTGATAATGCTAACTAAACCACATCCTCTGTAAAAAGATTAGTGTTAAACTCATTTCTATTTTTCACAATCTTTTGTGAAAACAGAACAGAAGTAATCATTGAGATTCTTTTACTCTACCATCATAACTGTTTTAAATTTTATCTTTATCTTGTCTTCTTTTACTGATCTAAAAAATCTAAATAAATAATGTTTTGTCCCCATATATTACTGACTGTGCTATCTTCTCTTCTGCATGAGCTTTAACCTTCCTAATTAACTGCTTAGTCTATTTTTGTTGGAGTCTCCATATTTTCATATCATCATCTGATTGTGTGTGTCTGTAATTCTTATAAGCTATCTTTTTTTTCTTTACAGCATGTGCTACTTCTTTTAAAAACCAAATTGTTTTCCGCTTTCGTTTACTTTTACATGCATGTCTAATACAGTGTGTGGTTGTATCTAAAATGGCACCCTTCACAAATTCCCACTGTTCTTGAAATTTTGTTTTAGTTTGGGTGGACAGTTTCTGCACAAGAATACTAAACCAAACAGATTGATGATCACTGGATCCTAAGTTCTCACCTACAGACACATCTGAAACTGTATCACTGTTTGTAAGTATTTAATCTAATATAGCTTCCTTATGAGTTGGTTCCTTAATTAATTGCTCAAGTGATTCCCCTAGAAGAGATTCAAGAATATACCTGATTCTGGCTGATCTACCAGAAGGAATCTTCTATCTGGCAAATTTAAGTCCCCCATTACTATAGCCTTACCCTTCATGGTCATTAAACTATTTTTAAGGTTACATAAAAATAGTTTCCGTGTAGGCACACTCCAAATATTTCCTGTGAGACCTAACTTTTACTATACCTACACTAACTACCTCAGGTATATAATCTCACCAGCTGATACCTGGCAAGACAAAAATGGTGACTACCCTCCTCACATCCAGCACTTCACTGTTTCAAACATATCCCACGGTTGTTGACATGTCCAAATCAAAGTGCAGCCTACTCCCACTAGCAGGCCCTGCTAACTCCCCCTGACCGCCCAACCTACGTCACATCTAAGCTACACTCCCCCTACTCTGCCTGGCTACCTCCCACTGACTGCCTACACCTATGTCAGAGGTAACCTACATTCCCCCTGGACTGCCCAGCTAACTCCCCCTGACCACCTACACCTATGTCACGTCTAACCTACACTCCCCTGGAACACCCCAGCTAACTCCCACATACTGCCTACTGAAAAATACCTGACTATAATAAACTATACTAAAGAGTAAACCTCCCCATTATAACTATAGGAACTTCTGTATGTTGCTAAAATTGGAAACAATTTTTAAATGATGTGTCATGGAGACTGCTGGACGAGCGCCAGAGGGCTGGCAAAACCTTGCGGGCCTAATCCGGCTCCTGGAACTGAGCGCCAGGCCGGAATTGATCCCCAGTCCAGCGCATCTTAAAAAAGGGTGCCAATCAAGCAGGGTGCAGGGGATCAAGTCGTCCTTTAAGTATGTCATTTAAACATTTACACCTAAACTGCCATAACCTAATACTAACTGTAGAAGCTAAGGCCCTACACATAAATATTGAATATTTAAAATGTTGCATTGTTATGTAGAATGCATATTATTTAAACTTTTGCATATAAGTTAAAATGTAATTAATGTTTCTTGTTGTGTTTATTAATTGTTATTAAATACAGTATAATTACAATTATAGTTATACATAACTGCATGGCTACTGACTACTATAACATAAATATATATTAACATCTATATCTATGTTATCACTAATACACACAACAAGCTAACATAAATACATTTTAATTTATATCCAATGCTTAAAACCAAATATGCAATATACATGACAATGCATACCATTTTAAATATTGAATATCAATGCAAGGCCAGACTACATTATGGGTTAGATAACAAGTGGAGCACTAATTAACGCTCCCACTTAAGCGTTAACTGCACCAGAAGTAAGCTTTTTGTGTTCAACGGGTTGCGCTCTTATCATGAGTTGAAAGTAAACTGTTTTTGCTTCCACGCTAACCCAACAAGTGCAAAAGGTCGAAGTTAGAAAATTGTGTGCATGTTCACGTATTCACCCATAGAAGACAAAAGAGAAAAAAAAATGGAAAAAACCTAACACCCCACTCTTGTTAACTTTAAATTCGTAATACCAGCAGTAAGCCCAACAAGCACAAACACCCTCTATAAACCCCATATCGCTTGCGCTCAAATGTTTGTGCTCCACTTGTAATTTGGCCCTATATCTACAATGTTTGAAATAAATTGCATGGTCACATATAATGCATATTAGTTTACATATTGGATATAAATTAAAATGTACATATTCTTACTTGTACTGTTTATTATTTTAAATATAAATATATTTTTAAAATATATATTTATGTTATAAAAGAGAGTTGCATTATAATTCTAGTATTACAGAACTGCATGCCTGTTATGTAATAATACAATTGTCATACTAATGACTTTTGTAACATAAATTTAAATTTAAAAAAAATATATTTATGTTTGCAATAATAAACACAAGAAAAAATAAATACATATTTATTTATATACCATATCTAAAAGAATATGCATAGATATTGACGGCAGATAAGAGCCATAGGCCCAGCAAGTCTGCCCGACCTTACCTAACAGTATAAACTTATCTAGTTCGTAGGATAGCCCTATGCTTGTCCCATGCATTTTTAAAGTCCCCCACAGTGTTTGTTGCTACTACCTCTTGAGGAAGTTTATTCCATAAATCAATCACTCTTTCTGTAAAGAAGTGCTTCCTCATATTACTCCTGAATCTACTACCCTTTAGCTTGAGCTCATGACCCCTTGTTCTTGAATTTTCCATTTTATGTAAAATACCCACAGCCTCAGTTTTACTAAACCCTTTAATGTACTTGAAAGTTGCTATCATATCACCTCTTTCCCTTCTCTCCTCTAAGCTATACATATTTAGGTCATTGAGCCTATCCTGGTAAGTTTTATTTTTTAGACCATGTACCATTTTGGTAGCCCTCCTTTGCACAGATTCAAGATTCATACATGAAAATGCATACTATTTTAAATGTTTAAATGCTAAAATACACTTTTAACTCCTAAGTTGCCCTAACCTAATCACCAAATCAAACCCATACAAGTACAAATACAATATTGCATGGGAATTTTGCCCATCCACCACATTTGATCAGATCCATACACAAAAGCCAATTTATCAGACTCAGAAGAAACACAAACTCAGATGCACCATATCAAACACAGTCTGTTGAATTAAAGAACAGATATTTGCAAGGGGGTATTCAAAGGATCTTTTAGATAAAGCACAAGATGAAGTAAGACAAATGCCAATCTCCAAAAAAAACACAAAAAGTAATTTAATGAAGATACAGTAGTCTTTAGAAGACCATATTCTCCTCAATATATTAAAATTGTGGCCATCTTAAAGAAACATTTGAGCTTGTTAGAAAATGATACTTAACTGGCGCCCTATGTTAAGAATTGTAAATGTATTTCTAAACGTTCTGTAACTTTAGGTTCCAAATGATTGTTACCAATGAAACAAATACAAATACAACAACTTGACTTTATTCAGAAGGAAATTTTAAGTGTACCAATTATAATTGTAAGTCATGTTCAGTTTTAACTACCAGCAAAGAATTTAGGTCCTCATTAACACAGCAGATGTTTAAAATACGTATGCATGGCACTTGTCGAGCCAAGTGAGTAATCTATCTTATCACCTGTAACTTGTGCCAGGTACAATATATAGGTCAAACTTTGTGCAAGCTCCGTAATAGAGTCTGCAAACAAATGAGGGTTGCTGAACACTACAACAAGGACTCAGCCATAGCAAAGCACTTCAATGGAGAACACTTTACTAATATTCCAGATTTTGGGGTACACATTTTTGATAGAATTCTATCAGCCAATCGGAATTAAGGTAGAAAAAATCCTATTGGCTGATGCAATCAGCCAATAGGATTTAAGTTTAATCCTATTGGCTGATAAAATAAGCCAATAGGATTGATCTCGCATTCTATTGGCTGTTCCAATCAGCCAATAGAATGCAAGCTCAATCCTATTGGCTGATTGCATCAGCTAATAGGATTGAACTTAAATCCTATTGGCTAATTGCATCAGCCAATAGGATTTTTTCTACCTTAATTCCGATTGGCTGATAGAATTCTACTAGCCAATCGGAATCTAAGGGACGCCATCTTGGATGACGTAACTTAAAGGTACCTTCATTCAACAAGAAGACGTCGGCTGAAGAGGATGCTCCGCGTCGGATGTCTTGAAGATGGAGCCGCTTCGCGTTGGATGTCTTGAAGATAGAAGATGCCGTCTGGATGAAGACTTCTGGCCGTCTGGAGGACCACTTCTGCCCGTCTGGAGGACCACTTCTGCCAGATTCATTGAGGACTTCGGCCCGGTTGGGTGAA
This sequence comes from Bombina bombina, assembly GCF_027579735.1. Classification (NCBI taxonomy): domain Eukaryota; kingdom Metazoa; phylum Chordata; class Amphibia; order Anura; family Bombinatoridae; genus Bombina; species Bombina bombina. Next base: position 848,881,731 of record NC_069503.1, read on the forward strand.
GACTTCTCCCGGTAAGGTGATCTTCAAGGGGTTAGTGTTAGGTTTTTTTAAGGGGGTATTGGGTGGGTTTTAGAGTAGGGTTGGTTGTGTGGTTTTAATGTTGGGGGGGATTTGTAATTTTTTTTACAGGTAAAAGAGCTGATTACTTTGGGCAATGCCCCGCAAAAGGCCCTTTTAAGGGCTATTTGTAATTTAGATTAGGTGTAATTAGTTTCAAAATCTTGTAATTTGTTTATTATTTTCTGTAATTTTGTGGGGTTTTTTTTGTACTTTTGATAATTTTATTTAATTTTATTGAATTGTATTTAATATAGGGAATTAATTTAATTATAGTGTAGTGTTAGGTTTTAGTGTAACATAGGTTAGGTTTTATTTTACAGGTATATTCGTATTTATTTTAGCTAGGTAGTTAGTTACTAACTATTTAGTAATTATTCTACCTAGTTAAAATAAATACAAACTTGCCTATAAATAAAAATAAATCCTAAGCTAGCTACAATGTAACTATTAGTTATATTGTAGCTAGCTTAGGGTTTATTTTACAGGTAAGTATTTCGTTTTAAATAGGAATAATTTATTTAATGATAGGAATATTTATTTAGAATCATTTAAATTATATTTAAGTTAAGGGGTGTTAGGGTTAGACTTAGATTTAGGGGTTAATACATTTAATATAGTGGTGGCGGTGTTGGGGCTGCAGATTAGGGTTTAATAAGTATAATGTAGGTGGTGGCGGTGTAGGGGGGGCAGATTAGGGGTTAATAAGTATAATGTAGGTGGCGGCAGTGTAGGGGGGGCAGATTAGTGGTTAATAAGTATAATGTAGGTGGCTGCGGTGTAGGGGGCGGGAGATTAGGGGTGTTTAGACTCGGGGGTGTTAGGTGTAAACATTACCATAGGAATCCATGGTAACCATTGATTCCTATGGTATCCACCACCTCAAGGGCGGCGGATTGAATACCAGGTACGCTGGGCCGGAATAGTGGCGAGCGTACCTGTTAGGAATTTGTTAACTAGCAAAAGTAGTCAGATAGTACCGAATTTGCATTTGGAACGTCTGTAGTGACGTAAGCATCGATCTGTGTCGGACTTTGCCCGGCGGATCGTATGTTACGTCACAAAATTCTACTTTTGCCGATCTGTAGGGTTTGATAACTAAGGGAAATCTGGCTCGCCACAAATTTGCTGCGGAATTCCAGCGTATTTGCGGTTGACGGCTTGATAAGTAGATGCCATTAAATCCTTAAATAAGGGTAAAATAATGCAAGTTTAAATCCATGTTTATCTATAAAACAAAGTATAATGACATTTTGTTTCTGATTCTTATATGTACTTAACAACTCTCCAACAGAACAAGGCTAATTTTAACTTTAATCATCCAATTTTGATTTTAATGTATTTCAGTCCACCTTAAGACGAAGGGAAAGGGGCAGTGTATACCAACTGTTGTGATTAGTGAGGTCCACTTTAAGTACCAGGTGGTAGTGTATTGTAATCACTTATGATGAAGCGCTAAATCAGTGCAAAATGCGTCAGGGGTTGCTGCCCTACTAAGCTGCACTATGATGTTTGCATTTTAACCTTTTCTAATAAACATCACATTTTATGGTTCACCCCTGGAATGCTCGGGATACTTTTTTGTATGCAGGGTGGTTAGGTGATTAAGGCCTACTTAATGTTGAACATCAATAATCACATAATCAACCCCATACAGATATAGGGGGAGGTTAGATGATTAAGGCTAATCACCTAATCAACCGGGGGGTGGCTAAGTGATTAAGGCCTAAAGCTCCCCCTCCCAAGGCAAACTAGAACTAAACTAATAAACACTTAACCCCCCCTTTAAACTAAAGCCCTTAAATTACATTAAGTTTAAAAAAAACTAAGTAACAATAAAATAAAAAAAAATAAGTTACAAAAAAATAATAAAAGACAGTATCCAAAATAAAATACCCACCATTATACCTAACACTAATCTGTATGGCCCATAAAACCCCCCACCCCAAACCCCCCCAAAAAAATAAACCCTAGTACTAAAATAAATCACAATAGCCCTTCAAATGGCCTTTGTAAAGAATTGTCCTAAAGAAAATACAGATCTTTTACAAACTAAAAAATGACAAAAACCCCCTACAATACAAATAACCCCCAATATAATAAAGTCTGCCTAAAAAATCCTATCCTAAAAAATAAAATTTAAAATAAAAAAAACACCCCAAGAAAGCTCTGACCCCAAAGTTTTTACTCACCCTGCAAAAATCCAGCTCCTCTTGATCCGACGTTTGGCCATCTTCATCCCGGCTCCGCATCTTCTGCCTTGTAATCTTCAGCTGTCTTCCTAGAGTCCTTTTCTTCATGTAGTTGCTGCCGCACACTGAATAAAGTATAATACTGTATTTTCTATTGGATGAATAGAATTTAAAATAAAATAGTTTCTTGCTACTGGCTGATCAAAAAACAGCCTATAGGGATGAAGAGGTACCCCTATATACAGGGGTTCTCACGTTTCTGGAAGTGCGGCGGCAACCGCATGAAGACGAGCACTCTAGGAAGAGATCTTAAGATTAGAAGAAAGAAGATGCAGAGCAGAGGTGTCGGAAGAGGCCGCCAAAGTCCACTTCCTCTGCTGCAAAGATGGGCCCTGGTACCTAGACCTGGGATGAAGAGGGCCAAATGTCAGATCAAGAGGAGCTGGATTTTCCCACTGTGAGTAAAAACTTTGGGGTTAGTTAGAATTTTTTGGGGTGTTTTTTTATTTTGAAGAATAGGCTTTTTTATTTAAAATGTTATTTTTAGGTAGACTTTATTATTTTGGGGATTGGGGGGTTACTTGCCTTATAGAGGGGGGGTCTTGTAATTTTTTAATTTATAAAAGGCAATACCCTACAAAAGGCCCTTTTTAGGGCTATTGTAATTTATTTTAGTGTTAGTTTTTTTTTTGGGGGGGCAGGATTTTTTATGGGGCATGCAAATTAGTGTTAGGTAATAATGGTAGGTTTTTTATTTTGGGTACTGTTTTTTTTATTTTCTGTAACAGATTTTTTTTCCCTGTAACTTAGTTTTTATTTTATTTAAGTAACTTAGGGGGTTTAGTTTAGAGGGGGAGGTAGGTGTTAGGTAGAGTAGGGTTAGTTTGCATTGGGGGTTGTGGCGGTTTAGGGTTAATACTGTAGGGTACTCCCGGTGGGCTAGTGGTTGTGTAGGGGTTAATAGTGTAGAGTAATTGCAATGGTGGTGGTTTAGGAGTTAATAGATTTGATAGGTACTTGCGATGGGCTAGTGGTGGTATAGGGGTTAATAGTTTAGATTGGTACTTGCGGTGGGTATGTGGCATTATATGGGTTAACAGTTTAGATTAATACTTGCAGTGGGTATGTGGGGGTATACGGGTTAACTGGAACGGTACTTGCAGTGGGTATGTGGTGGCATAGATAGGTACTTGCAGTGGGTATGTGGTGGCATAGATAGGTACTTGCGGTGGGTATGTGGTGGCATAGATGGGTACTTGCGGTGGGTATGTGGTTGTTGAGGTGTTAATAGAGTAGGCTGGTACTTGCAGTGGGTATGTGGCAGATATTTATTAGTGTAGTGTTAGTTTGCAATCGTGGGGTACTTTGATTTAGGGGTATTAGGATTAGTGGTTAGACATGGCAGTTATATTCCAAGGCATCATTTACTATATATCGCCAATATGGGCAGCGATGCTGGGGGTTATCTATAGCCAGCATCGGTGTCCAATGGCATGTAAAGTAGACACCTCTCTGTGATACCGCCTGTTAGCAGCTATTTAGGGAGCTTGGAATATTTCAATAGGTTTGCTCGACATAGCGGCAGATCTCTTGGAATATTTTGTCGCCTCGTAGCACTTGCGATCATCGGGGCCTCTATCTTTTTTTGAAAAGCAGGAACGTAAGATTTTTAACCTTCCTATTTCAGGAGCAGTCTTGCAAGAATGTTATCCATTTGCAGGAGCACTAGATGGCAGCACTATTTCCTACCATGTAGTGCTCCAATTACCTACCAAATCTCTTCAACAAAGAATATAATGGGAAAAAAGCAAATTTGATAATTGAAGTAAATTGGAAACATTTTTTAAAATTGTATACTCTGTCTGATTCACAATTGAAAATTTTCGGTTTCATATCCCTTTATAGCAGAGATGTAATAAAAAAGTTCTTTATGAAACTTGCGCACTTGCCAAAAGGAGGATGGACAATTTATCATTGATGCAGTTGATAATGTCATCCCTGATGTTATTGGTGGTGCCACCAATAATGGGCTAGATTACGAGTGGAGAGCAAATTAACTCAACAATAGGCTGACCATATTGCCGCTTTAAAAAGGGACACATATGAAAAATACATATGTCAGGGTTCTTATACAAAACATTTATTTTAACAGCCCTTAAAATAGCCCTGACATATGTATTTTTCATATGTGTCCCTTTTAAAGCGGCAATATGGTCACTCTACTCAACAAACGCAAAAATCCGAAGTTAGAATATCACGTTCGCATTCACGTATTCTCCCATAGACGTCAATAGAGAACACCCCACTCTCGCGCACAATCACATATTCTCATTTGTGCTAACCCAACATGAAAATATGAATATTTCATATTCCAACGTCCTTTACAAAGCAGAATATTTTCTATTTATTCATCAATACTTATTTCTATATATATATTTGATTTTATTTTTGTTACAATAAATATATATATATATATATATATTTATTTATATATACCCATATACATAGATGATTATATAGAGGTATAGAGATATACAGATATATAATATTTATATAGGAATATATATATATATATATATATATGTATATATACTGTATATATTTATAAATACATAGAACATTCTGCTATGTGCAGAACATTGGAATGTGAAATATTTACAGTAAATACATAGTTTAGCCCTTTATTAAATTTAAATGTTGCGTAAATATGCTATTACATGTTTTCATCTACTTAACAGCAAAGGGCTCCAATGCCCTTATATATATGTATATATATGTATACATGTGTATTTATGTGTGTATATGTGTATATATGTCTGTAAATACATATATATACATATAAATACATAATTACATATGTACACATATATAGACACACACACATACATATATATATATTTATATATAATATATATATATTATATATATATATATATATATATATATATATATATATACACAACATACATACATATTTAGAGATGTGTATGAATGTACACTCACCGGCCACTTTAATAGGTACACCTGTTCAATTGCTTGGTAACACAAATTGCTAATCAGCCAATCTTTTCTTACACCTGAGATCTCATATCTTTGAGCCTTTAAAACTTTTGTGTGCAATATTTTTTTGGAATATTTTTTTATTAGATAGTGTTATTATGAGTGTAACTTTAATTTGTAATGTATTTTTCATTTTTTTTGTGCAACTTTTTAGTTTTGCAAAACAGTTAACCAGAGCTCTGAAGTCGTGGTAATGATTCTAGCTTAAATCGCGATTGTGCTCACTCAATCTTGTTTACTTTCAACTTGTAATATTAGGGGTAAGCCCGATGAAAGCAAATCTACACAATATACCCCATATCGCTCGGGCGGAAACGTTTATGCTCCCCTCGTAATCTAGTTCAATGTCTTTAACGATTTCTATATATGATGGCATTAACTATGCAGAGAGGAATGTAGAGGTTAAACTTAGTATTTAGGTGTTTGTGCATTTCATAAAGTTGCAAACTCTGGAATCGCCAACTTTGGGCTCCATGTACTAAGTGGCGGACGGACAGCTTCTCAACTCGCGAAGCTGTCCCCCCACCGTCGCTACACACGGGCAGTGGATCTGTTGATCTGCTTGCCCGTATGTATAATTACACCCTCATCAGAGTGTGTAATGCCCGCCCCTTCATTTGCGCGACCAATCGCGACTGAAGGGGCTGTCAATCATCGAGAACGAGCAAGCTCTCTGTGATTTTCCCTCGCCACCTCAGAGGTGGTGTAGGGTATAAGAATCAGTGGTCTAATGACCATTGCTTTTTGCATATGCGAGCCTGCCCCGCAAGGGCTCCAGAGCAGCTTTCGCTGCTTCGTACATGGAGCAACTTAGGTGATTATTATAAAGCACTGAATATTTATCATTTTAAATTTTTTTACCTTGATGCCTTTTGTAATTTCATTTTTTAATTGAAAATTAAACTTCAAACAAGAATGCCTTATTCACTCCTTCACCAACACTGTTTTACACAAAATAGAAATATAAATTTAATATAAATTATATTGCACTTTATTTGTCACTCTTTTTCAGCACAAAACAGCAAATGCCCCTAATCTAATGGAACAATTGCCTTTTTTTTTTTTGCATTGCTCAAGGCAACTTCCAAACCCTGTGGATATTGAAGAAACTCTACACAGGGGAATAAACAAGCTTTAGAGCATTTTGTTTTGGTGCAATGGAGTTTATAGATCAAGAGCTTTATGCATGCATCTGAAACGAAACCAGCTTCTATACAGGCAATAAATGCCTGGACAAAATACTACTATTTTCATTGTTATTTTTTTTAAAACAATGTTTGAAAACCATACTTTTTGAAAATGTTATGGAAAGCAGTAGATTTGTATGTGTGACCTATGGAATAAGAATTTCCAAATTATTTCCATGAATGACACCTTGATTATTTCATATGGAATAAACAATTTAGGGCTAGATTTCAAGTGGGGTGCTAAATTATTGAGCTCCCACAAATGGGCAAATTTGCCCATTTGTGGGAGCGAAATAATTAACCAGTCATTAACCAGTCATTAAGGTAGCAATTAGCGCTCAGAAAATTAACCAGATATCTGACCTCTGGTTAATTTTCTAAAAGTGCCCCAAATGCCATCAAAATAGAGGGCATTGTAGTTCTTTATTAAAAAAAATGCACTATGCAGTTTTGGGGCTTTAAATTTAGTGGGGTGTTAGAAAAAAAAACAGCACTGAAAAGTGCCTTTACATTGCAGTCTATGGGAACTCACAGTTCCCATAGACTGCAATGTAAATATATATGTATATTAAAGAAGAAGTCCTGACTGACAGAGCTCTCAACTCCTAGCTCAAACTGTTTAACCTAGGAACATGAAATTTGGAAGGTACATTGTTTTTTTGACGTAGGCACCCACTAAGGAAGGATTTTCGGAAATTACGTCCCAAAGGGGGTAAAAGAGGGAGGTGAATTATTTTATGAGGATACCTATATCTCAAAAACCGAAGATAATACAGACATGAAAACTGGTATTTAGATTCTACTTTAAAAATAAAGAAACACTTGTTTTACCATTTCCTGAAAATCCACTAAAGGGGGGTGATTTATGAGGATACCTATATCTCAAAAACCGAAGATGTTATAGACGTGAAAATTGCTATTTAGATTCTCCTTTAAAAATAAATATACACGTTTTATCATTTCCAGAAAATCCACTTAAAGGAGGTGAAAAGGGAGGGGTGATTTATGAGGATACCTTAATTTAAAAAAACAAAAAACAAAGATGCTAGAAAATAAAAAATTATAATTTCAAATCTTCATTATAAAGTAAGTTTACATGCCAAATTTCTTGCTCCTAATGTCAGTAGTTCTCAATATATGGATATCACTAAAAAATGTAATACTCTTTTTTCACATCTGACAGTTGAATCATAATATATAATTACAATTTAATATTAAAATAATTGTAAACAGAATAATAATTACATATTTTTGATGTATCGGATGGACGCCCCGCTCACAACTTAATTGATTGATGCCCATGTACGAGAAACAATGAGAATAAATTAAAATTCATGTCAGCGAGTGTGCAACCCGAACGGGCACATATATATTTGTGTTAATATGTGTATATACACATATTAACACATAAATAAATAATTATATAACAATATACCTATATATTTAAAAATGTTGCCCATCGCTGCGCTACTTACCCCCTTCTTTGCACAAGGTTCTGATGCCATCTGTGACAGCATCAGAACAAGGCTCCTTTAGGAGCCTATGGAA